>NC_140830.1:3497500-3702500 GCF_050613455.1 Vespa mandarinia
GAATTTCTTTATCACGGGGGATGCGCAACTTTGGAAGTTAATCAGAGTGATGTTTTAGAATTAATGGCAGCTGCTAATTTCTTTCAACTTGATGGTTTATTAAGATATTGCGAGGCTCAATGTTCAGCAATGGTCGATTTAGATAATATTGTTTCTATGTATATTCATGCCAAGGTATACATATTATTAAACATTGTTGATATCATAAAAAAGAAATACAATCATTAAACTATACAATTACAATCGATTGTTTGCAGGTTTATAATGCGGCACAACTCTTAGAATATTGTCAAGGATTTTTATTGCAAAATATGGTTGCACTATTAACTTATGATGACTCCGTTAAACGTTTATTGTTTGCTAAAAAATTACCAAATCATGATGTTCTAGCAGGCCTTTTACTTACTCTGCAAGCAAGGATAAAGGCAAGAAGATCTCAACAACAAAATAAGATTAAAACGTAGAACGTTTTTAATTCGCCAAGCAAAATGCACAGGAAACTAACGTAAGTAGCAATTAAAAGAAAAAAGAAAAACAAAAAAAAAACAAAAAAAAAGGAAAAAAATTAGATTCATTCAAATAACTCTTATAAACATATTGTAATTACGATATCATATATATAATTTTAAATATTAATTACTTGAAATGTATATTATATGTATATATCACGTAAAAAATAGAACAATGCTTTCAAACAAACAGATCAAACGAAGTTAAACTGCATTTATCGATTAAGCAATTAAATTTTACATTTAAAAAGTTGAAATTGACATTGATTATATTTTTAATTTATTCTTTAACAATAATATTTTGTTAACAATCCAAAACGAAAGTTCCTGTATTTGCGTCGCTACTTACTGTACGACATTTATAATACATTTTTCATTAATATATTTATTTTCTAAAAAGAAAAGATATTAAACACTGATTGCAAATATTATTTAATAGAATGTTATAAAATAATAAGATTTACTCGAGATAAATAACATATTATATACTTGTATAAATGATATAAATATTAAGATTCTTATCTTATGTTTGTTAAAGTAAATACTTATTGAAAAATAAAAATTTAATTAAATTGACATAAAGCGAAAATAAACAACAAATGTTATCATTGTTAAAGTGCTATTTATTTAGAATGTCAATGAATATCTATATGTACAATATGTAGATTATACTCCTAATGATAATGTAATTGCTGGATTTTTGGATTGTGGAATGCCTATAATATAATTATATATGAATCAAGTTGATTTTCAAAAAGGGACTATCTCAATCAACCATAATTGATTCTATAGCCTTATATATGATAAATACATAACATTCAATAAATTCAAAATCTTCTTGTATTCTCTTTCTCTCAATGTATAACTCTAAATTAAATTTAAAAACAAAAAAAGGAAAAAAAATGAGTTTTTCTTGAGTTAACATAAGTCTAAATATATGTACGCGCACGCGCGCGCGCGCGCGCGCGTGTGTGTGTGTTTGTGTGTGCATGCTTACGTGTGTGTGTGTGTGTGTATTTGATATATCTTAAGCACTGTACAAAACCAGCAAACATAAAGTTATCTAATTGAAAGAAGCCTCAAGTAACAAGTGCTAACAGAACAACGTAACAACTCGAGGAAATCGTAGATAAAAACTGAGTATATAAATAAACATAAATAATACATATATTGAGACAAATGTTAAATAATTAATGTAAACATCTCTAAATCAATGATTATTAAGTAATTAGTATAGATTTTATACTATACAATTTTATAATCATGCACAGAGTGAAGTAAGTATTCAAATAAATGGCATTAACTATCATGGCTCTTCATTAATAATAAATATGTCATGTTGAATAATTTACATATACATATATATGTATATATATATAATGTATTATATACTAAAATATAATCATAATATATACTGCAGAAATATATATGCATATATATGCATATATATACATATATATACATGTATATATTTATATATATATATATACACACACACACATATATATATATATAAGTTAATCTTTTGAATATGCATTATTAAATTCTGAAAAATATCTTTTTAGTAAAATAAAAATATATTTTTAGTACTTGATAGATAACAAGTAATGAATAACTGACTTTGATATAAATAAGAACGATCAATCACATTGTTGTGTCCGACATAATGGCACAAAAATTAAATAAAAAATTAATATGTTTTAGCATATAACTTTCAATGATAGATAAACAATGTGTAATTCTTCACCTTTAATCTATTAAATAAGCTCATTATTCTTCCTTTTATATATTAACATTGCGAATATGATATACTTTTCATGAGAATGTATTAACGAGACTACTAATACATCTTAATATCTGTTCAATGAATACTCAATGTATTTCTTTCTTAAAATTGCATTATATACAACTTTGCAATAGCTAAAGTGACGATTATAAAAACTTCTACTAAAAATATCTCTAGGCTTCAGCAGATTTGCAAAAATATATGGTAAAATGATTTAATAGATTAGAACAAGATTTGTTTAATATATTTGCTCTCTTTGTCATTTTTTATACGGTATATTGAGTAGAAAAGAAAAAAGCCGTATAAAATTCTTTAAAGAATAAAGTAATAGTTATTTAATTAGGAAAATAATAAAATATATTAGTTCAGAGCAATATCAGCAAATTTTAATCCATTGCCTTAACAAAGGATACAAATTGTTATAAAATCTGAAGTCACAAAACAATGCTAACATTTTTTTATAAACTTTATGCATATTGAATACTTTCAGCAGCAGAAATGCCACACAACGCTTATCTTTATATTCAAGATTAGTAAAAAATATAAAGATAATAAAATAAAGACCAGGCAAAGCACGAACGAATGTGTACTATAAAAATGACATACACGATTATTATATAGGCTTTAAAATACAATATGTTTTTCGAAGTTATTCTGTCAATTTTTAGAAGCTTCTGGATAAAATTGTTCGTATAAGTGCTCTCTAACTATTTATACTGTTGGGGTAGCAATTTTAATTTTAATAATGAACTATATTACTCTTAATATAATTGAAAATAAAGATACATTGAGAGCACAACGGTATAATAGAATTTATGTGCTTTTATGTGTAGTATTAACAAATATTTTATGAATTCAAGAATAAACAAAGTTTCTCTCATATATTCAAAATATACATTAATACCTTTACGAGCATATACAAAACAAGTCTCTATTCTCTTTCCAGTTCAAATTCAAGTATATAAAATACCAAAATTATAATAGCAACTTTAATATAGCAGCATTTCTAAAAATTGTATATAATAGATTGAGACAGCCCTTTTTGATACACTCTTGTCACCTATATTAGTTAGAAGCGCTAACTTAATTTAGTGACTAGAATAATAATTAATACAATGACGACTATTATTGCAAGTAACAACAAAAGATAAACTTTTCGACGAAACTTGCTTTGGTAATTACTTCCCTTAACTAATTCTTGTGCTCCCAATTCAACATTACCATATACATTCTCTATATGGTTATCAACAGTGTCTGGAAAATAATGCGAACAATTTAATGAATTACTGAATTAATATTTACATTTGACATAAATCATAAACGAAATCAACTAATATAGAACATGTATTTTTTTCTTTTTCTTTTTTCTAAACAAGATAAATTGATTATTAAGTCGACTTAAAATTGATTCAAAAAAAACGGGAAAAAAAAAAAAAAAATATACATACTGATAGTCTCTCCTTGTTGATATGTCAATGCTGCTAGTTCCCGCATAATTTGATTTACATCCAATATTTTTTCCTCAATGTTCTTTATCCTGTCTTCTCTCTCGAGCAGTAAACCTTGTTGAAACTCAAGTGTTCTAAGCAAGACATAAAAAAATCGATTTTACACATCCTTATCTTTAATAAATGGAAAAAAGTATTTTATAATCTCAAAATACCTTAAAAATGACTTACCATACACTCAAGTGCATTTTATAGCTTGCTCTTTATACAAATAATACATGATGGAATTACTTAATCTTTCACTGAAATTTTAAATTTAATCTATTTTCATATTTCTGCTATAAAATCCACAAACTATGACTACTTCATGAAAATTTGTTTAAAAAGTCCTACAGAGACATAATATTTGTGCAACTACATAACAATAGTTTTTATAAGAGATTGAAAAACTATTATCATTATACAAAACATAGAATGTAATAGAACTGGTTTTACCTTCACTAATTAAAAGTACAAGTAACTAGAGCCTTTCAAGGTCATAATGACCTTTAAAATTAAAAAAAAAAAAAATATATCACATTCAAACCTTTGTGTTGCTCTGCGCTCGTCATCTTGAATTTGAAGCAAACTTTGTCTTTCTCCTTCATCATCTCCTTCAGAAGCATTTTCTAAATTACTTGTAGTCAAAATATGTCTCTTCACTTTTTCAGCAATTGACTGCAAAAAGTATATTATGTTAAATAAGAATCAATTTATATATTACAGAATTTGATAGTACTATTTTAAACATAATAAAACACTTTATACCCTTTGCATAGTAGAATACCGTTGTAATGCATCTTTGAAATCGGTTGTTAACTTTTCAATTTGCAATTTCTGTTGTTTATCTCCTCGCCTCATCAATACAGTAAGTCTTGCAATATCTTTGCTTGTTTGAGTTACAACTTGATTTGTGCTGTCTTGTGTTTCGTGTCTAAGAAGCAATGATAAATAATTATGAATTATGATATATATGTATATATCAGGAAGATATAGTAAAATTACAAATTTATTACATACACTTTATCCCTGAGTCCTGCACTATCTTTATTTGTCCCAATGTTCTTATATGCACGTTCAAGCGTTCTCCAGTTTGTATTAATAGTATATATATTAGTGGTTATATTTTCACTGAGATTATAAAGTTCAGTAGGACTAAACCCTACATCAGGTACATCTGTCCGCTGGTCTGTGGACCCATAAGTTTGAGAACTGTGAGCCATTCTGTAATAAAAGAAACTTATTATAACAAAATTTCTCAATACGACAATTAATGTATTAGTTGGACACTTATGTATGTAGATATATAATTATATATACATAGAACTTTTCCTATTAAAAATTTTAACATTATGAGTAATACAAACTATTCCACAGACTATCTATCCATTTAAGGACAAAGGTTAATTATTTGTTGTCATAATAGTCCATTAATGAATACAATATATTATAGCTATAGCATTAACATTCAAGGTCATTAGAAAAAAGAAAATATATACATAAATTTTATTATTTTATTGTCACATAGATAGACAGATAGATAAACGGTTTGATATATATATATATATTCATTAACGATATATATATATATATATATACATATATATATATATATATATACATATATATATATATATATATCGTTAATAAAATTAATCATTACAAAGAAATGTAAAAGAATTGGAAGGTCAAATTATTACATTATATGAATTAATAGATCAAATAGAATCTCTTAAAAATGAATAACTATAAATTAATATATGTATATAATATGTGTATGTATATATATATATATAAACAATATTTAAATATATTGAAGAAATATATCGATTGTTCGTCCAGCTTTGCAAAATTAAAAAAATGATTTTACGATGTCTGCATTGATTTTTTAAACGAAACTTGCTGTAGTAGAAAGATTATTTTTTTTGTAAAATATCGCCATAATAAATAATTTTTAACTACACATAGAAACAATAGTACACGACAAACTAATACTCGCGTTAGACAGATTAAATTAGTATTTATTAGAACTTATAAATAATTGTCGAGGATGAGAGACGAATAATATCGAACATACCTGAGTAGATTTATCACAGATATTCTTAATATCTAGATATAGAAATTGTCCTGTTGTTTTACATTTAAAAAAAAACCGAGAGAGTTATCTCCGCGTACCGAACTTGGAAAATGACAGTTGCCTAAACGATCTAATGCACCGCCCATGTGACAATAGCCCCTTTGTATCCGAGAGACGTGAATATATTCAAGGAGCTGTTTTACCGTCTCGACAATTTTTTCGAGTCTTCAATCGTATAGAATATACAAGAAAATAAACGAAATAATATATGTTTAAAAGCACGAAAATGTTTTAAAATTCTGACGACAATATATTATATTAATTTTCCTTCGTTCTATCTTTTCATTTTAATTTCAAACGAATCTCGAAAGATATTAATGAAACTAGAGAACCGCCGAAGTACTACCAAAGTCAAGAATTCCTTAAAAGAACATACCAATCATTAATTATTCATTCAATCGAAATACTAATTCTTATAAAATAATCTAGACATTGTAGGATATAAAATGAATGGAAAGCAATTGGAAATAAATTGTGAATGAAGAAAAAGATGAGAGAGTTAAACGTTTATTCGTCTGGATATGGCTAAAGTACCGTCGAGCGTAAATCATCACCAACGAAGTCAAGATTAGTATTAAAACGTTTCTTCGAAATAAAGAAAATTGGTGAAATATCGTTTGTAATATATAAAAGGAAAATAAGAAAATCATTTTCCATTAATTATATCGATAGATCGAATTGATAAAGATTGACGGTGACTAAGGTTAATCTGCTCGTAAACATTGAATTGACGAGACGTACCGTACGGAAGTTCCCGAGTCCAACCGATAGATTGCGAAAGTCTTCAGAAACAACAACCGTCGTCGCCCGTAAGTAAACGCTCTAACGATATATCCCTTTTGCTTTAGTCGTAAGAACGAGCGATTCGAAACGGTTGTCTAGAGACGTCGAAAGGCGTCGGTGACGCGTACCTCATTTCAAACGTGTTAAGTGAATTCCATCGGGGGAATAAACGTGCGAGAAGGCCGTTGTAAAGGTACGAAGGAACTTTCTCGAGGCTCGTCGATGCCTCGTTTATAGCGTGAGAAAGAGAGAGAGAGAAAAAAAAAGAAAGAGATAGATAGGTTAAGAGAGAGAGAGAGAGAGAGAGAGACTTTAACGATGGCGCTTTTAATATATTAGAAAACATTTCTCAGTAAATAATCTAGTTGAGTACGTTTAATACTTGTGCTTTGATTATCGAACCCTTCCCTTTTCTCTCTCTCTCTCTCGCTCGCTCGCTCGCTCGCTCGCTCACTCACTCACTCTCTCGTACTCGTTTCTTTCAACATTTTTTCCTCCTTTTTTTTCTTTTCTATTTCTCAATCGACGCTAAGATACACTTCTACTTTTACGAAGACGACGACTAAGACGAGATTAATACGCGAGAACGACTGCCTTTCGTTTATGAACTCGAATGAATCGTTTCGATTGCTCGTCAGTGCACTATCTTTTGTTTTCTCGATTTGTAAAGTGCGTTGGACTCGTGAGAGAGAGAGAGAGAGAGAGAGAGAGTGTGTGTGTGTGTGAGAGGGCAAATGGAAAGAGATGAGTGTGTGTGGTGTATGTATATATGTAAGAGTGAAAGAAAGATAAATAGATTTGAGAAAGATGAAGAAAGGACGCCAAACTATAGTTATCTCATATATACTCACGCATCTCTTGACGTTTTACTTTTATTTTTACGAATCTATCCTCTCTCTCTCTCTCTCTCTCCCCCTTTCCCTCTGCTCTCTTTCTTTAGAACGAGCAATCTATTCTGTTGCATCGGGGAAATAAAAAAAGGATTAAATAAGTGTCGATTGAATATCATTGTCTACGTTATAAAAAAGAAAAAAAAGAAAAACTTTATTAAAGAAGTTAAAGAATTAATCGGAATGAAAGAATCACTTCTGTAAACGTTTATTCTACGAATTTCGAGGCAAGTTTTATCTAAAAATTCTTAGAGACGCCCTCGCATCATCATTATCATTATCGTCGTCGTCATTGTCGTTGTCGTCATCGTCATCGTGATCTCGCTTGCTTGCTTGCAAATGCCAATTCTCTTTTTCTCGTTTAGGAGAGAGGGATAGAGAGAGAGAGAGAGAGAGAGAGAAAGAGAGAGAGAGAGAGAGAGAGAGAGAGAGAGAGAGAGAGAGAGAAGATACCATCGACGTCGTGTTAGGCGGGGCAAGGCGAGATGAAACGAAGAGAGACGAAGCGTCGTCGTCGTCATCGTCGTGAGACGACGACATTCGGCTACGTCAAACGCGTTTACTTTTCCTTTATGTATAGTATCAAACCCTTCTCTTTCTCTCTTTCTTCTCCTCTCTCTCTCTCTCTCTCTCCCCATCTCTTTCTTATTCTCACGAATCTGTTCTCTTTTCTTTGTATTTCGATCTCTCAAGTGATAATTCAGCTAGCACGAAGAAGAAAAAAAATGAAAAATAAAAAGAAAGCAAATTATTTCGAGTGACAGAACCATTCGATTGCATTTCTCTCAACGTTTACCCAAATAAACATCTCGACATACTTATTTTTTTGTTCCAAGAGAATGAAACGTTGTAAATGATTTTCTCTCTGTCTCTCTCTCTTTCACCAAAGCAAAACGAATCGGCCTTGGCGTACTGCTTCGTGCAAAACCGTAAACAGCCGTGCAATACACTCGTCTCACTTCGTACCGTTCATCGATCATTAGCCGTGCCTGTGCACGCGTGTGCACGCATTTAGAAAGAGAGAGAGAGAGAGAGAGAGAGAGAGAGAGAGAGAGAGAGAGAGAGAGAAAGAGAGATGTGGATGACGGTAGACTGGCGGAGTAGTGGTAATGGTGGAGGGAACGAGAAACCCGAATGGTTCCGACGAAGCTCCTCTTCGGAACGCGTCGGCTCCAACTCATGAGTTCTCCTTCGTCCTTCGCTACCGGTTCACGTAGGTGCGTGCCTCTCATTGTTTTTTCCAATTATTTTTCTTATTTAATTACCTATTATATTTTCATTTATATATATATATATATACACATACATACGTACATATATATTATATATCGACAACGTTCATATCGCGTATAGTGAATTTTATTCGAAAATATATGTTCCTCGTGAATAGTTAAGGAGAAGTTTCATCGTTCGATCTTATTGGACTTTCTTGAAAACTGTTTTTAATATCAGAATTATATCAGAAACATTAGTTTTGTCGAGATCGTTCGACAGACGTAAATATTTTTTCGTCGGTAAGGTTGGTGAATTCTTTCCGTCCATTGAGATATTTTCCTCACGATGAGTTTTATTACTATTATTGGTAGGACCTTAAAACGAAGCATTGATCCATTCATCTTCGTTTGTTGAAGAACGATTTATATTTTTTAACAATAAGAAAAAAAAAGATGGATATATTTCTTTCGTGACTTGCAATATGAAAAAAAGAGAATCCTTGTTGCATTTTAATAAGCCTCGTGATTCTTAAGTAAGAGTCTTTACATGGCCTCAGTTTATATATATATATATATATATATATATATATATATATATATATATATATGTTTGTATACTTAGGATGAAAATCTTTGAAAGATTATAGCTGCATTCCTTTGTTTCGAAGTGTACACACACACACACACACACACAGAGAGTTCACAAAACTTTCTCTTTTAGCTTTGCTGACCTTTTCTCGTTCCAAATTTTTATTCAACCCTGTTTACAATTTCCCACATTCTAAAACTTATTTTCTAAGTATGTGTAAATATTATACGTGTAAGGTTGGCAATGGACGACGTGCCTCTTAGGACGAGGAAATGTACAATCGTTACGGTACTTTAAAGGCCAACCTCCAAGATTACCGTTACTTCACTGAAATTATTCGTCATTGCTTGTACGACAATTACTCGCGAATTAACTACTTCCATCATCGTTTTTGAAAATCTCGTTTATTTTATTTTTTTTCTTTTTTTATTTTTTTTTTCTTTTTTTTTTCCTTACATAGATGAAAATTGAAGACCAACTTGTTCGCCAAAAACGAATGATTGCATGTAATTTTCTAAAAATTCGAGACCTCACTTTTGTTTCTCGCACGTTCCAGAATCGGGTCATGACAAAAGAGAGATAGAGAGAGATAGAGAGAGAAAGAGAGAGAAGCCTGGTTTCACAATCTACCTTTTGCAACAAAGAGTATCGATTTTATCGACTGATTTTACTTACCTTCGCCGTACACACGTCATGACACTATTATCTCAACCGAGTTTGCACAAAAATATGATTGAATGGAAGAGAAGAAAAAAGAACTATTAAAACGTATACATAAACATTATTCAGATAGATAGTATCGATACGACAAATGCATCTGTATAGTTTAGAAAAATGTTCGAATTTCGAAGCTTAGAATATTTCAAATTTATTAATAATTCGAGTGTTCGCAAAAATCCTTTCCTTTTTTATTTCATTGGTTTTCCGAGAATTGGCCGATGTACATCGAATATTAGAAACAAGCCCGGTTCGGCATAGGTAATTATTTGATTGGCGGAGGTAGTGTAGCTATTTTTGAAGCCACATCCGTAAGGCTATATTCAACAACGGCGGCCCTGTACTTGTTCTCGTAGATCTAATTTTGGATATCGAGAAATTTCCTCGACTACGCGTAATTTTATTTTTCACTTTTTCCTTATCTTCTCTAACTCTATCACTTTTTTTTTATTTATCTTCCTCTCTTTTCGTCCATCGATCATCAAACATCCATGATTCTAAACTTTAGTCTCGAGTAATTCTCGACCCTTCCACCGGATGAACGGTCCATGGGATCGTTAGATCCGAACGATTGCTTTCCTCCCTGTCGTTATAGTTTGTCGTTATTCTTTCTACTCGTGATTTCTCGCCCTTTATTAAACTTTTACCTCACGATAAAATACAATAGTCTTTTTTTTAACATTAGACTAATAATAATCGAATCTCGTATCTTCCATGTTCGTATCGTATCATCATGTTTCAGATATTATGAACAATTTCAAAGAAATAAAAGTTGAGAATCACTCCAGTTCGAACTTGCTAACATAAGCGATATAACGATTGTTAGTTTATCTCTAGTATACTTTTACATATAATCAGTCGATGTGCGAATTTTTTTCTCTCTCTCTCTCTCTCTCTTTCTTTCTCTCTTTCTTTCTCTCTCTTTTGTTATAAACAAAGATAAAGGATTATTTGATCGAAGTGTTTTCTCGATAAAAGAAAAAAAATGAGAGGTTCTTTGTACTAATTTGTTATCGCGCGTTATCTGGTAATGCAAGCCAGACGCGGTATATGATTCATACCGCTGTCTATCGAGTTACTTTCAGTGGTCTCTTGAGTTGACGCTGTTTTGTTTGATATTCAGCGATAACAAGGAGTATACAGCTGACACATTTAAACTAAAATCCATTAGGAAAAATAATATTTTACACTATTCCTTAAATTTATCATTCTTACTTACTATTATTAACTCTAACAATAAGTGGTGAAATTGAATCAACAGTTGTAATATTATTCAGGTTAACGGCAAATGTAAACGTTCATTATTTATCGTTATTTGCAATTATCCTATTGTCGATTGATTCGATATAATTGAAATACTTTAAAGAAAACCATCGTAATCTTGAAAGATCAAATGAACGATCTTGCCTGAGGCCGGGTTTAATGAAGCGGCCATTTTGTGACACAAATCGAATCCTCGACTCGAAGCACCATCTAGGAGCAATTCACAAAAAGTTTGATGGTATCGTGCACTCTGAAAGAAAATAAACAAAAGGAAGAAGAAGAAGAAGAAAGAAATACCATTAAGATCAATTAAAGACTATAATAGAAATTATAATAAAATTAGGTCGTAGATCAACGGTGATAAAACGAGGAGAGTCCTTTGACACGACAAACTTGGTTATCTATAGGCTAAGGTATAGATAGAAATAAAAAAAGATATAGTCAAGAAGATTCAATCGATTTAGTTATATACGTTCTTGGAAAGCCATATGACGGTTTTTCTTATCATCGAAGGAACGAAAAAAGCATGACGTTTGACGTGTACATAGATACATACATACATGTATATATACAACATACATACGTGGCCTCTTTGTCACGGTGGACTTAACAAACGCTCATCCGACTATGAATAGACGCACTGATTTCCTTTCAGTTTGCTAGAGAGACTATAGTTTACGCCTATGGACGGTATATAACACGACTACGACGAGCTACCAGGGTCATAAGCTTGTCCTAGTTCAACATTTCGTACTGTTTCTTGTTTATAATGTCTCTAACAACAAAAATAATTCAAAGACAATGTATTCTATCGTATCAGTTATCTAAGATCATGTTGTATTAGTAAATTACAAAAGTGATTGTCTTGTAAGACATACATTTAAAAGTTCTCGTCGCCTATTTTATCTACGTTTAATTATTTAGCTAAGAAAATTTCTACTGAGTTACTACGTCAGCTTAATGAAAGTTTTATATTGTCATTGAACATACAAAAAAAAAAGTAATCTCGTTTTTGACCATGAACGATGCAAGGAGGTTGCGCGAAAGGTAGAGAGTGAGAGGATCGATAGCAATGAGAGGAGGTTATCGATTGGAACGTTTCCTAATGTCATGGACGAAGCTGAATGTATCTTGCAGAAACACGAGGGCAACGTGTTTGAGAAACACGAGGTGAACTCTCTCTCTCTCTCTCTCTCTCTCTCTCTCTCTCTCTCTCTCTCTCTCTCTCTCTCTCTCTCTGTTTCTCTCTCTCTCTTTTTTCTCGACGTACGTCACACACATTTACGTAAGTCGCACGTTTTTTCGCTAAGTTGTGTCCTAAAAATAATTTCAAATGTTACCAAAGATCGATTGTATCCGCAAAAAGGAAAATTATTTTTACAAGAATTGATTCAATGGGATTGGGAGGAGTATGTATGTGTATTGTGGGATGTCAGAGTGCGCGGGCGCAAATCTTGTTTCTCTAATTTTCATGCCATGAAGAATCTGACCTGTTTTGTTGCTTAATTCTTTTGCAAGTTTTCTCTTCATAGTTTTCTTCTATCAGTCGGTAGGAATTTCGAAAAATGTTGTAAGCGTCGTCAGACATAATGGTAGCTTTAGGCATCGAGCGAGAATAGTAGGGGCCACCCCTCTGCTTTGGCATTTCCGTCCACCCCCGAGACAAGCAGCCTTCCCTACAACTTTCCCTCGACCGTGCACTGAAGAGGCGTTGCCCTGGCGCTTTAACCGCTCCACGACCGACCTATGCGTACCTCCTTCTCCCCCTTTTCCGGAACAACTCCTAAAAGTGCTCTGTCTTTAACGAGTCTCGACCAAAGGAGCCAGACTTCGACGTGTAAAAATAGAATTTCGTGTTGTTAAAAAAAGAATCCTCTGGGAACGAGGAGAAATTGCATTTTTCTTTTCTTCGAAAATTCTTCATAATATTCTTTCGTGAAATTATTAGTAAAACATATCGTTGAGATGATTATTCATACTACATACGTTAGCTCTTTTAATCGAGAATCTATTTTTTATTTTTCTTTTTCTATTTCCTGATAGAAAACTTCTTTAGGTATTGTGGTTCATCCAGCGATATTTCTTTTACAAAGGTTGGCAACTCTGGTTCGCAAACCTGTATATACATGTACACTATTGAGAGAGGAGAAGAACGCTTCTTCACACAACGACCACAACTATGGTGTACAAAAAAAAGAGTAAAAGAGATGTAGTCTCGGGAGAAATATCCATGGAGGGAAGAGCCTTCCTTCTCTCTTTTCTTCCTTCTTCTACCTTTACGTCACTCCATTGCTATCTCTTTGTCTCCTGTACCGCCGACACAAGCTTCTCTCTCTTTCTCTCTCTCCCCCCTCCCACCGCCCCTCTCTCTATCCCCACTTTTCTTTTTATGTACCATGATCTCTCAAGGACTACTTCGCTTCGAGGCTGCGATCTTTTTCTACCTCGAACGTTATTCCGATTTAAATTTCGCGCTCTTCGAACGAATCCGCCATCTTTTCTCTAATACCCGTTATGATAATTTTATCCGTTATTAATATTGTTTTCACAATTATCTTTCTCATTAGAATAGTTGATTTTTCATTAGGAAAGTTTCATTACTTCATCGGGAATAATCAGAACATTACACACGACTTATTTGGAACTTTGAATAATTCGTTTAATCGTATCTTCAGATATCGAATGTGCTATCTATTTTAGAATTAAATAATTCGTAGAAAACATAAACGAGAACAGAAGCACGACTTGCTATAATAGTAATTATTGCATCACTATGTATAACTGAAAGTAAATGTAATAGATGCAAGCGCAATTCGATGCATATTCTTTAAGTATACTAGGATAGGATGATCTAGTTTACGATTTTATTTTGTTTCGTCTTTACAAATGCGTCAATTGAAAATGATAAATAAATACTACTACGTGAAAGTATTTTGCAATACAAAAAATAAGTGCAAGCTATAAATTCTCCAACGAATTCCATTTGTGGATTTCGACGAATTTAAAGTACTTAGAGACAAAGAGAATTTTATAATTATGCTTCTCACGACATGTTTATATCTTTATTTGGTAACCGCTTGCAAAATGATGTACGTCATAGAGGTGTGTTTATCATCACGTGCATATTGTCGATAAAACTAACCTAACCTCTTAATCTTCCACACGAATCATTTCTTCGGATAATAATATAACGTAATGATTTACGAAGTGAATTGAATGAGTTTCGAATACGAAGTAAATTTCGTACGAAGGTCAAGGCACGCACAACTGATAAAAAAATATTCATATGTCGACGCGCTCGTATCACTTTTATTTCGATCATTAATTTAACGTTTGTGCATGTCAATAGATAATAATATTGCATATCTAAAAAACATGAAATCACATGAGAAATGTTTGAATAATATTTTGTATTACTTATAACAATTATGTATATGTATGATGCGTTCATTAGATGTATTTAAATACATTGGATACGTTTTTTTTTCTTTTTTCTTCATGAAAACTTGCACGAATATAGTTGGTTTTATCACGTTACTCGGCCAACGGAAGTGCAACATTAATTTTTACATCTGCATCCGTCGTCGTCGCTTGAATGATTACTTTGCACACATTTCGTTATATCGTTTTTCCAAGTTCTCTTATTTCCACCGAGTTTTGATGTCCCTTCGTCAGCTTCTTTATTCTCTTTTTTATCTTTGCTTTTTGTTCTCGTTTTCTAACAGCGTCACGCGAAATTTCGACCAAGTTGTCGATGACGATCAATTAGAGCACCAAAATTTAAATAAGCTTTTTATGTCTCACAAATATAATAATGTATTGTTGTTATGCATGCAGTTGAGAAATTGAGATTGGAAATGTGTTTCCCTTGCAGTTTTATTTTCATCAATCTTGCCACACGATAGATCGAATCATTTGGACGTGTGGCCAAACGAATGTTTTGTGTATCAAAAAAACATTCTTGGTGTGTAGTTAAAGAATTCCATGAAAGAAAGTGCTCGAAGTTCAGGAGATATTTTTCTTTCTTTCTCGTGAAGTGAAGATTCAACCGCGAGTATACGCGTGCGGGGCGTTGTACTCTGGTTCGCTTGCACTTTGTAGTAGTGCGCGCGTGCGTATATATATATATATATATGTATTACTAGTTAGATCGCGACGAATCGTATATACAGGGTAGTTCAAATAAAATGTAACAATTTCTCGTTCGCATATAGATGAACCGCTATATGCAATGATTTCTAAGGCAACAATTTGTGACACTTTATTTGAACCACCCAATAGGTGGTTTGCGTATATACATGGTTTGTAACAAATAAACAAAAAAAGAAAAGAAAAAGAAATTAAAAGGAAAGAGAGGGATGCTGAGTGCACCTGCGCATTTGAAAGCTATCAAAGAGATATGTAGTTCAGTTTCGAAAGGCAAGAGGCAACCGCACTAAAGGATTTACTCTTATCACGAGAAAATGTGCTAGAGAAGATTCGATGGACAAGCGTCGTTTCGTACCGCCATCCACAAACCCGGGATAATCTCGGTGGTATGGCGATCAAAGCCGGAGGGAGCCGACCTTCGCCGAACGAACGAAGGCCGGGATGGCCTCGGCGAAATCGGCCGAAGGGGTGAGCCGAGACCGACCGAGGTGGGACGAAGGAAGAAAGGAAGGATGGAAGGGGTCATTGACCGTCTGACCATGAGCCGCGCCCCACATATATATCTCTTCTCTTCTCCTATATACGCTTCTCTTTCCTTCCTTTTTACTCGATAGAAGAGAATACACGACGTTTCTTCCTTGGAGATCGAAGCCGTTGTTTTCTTCAAGTTTCTTGGAAGGTCTCTAGTCACTCTCTCTTTCTAATTTCGTGACCAACCATCACGTGTGTGCTTCTCCTTTATATTAGAGGCTTCTCCCCAGAGAGTATCCTCTTCTATACTTCGTCTTCGTCGCGTTCGTATGTATCAAATACCCAAAGTCATTCGATCGTTCCTTTTGTAAACCGAAACTTGCTTACTCATACTTTATCTTTTCTTTCTTTAAAGTTACAGGAAAGTTTGCAAAGTTATATTTCGAAAAGGATATATATTTATTTATTTATTTATTTATATATATATATATATTTTTTTTTTTTTTTTTTTTTTTTTTTTTTTAATATTGAATATATAAAGAAATGACAAAGCTAACGCCATCTACGTAGGGGACAGTGGTTCTCAGTCTCTCTTATCAATCTATATTGGTCGATTATTTTTTATGATGAGATAAAAAGATAAATGAATAATAAAAAAAAAGAGATTGTTATGACGTCAGAACGAACGTATAATCAATATTATTATAAAAATCACCGATACAACGCAATCGTGAATGGAATTCTTATATTCGAGAAAGCATAAGGGTAAAAAAAGTGGTTTACTTTATCGACTTCGTTGTGCCGCCATTTTGATTTTTAATGGATCACTTGATGGGGTTCAAACACTCAGTTCTCAAAAGGGGAAATTTAGCATTATATCGATTATAGAGATATAATATCAGACATTAAGGAATATATTATGTTTTCTCGTTTGTTTTAGCTTTCTAAAGGAAGTTCTGTATGCTGTGATTTATCACTAAGGGGGCCAACCTACGCGCAACAACGGACAACCCCACAGGACCGGGGGGTGCTTCTCGTGTCTCGGGAGGAAGGTCAGGGTCTACAAAAGTTACGCCTTGACAGTAAAGCGATCATACGCGAGCCGCTTATTACACCCAATCCTGCGTGTTGCATTTTAACTTGTAACACTGAGATTAAAAAAATTCGATGCCTTCCAGGGACGATATTCGCTCCCTATCCACTGAGCAACGCTGGATCCCTCCTTCAACTGTTAGACGCGATGCACTCACCCCAGAAAGCAGAAATGATCTCATCTTTAGAAAGGTGCGGGGTATTCTTAACAAGCTCACACCGGAAAAGTTCGCAAAGCTGAGCAACGATCTGCTCAATTTTGAGCTCAACTCCAATGTAATTCTCAAAGGTGTCATATTCTTGGTAAGTACGAGACGAGTAAGATTGACTCATCATTCGGGGAACATTTGTTATCTTTCTTATCGCCAGTGTCATTCGTTTGGTATAGTATACTTATCGGAAATGAATAAAGTCGCATGGTTGATAACGAATCATTTTACAGATCTTTGAAAAAGCACTTGATGAGCCCAAATACAGTTCTATGTATGCACAGCTGTGCAAACGGCTGTCCGACGAAGCTGCAAACTTTGAACCTCGAAAATCGATCGTTGAAGGTCAAAAAGCTCAAAGTACATTCAGATTACTCCTACTTAACAAGTGCCAGGACGAATTTGAAAATCGTTCGAAAGCAAGCGAGGCGTTCGAAAATCAGGATGAACTTAGCCCTCTGGATGAACATCGCCGGCAGATCGCCAAGCGTAAGATGCTTGGCCACATCAAGTTTATCGGAGAACTTGGAAAGCTTGGGATCGTGTCGGAATGTATTTTACATAACTGCATCCAAGAATTGCTGCATAAGAAAAGGCGAAGGGGATCCAGGGGGGACAACGCCGAGGATATCGAATACCTTTGCCAGATTATGCGTACCTGCGGCCGTATCCTTGACTCGGATAAAGGCCGCATACTTATGGATCAATACTTCACACGTATGAACTCCTTGGCAGAGAGAGGTGATCTTCCTTTACGCATTAAATTTATGCTGCGTGATGTCATTGAATTACGCCGTGATAATTGGGCACCGCGTAAGGCCACAACCACCGAGGGCCCGATGCCTATCAATCAAATCCGCAATGATAACGAGGAGACTTCGAGGGGTAATGGCTTCCATAGACGAGAGGATCGCCTCGGAGCTGAGTTCTTAAGAAAGATGGGTCGTGGCGGATTAGAAATGGACATGATGGGAAGTATTCCTCTAACTTCCCCTTCGTTTGGCATGCCGTCTCCATTCAGTCCGAATGGATTCTCAACTACTCCCGGGGTTGGTTATGGCCGTCATAATCAACGTAACCAACCAGGATTTTACCAGAACCAGAATCGTCATCCGAATAACTTCCAAGGAAAACACAATCAACAACAGCATAATTCATCTCAGAATTTTAATAATAGTGAGCTACTATATATATATCTATATATATATATATTTTTTTTTTTAGATTAAATAATACTCATCGATCTTTATTCTCCCATTAACAGATAGTACTAAGGAACTTCGCTTTAATAAAAACAAGATGCTACTTGGACATCCAGAGGAAGTGTCTCTGAGACCTTCGGCCAATTCTATGATGTTTAAGCAGACTAACATCAATCCCAATCTACCTCTGAATAGCGGTAAGCTAGCGCCTCCCCTCTCCCTTCCCCTTATGACGGATCGGTATACCTTTTATCGTAGTGTATAGTAATATAAATTAGGATAATATATTAAATATGAAAATTTTTAGATTTGTTCCCAGGACGAACATCGGATCTACCACTTTTGCGCACTGCCACACTCAAACCCAGTTCGCCTTTGTTACATAAAGAAACGCCTCCTTCGATCATAATTAAACAGGGACCTTTAGATAAGAGAGAAAAAGCTAGAGAAAAGAAGGATAAAGGTCCTTCGAAGGAAGAAATCTTAAAGAAGGTGAATGCCTTGATGGACGATCTTGCTAATCATACCAATATTCAGGATGCTATAACAGCCTTCAAAGATCTTAAGATACCCGAACGATTTTTGCGTCACGCAATTTGTACAATATATTCGAATACATTGGACCGCGGAGACTCCGAACGAGATCTTGCTGCCAAACTCGTATCCGAATTGAAAAGAGAAACTATTATTAATGCACAACAATTGCACGAAGGGTGGAAGGAATTGGTGGCCAGTATACCAGAAAAAGAGAGCGTGCCTTGTGTAACATCTCACGTTGCTTTTCTAACAGCCAAGGCCATTGTGGACAACCTGATACTGTTAACCGATCTTACTTCTGTAACGGAGAATGGCCAATATCATCCGCTATTTCTACTGACTCTTCAACAACTTCATCGTACTCAAGGAAAAGCAAAACTCTTGCAGATTTTCAACAGCAGCAAAGTAAATTTAATCAGCCAGTTACCGGAAGCAGACAAAACAAAAGAACGACTAGGAGAAATCCTCGAGGACAGAGAATTAACATTCTTGTGTCCACTTCTAAGGATCCAAGGAGATATGTGGCGTCAAATACAAATTGACTCAACTCCAAATGCACTTTACAAATGGATTAAGGAGAAATTAGATCCGTTACACTACTGCGATGCTGCATTCATTAACGCATTGATGAATGTTCTTCTTAAATATATAACTCAGGTTAGTTATTATAGAAAAATAATATTCCTTGTATATTTCAACGATGGGTGGGTACCATTAGGAGTATATATAATTTTTTTTAATAATAGGAAACAACATTGGCGCCTGGTGTCGATAAAACTCAGTCTCCTGATAAAGATTTGGTACAAAAGGAACGTGTGTTATTGCGTAAATATGCTGGCTTTCTTGACACATTCCTTAAGGCCCTTGAGTCACAAGTTACAGCTCTCCATGCATTACAAGTCTTTTGCTATTCGCAAAGTTTTCCTAAAGGAATGCTGAGAAGATGGTTCGTGGCACTTTACGAATTTGGAATCATCGAAGAAGATGCCTTTAGCAAATGGAGAGAAGATGTCACTGATGCTTATCCTGGCAAGGGCGAAGCATTGTTCCAGGTAAGAAAAGGAAGAATATCGTTGAAATAATTTATATACCTTTCTTTCCATTTTAAGAATATTTCTTGGTGTATCCATGCGATTGTCCATCCTGCGTCTGATGATGTCCGTTGTAATAAGCATGTACTTGAACATTTATACGTCATAGGTGTTATACATATAATTATTATCTAGGTGTACCGTTGGTTGCTCTGGCTCGATAATGCAGATTCTGAAGAGGAGGAACATGAAAACGATGAAAAGAATTAATTGTGAAGGCCCCTGAAAAGGATGTGTTTTTCAGACTACCTATAATTTGGAATAGGGTTTTATTATCTATATTACTGAACCACTATGGGGTTTCAGTTTCACTGAATTGAGTTATCTCCACTCAGTACTATCAACATCTTGTTAGTCTGTCGAGGCTCTCGTATAAAGGAAGGGTTTTTAAATCGTGTCCAAAATTATTGGATAGATGACAAGCCTTCGAGATATATGACAGGCTCCGTAAACAAGAAGTTCTAGAAGATTTTAGATAATTGCATATTAATATGATTTATATTAATATTGGGTCAGCAGGTATCATGAGACGTCGTTGTTTCGATTATCGGTGTAGAAAAGAAATGAATTGAAACGAATTGAAATGAATTGAAATGAAAACGTAACGAAACGAAACGAAAGGAGAAAAATTAGTCTGGTGATTTGTGTTGTCCAAGTTTTTGTCTAGTATTGTGCATGTGTCGCGTTTTGTAAGTCTTTTTTTGTCTCTGCGACAACTTGCGAGTCGCTTGTTATCTCTGTGTACCAGCTTTTACATTTATTAAGATGAATTATTACTGCTACCTACTATTATTATTATCATCATCATGATTACTTATTACTATTATTATTATTATTATTATTATTATTATTATTATTATTATTATTATTATTATTATTATTATTATTAATATTATTATTATTATTATTATTATTATTAATATTATTATTATTATTATTATTATTATTATTATTATTATTATTATTATTATTATTATTAATATTAATATTAATAATATTATTATTATTATTATTATTATATTATACATACAATTGATTACGGCTATAAAAAAAAAAGAAAAAAAAAATTTACATTTATTATATCAAAGAGACGATCACACACAGGCAGGACTGACTCAGTAAAAAAAAAAAAAAGAAAAAAGAAAAAAGAAAAAAAAAAAGAGAAAAAAGAGAAAAAAAAGAAAAAAATCGATTACGAACGCAAATCAATTTTTGGAAAGTTGCAAGTAATAATTTAATGGAAAGTTCGTGATACAGTATAAATGTCCTGAGTCAGATATATAAAATACTTTAAATGACCGATTAAACATCTGTTTTTTGCTGTAATATCTACTTGCTGCGGCGTGATTCTAATAAGTACTAATCATTTACCAATTATATAACAACCAGCAGCCAACATCACATCCACGTAACGTAAAATAGCAAAAACTAGTGACACGACTAAATCGTATTTAAAAAAAAAAATAAACATACCTTGGTGTAATTTATTACAGATGGTTCCCTGTGGTTCTGTCGTTAATCGACCACCTTTACCTTTATTTCCTGCATATAGAAATCTTCTCCCTCGTTTAAAATCAATTAAGTACGAAATGGTTTTTAGTTTATAAACGTTAATTGCATAGTTTTGTCTATTGTTTAGTGCAATATCGCAATTTAAGATCGCTGGGCGAGAGTTTGTTACAGAAGACTGAAAGAGAGAGAGAGAGAGAGAGAGAGAGAGAGAGAGAGAGAGAGAGAGAGAGCGAGAGAGAGAGAGAGAGGGAGAGGGAGGGAGAAAGAGAAAGAAATGAAAGAAAGAAAGGAGAGAGTAATCATACTAATTCTTTTCTGCGGTATGCTCTAATCATAAAAGAGTACTTATGTAACAACTTAGCAGCTAAAAAATCGGTTACTATAATTGTATACATTTTCATTTTTATAAAGACCAATGTTAAACTCGTGCGTATATACAGTATACAGGTATTGAATATTGGCACAACGATTTGGATAGATTTTTGTTATTTATTATCCTCATAATAATGATGTACATATTCTGATTATTCAAGAATCTGTATTTAAACTTTTATCGCTGGACTGAAAAGTGTTATATTTAAATGGTCACGTTTATTTAATGTATGCATTATATGCTCGCTCGGAGCTTCATAAAATCGGATATAATATATTCGAATTGTTTATCTAACCAATTCCGTAACGTGCATTATTATTAGAGAGAAATGAAAGAAAGAAAAAAAAAGTAAAAGAGAAATCAGTCTTCGAACACACACAGAGAGAAATAGCATTTAAGACTCGCTCACAAAATCTCAATTACATTCTTTTGAATCTTTACACATGCTCTACAAAAATTTCATTTTAATAAAAAGTTTCGAAAAGGAAAGAAAGAAAAAAAAAATAGGAAAAAGAATAAGATAAAAAAAAAAAAAAAAACAACAGATAATGAATCATGCGTATCCGATGTATAATTTGTCCCATCTTTGTTTTATAGTAGAGTTTTGGATGAGAGTCCTATTTCAAGATGGAATTTAATATTCATTCTTTTTTTTTTTTTTTTTTTGAACATAATATTCTTTGCACACGAAATATATTTGTAGACATTAGCGTAGTATTTAATGGGTATCTGTGGTATATTTATATGTTTCACCGATTGCTTTATAATAGAGATACAAACCGTATATAAAAAGAAAAAAAATGGCTTGTACGTCAAATTAACACAAGCCATATAAAATAAATATGTCAATCGTATTTTAGTTTTCACTAAACGATATTGTATGCCAATTTCGTTAATTTATTTTTCACACATGTATAATTTATGAAATTCAATTGAAAACACAAACAATCCATGTATAAATATTTCGTCAGTATTATTTCTTGCATAATAGATTTAAACATTATAACAATTTTTAATTGGCTATAGACATTAAAAACAATGAAAACTTCTTTTATCTCTATCAATAAAAGCTGTTCCTAGAATTATTCGTTATTTCTAACTCTCTATTATAATTATTATTATTTCCTTGCAATTATTGCATATTATATTATACATCTTAGAGATATATTAGTATCCTTCTAATTTAAATTATCAGATTATTAATTTGCTTAAAATGCATCTTATGGATATTCGTAATTACTTCTTTTTATTATTATTATTATTTTTTTTTTTTTTTTATTATTTTTTTAGGAAAAAAATCAAATTTTTTATAACAGATTAGCTAAAGCAAATTTAAACTAGACTTGATAGATATCTGCATTATCGATGTTACATAAGAATATTTTTTTCTTTTTTTTATTCTGAACTTGATTATATTCCTGTACGTTTGTATCATTTGTAACAAAACACTATTAAAGATATTTGTTATTATATATAAAAAAGAAGAAAATCTCAATTATTCGCAAGTACAAATTTATGATAGAAATTGTTATTATTATTATGTATTATATAATTTATAAATAGACAAACGAATCGAAGACATAATTTTTAATATGAATACATATTTTTAATGTCATTTTATATAATTAATAAAAAAATATTAGATTATATTTATTTTAAAAAGTATATAATTTGTTTTACACCGTAAGTTATGTTTATCTCAGCTTCTTACGAATAGGGTTTTTTTGTTATGTTGGTAGACAACACACACTAATAACGGATATACATGAGAAACGAATTGTATTGCAGCCATGTTTTTTAAATAGGTATATGGTATGTAGTGTATCGACTACACTTTTAAGAAATATGGCAAGTTTTTCAAGGTGAGATAAAGAATTTTTCAACCTATGTATTTTTTTTTGTTGTCCTTAATCGTTATTTTGCAATATTTCCTAGATAATATTATTTTGTAAAAACAAACTTAACAAAAATTCAAATATTAAGATTAAAATTCTTTCGATTGAATTTTTGAGGTTATGACTTTTGATACAATCATATTTCATTTCTTAATTTATTTATTAATTCTATAAGATTCAATTAAATATTATTAGGAAGTGATTCAGTTATTATAACGTAGTTATTGTACTGTGAAAACGAAATTATGACATGGTTTTTATTAGAATTGCATGTGATTAGCTGTAGTTAAGTGCATCATCATTGTAAAAGATAGATGATATGCAAAATATCATTATCATAAAATATAAATAATAAATACGTTATATAAAAAATTTTACAGGCATGACACAAACAAAGTGTGTTGTTATGCACATCCAGATGCACCACTTATCGAAGATCACAGAGCTGGTGATCAGATATGTTCAGAGTGTGGATTAGTAGTGGGTGACAGGTGAGAAGACAAAATAAAATAAAGATAAAGAAATATGTTCAACAGCGTTAAAAGTATCAATTTATCTTGTTGATATTAGGGTCATAGACGTAGGTTCAGAATGGAGGACGTTTAGTAATGAAAAAGCTGGTGTTGATCCGTCCCGTGTTGGTGGTCCTGAGAATCCTTTACTTAATGGTTCAGATTTGTCTACCATGATTGGACCTGGAACTGGTGCTGCTTCTTTTGATGCTTTTGGTGCTTCCAAATATCAAAATAGACGTACAGTTAGTATGACATATTTAACATTAATTTGCAACATTTTTTTTTCTATGATATCAATTGATATTGAAATATAATTCTAGATGAGTAGTTCTGACAGAGCATTAATCAATGCATTTCGTGAGATCAATGGAATGGCAGATCGTATTAATTTACCAAAAACCATTGTAGACAGAGCTAATAATCTTTTTAAACAAGTACATGATGGGAAAAATTTGAAAGGACGCGCCAATGATGCTATTGCATCAGCTTGCCTGTATATTGCATGTAGACAAGAGGGAGTACCACGGACTTTCAAAGAAATTTGTGCCGTTAGCAAAATTAGTAAAAAAGAAATCGGCAGATGTTTTAAGCTGATATTGAAGGCACTGGAAACGAGCGTGGATCTCATCACAACAGGAGACTTTATGTCAAGATTCTGTTCCAATCTTGGTCTTCCAAATATGGTACAAAGGGCTGCAACGCATATTGCTCGAAAAGCAGTAGAAATTGATATTGTACCTGGAAGATCACCTATTTCAGTAGCTGCAGCTGCAATTTATATGGCATCACAAGTATGTATATTTCTTCATATAGTTGACGAAACATTATAATTAATTAAACGAAATATTTCAATTTCTTTTTATTAATATACTACAGGCTTCGGAAGACAAGAGATCACAAAAAGAGATTGGAGATATTGCAGGAGTTGCAGATGTTACGATCAGACAGTCTTACAAGCTCATGTATCCGCATGCAAGTAAACTATTTCCAGAAGACTTCAAATTTGCAACGCCTATTGATCAGTTACCACAAATGTGAATTGGGCAATATCCTCCCTTTGAGCTTTTGGTATATATTTTAATTATCGCAAGGATACTTTCGTGTATAATAATAGTGTAATGAATATAACATTTTTTTATAGCATACATTCCCAGAATAATTAGATGCTATACAATTTTTATTCTTTTCTCGAATGCCAACTAAATCATGATATATGTGAGATTCCTTTTAGGGTAATTTAATTCAATTAACTTCCTAATCAGCAAAATAATCTATAACTTAGATTATATTTAATTCGATTTTCCATGCACATTGGACACGTGCTAATGAATATATTCATAAGATATTTTACATATCTATATGACCAAAGCAGATTTCACTCTATTTAGTGATAATCATCATAATAATATATAATAATAATGTATCTATGAACATGCTAAATATTTAATTTTGAAAAAACAATTCTAGTAACGTTGTTAGAATTATTGTAAAATTGTTCTATATAAATTATATAAAAAACTTTCATTTTGATGGGCCGTTCAATGTGCAAAAAATGTATATAATTTTTATTTATATTTAAGAGATGGTAATATGTATAATGGGAGTATCAATGTGCTATGTTAGATGAATATATAAAGAAAATGTTATTCGTTTGTCGAATTGGTAATATTCTCCAGCAACTTGTACCTGACATAATTATCATTACAGAGTATGCTGGTAATTATATTATATTATATTATAACAGACATCCGTACAACAGCACAATGATTCTCTGTTAGATTTTTTATGAAGCACCAAAAAAGGAGCGTTTGTTGCCTTATCTGTAACGTAAGAAAAACGTAGTATTAGAAGTAATTGTACGAAATAATTGACTTTGAAAACATAATAAAGATAACATAATATTTTATCGAACGATTGATAATACATATACAAACTGGTTGATGAAAAAATCTTATCTTATAACATAGATAAATTAATTATATATTTACATTGTTGTAAATATGAGGAACATTGAAAACTTCCAACTAATGATGAATAAGACTGGATAATTTATACATATAAAATAAATAGAAACATACATGCTCCATCATGTGTCATAGTTATGTTAATCATTTAACTTACAAAAAAATATCGTAAAGACTGTACATTGGGTAAATGAAAAAATGAGTATATTAATCTTAATATATTCGCCTTATATTTAAAACGAAAATATATAATATAACAGAGCATGAAAATAGTTTAACATTATTTGCATATTTTATAAATGAAAATCATTCTTATTATTTGAAAATGATTAAGTATATATTATGAGGAATATTTATATATCTTTTTTTTTCTTTTTCCTTTCTTTTTTTTTTTCTTTTTTTCAAAATATGTTCGACAAATTTATTCTAAGTTTCAACAGATATAAAATCCATATTGATGTAATAGTACAAAATGTGAACATTTTTATGGAATCCATTTTTTTTTTTTTTTTTTTTTTTTTTTGTTAAAACTGTAATTAGAATTATTGACATTGAAGGTAACAAACAATTTGATCGAAGTTATACTAAATATATTCATATATAGATTATACTGGTGTTTTTGTTATTATTGTACATATCCAGGATTATATGGTGCCTGCCGGCCATAAGGTTCGATTGTATAAGCTGGTGGTGGTTGTGGCATTCCTATTAAATTAGACATAGAATGGAAATCACATATATACGTTTTCATTGGGAGATAAAATAATAATATGAAATATAATAAAAGATTACCTCCAACATTAGTTGGATATGGTGTATAATGATTTTGCTCTGTTTGATTGGCATAATCAGATGGAGGATTTGTTGAAGTTTGTATCACATGAACAACACTTGGTGTTTGTACTTCTATAACAAAAATTAATATACTACTATGTTCTAAAAGAACAATTTTCAATAATTTTCATTTTCAGAGACAGCGGGCGAATATTTAAATATTGAAATTAAAAAAAAAAAAAAAAGAAAAAGAAGAAAAAAAAAAGAAAAAGAAGAAAAAAAAAGAAAAAAAAAGAGAAAAACCGTAGAAAGCACAGTACTGAAAAATAATTTCATATCAAGGATAAAAAGAAATGTAATTTTCTTGCACAAATTTCTTTTATTATTAAAGCAGTACAAAAAAATAGCACGCGTTGTTTTACCTATATATCATTACATGTGTATAAAAAGCAATATATATATATATATATATATATATATATATATATATATATATATGTGTGTATGTGTATGTGAAATGTCTATAATAATATTGTATAATACGCGTGTTTTTAAACAAATACAATATATTAGATCTTTATAGTACATATATAGTGGTTTTAATTCATGTAATTTCTCACTGGTTTCTTATGTAACGTGTAGATAGGACTATTATTCTTTTTTATATAAAATACATTTTTTTTTTTTCGTAAAAAATCGACTGAGAGGAATATGGGTTTATAGTACATGAGCGTATATAGGAACATTGTATTTTCTCTTGCTATCATGTGTATCATAAAAAGTATTGAATATATTAACATATAAAATTAGACACTATTATACTTAGAATTCTAGAAAACAGTAGAGAGACTTCCTTTCGAGAAGCATTATATAGCATAATTGTTTCATATATTTTATTTTATTAATTTGTAACTGCAAAATATATGAAGATTATGCTAAGAAAATTATACAAAAAATTATGTCTTATTTCTAAAATGGAATGTATTATATGTATGTGTGTATATATATTTATATATATATATATATTTATACACACATACAGTGTTTATAAATTTTTATAAATTTTTAGCTGCATAAAAAGTTAGACATAAGCCAATCTTAATCTAATTCAAATAGATGATGCCAGAAAATTATGCCATAGTTGGTCCTAAAAACAATTATATAACTCAATTAGTTATTGAGTGTAACACAAATGATAAGAGATCATTTTAATAATATTAATAATACATAATGATAATTATATTCTTATTTAAAACAACTATTAAAATAGATTTGTATAATTATTCATATTAACTATTTGTGCTTTTCTGTTTGTATCTAGAAAATATTCGTCCTAGCTGCCTCTGACAACAGTTATATGTAAAAAGAATGTAAAATTGTAATGTTATATGGAGAAAAAAGAAAAAAGAAAAAAGATAAAAAAAAACTATAATAATTGCATTATATTAATATATTATTTATCTTTCAGGGAATAAGAAAAATGTATATTATTACAACTTTGATCTTAAATTGAATGAAATAATTTGCAATATGTTGGATCAATTCACAGACTTTCTCAAAATAGTTACTTACTCCCATAAACGGTGCCTTGATGGCGTCGACGATACCATGGGCAGCAACTGCAGTATAAACAAGAAATGCAGCAAACTATTAATGATACAATAATACCAGCAGCGATAACCACAGGTACGATGATACCAAGTCTGGAAGACGATGATATATTAATTAGTTTAATAATAATTGTTTTACAGAGATATTAAAAATAATAATAATAATAATAATTCATATAAAATTTTAATAAAAATGTATAAATCTCGATATACCCCATTGTCATAGCAAATTCTTCTTGAGTGCAACAGTAATAATTTTCATTTGCTAAATCATAACAACAATATGATTTACTAGAATCCCATAATACGGGACAACTAGTCATCATTTTTTCGAACAAATTCTTTGAATCTTTATAAGTACATTCCATACCTGTAAAAGAAAAATATAAATTATTTGATATTACCTATGTACATAAAACAGTCGACGTATTAATATTTGTGTATGTATATAGTATGAGTCATTGTTTTATCCTCATATTAGATTTCTCTGATTAGGTTCATATTATTTTTTCCTTATCTACTTTTCCCCCACAAAATTCGTCGAATCAGACGTCGAAAAGAATATTTGAAATAAATAAACGTTTAGCTGTTACTTCGTATGCAAATTACATTTTTTTTCCGTATTATAACATATATTCTGTGCCTATTAAAATACGCAATAAAGAAAAGAGAAAAAAGGGGTATCAGATAAAAGGAATTATCGGTCAAGCATATATTTTTTAACTCACAATTCGAAAAGATAACTATCTAATCTTTAATAATCGATATCACAAAATTGTAACGTTTAGTTAGATATTATTTTTAAAGATTCATTACATCTGAAATAATTTAATAATTAATATGATATAATTGTTAGATAGGTATATACTAATTCAAAGAAATTATATAAATTAAAAACTAATTTATATATTATTCTTATCTATTGTCGCAAATTATTATCGAAGAATTTTATCAGATTCTTTTAAATAATTCCATTATCATTGAGTTTTATCATGCAGATCCTATATCTATTACACGTATATTATGTTATATCGAAATATTCATTGTGACTTCATTTAGTTTATTATTTTCTGTAAAATGTTATTGTATTAAAAAAAGAAAAAAAAGGGACAACAAATTAGGTATTTATATTTAATGTACATACATATTAATATTTAATATATATTTGAATAATAATGTAAAAATCAAGCTATATTCATTTAAAAAAAAAAATATATATATATATATATATATATATATATATATTTGCTAAACAAATGAAGATAAATAAAATCACGAATATGTTATAATGAATTTTTGTTGCCGTTAGTTATCAAATTCGTTGGTAGCATATCACATTCTGATAACATGTGCATTCTTATCTATAGACTTTAATTAACAGTATCAAAATAATATATAAAATATGCACAAACAAATGTGTTTTACGAAGAATATTTTATATTTAATCGATATTAAAATTCACTAAAACAAGATTCGTCATATTCATTGTTCTAAATCGACTCATAACTTAAGGAAACATTAAATATGTTTGAGTTTTACATGTAACTGCAACGCGAACAAATTTCATTTAATACATTGTTGTAATAATTTTATTCATTTATTTTCATTGAGAATCATTTAATCGATCAAATAAAAGTGTGGTAGCTGTTACGTTCGTAAAAAAAAAAGGATCACGTTCATATTTCGCGCGATATTTGTTTAATTTAGCGAGTAAAAAAACTAATCAAATCAGTGACCATTATTGTGATCATTAATTGTAATAATAAAACAAAACAAAAAAATAGATAAAAATATATATAGTGAAGCAAATTAAATGATGATTAAACATTATTATCATCATTATTATTCGTGTATACTAAATGATGTGTCTCTGATCTATTATACATATCGAGCATTTATATCGTATAATTTCCGGTAACCTTTAGAGGAAGCACAAAAGATACTCAAAAAATGTTTTAAATATGGACTCACGAATATAAATGCCAATACATAAAAGATAAGAAAGGTCGACCTAAGATCTTTTCAAATAGTGATTGGTTTTTCGTATATATTAATGATCAAATCAGTACACAAGCAAGCAGACGGGGCACAGGCAGGCAATAGTCAAGTATAATCCAGCAAAAAAAGCCGGCTGAACGGTCGAGAAGATTCATATCCACATACATATGTAAATATATGAATATATATATACATATGTATGTGCATACAGGTTCCTTTTTTGTTTCATTTATTTCTCTCACTCAGGAGAAAAAAATATTACCCACTCAAACGAAACGACCCACCCAAAAGAAAATGGAACAATGAAAGTTGCTTGAAATGATTCATCGAATTCGTAATTCATTGAATTCAACGTAATCGTTGAATAAAATTCAAAGATAATAGATAAAAAAAACTGATTATATCTTTTTTTTTTTTAATATTATAACGAAAGCTACTTCTGAATATTTCCCAATTTGTTCCTTGGTGTATACGTAATAAAACAAAATCAGATTTGCGAATAAGAAAAAAAAAAGAAAAAAAAAGAAAAAAAAAGCGCTACGATCGGAAATCGAAGAGTTTAATAAAGGTACAATGGCATAAGAATAGCATCGATATCGAAGGCTATTTTATCGAATATCGGACGCAGGAAAGAGGACCGTGTTACGTTACTCAAAGTAAACATATACGAGGAGAATAATAATGGGTCACCAATGAATTCGTATATGTTATCGATGATTCTGAAAGGAACGATGGACTCGTCCATTCTAAGAATCGTTGCATACTATGCGCGTCATCACCAAGATGAAAGAGAGAAAGAAAGAGAGAGATCAAAAATTCGGAAAACGTCTTTGAATTAAATTAAACTAATTTTTTCCTCTTACCTACTGCAAAGCCGGTACAGAGACACGAAATTGTTAAAAGTACAATAGCGTACGACATTTTGTTGTTTTCTTTTTATTTTGTTATTTTTGTTTTGGTTTTTTTTTGTTTGTTTTATACTTTTTTTTTTTTTTTAATTATTCGAATTGCACTCGAAACGACGTTTCGAAACAAGGCCAAAAAAAACTTTGCTTCTCGATGACTATGTCCTTATGCAGATAAGAGCAGCCCAGGAGAAAACACAAAGAGAACAAGGGAACACGCTCGTTGCTGACACTCTAGAATAAAGCTCGACCACCGACTGCAACGAGACAAGGGACAAAACTCGCGCGCAATCCTCGATAACATGCGATATACGCAAAAGTTCAACTTCGCCTGGCAGCAACGGTAACGTTAAATCTTCACGAACTCTATGCGTCCTATGGTATTCTCATCGTGGCTCCTCTTACGGAATGAATGTAAACTAAGTTAGATGAGAATTTATATATATATATACATATATATATATATATATATATACATATATATAAAATAGACACATATATGTATATATTTAAATATATATATATATATATATATATATATATATATATATATACGTATGTACGTATAATTTATGATTAAATGATTGATCTTATGTATGTTCTTTTTTAATAATATATGATCTTAGTCGGTAAAGATGTACATTACGTTGATGCGCGTTATCGTAGATGCGTTTTCGTTGATATTGCAAGGATGCTATAAGATAGAATATTGATCACGTGTAATATTGAATACATTCTATTTAAAATTTGTTTAACATATAGTTATCTTGTTACCAAAATCATTTTAAATTTCTCGTAAAATACAAGCAATTTCTTTAATAATTCGGCAAAATACAACAGCACACGCCATATTATTACTCCGTTGAAAAAGAAGTTTTGATGATTGGTTTATCAGAGAGTCAAGGTGACGTGTCCATTATTTTCCAGGTTTTTCATTTATAATATTGCAAAATGAATGCTTTTAAACGCGACAAAAAGGAAGAGGAAGAAGGTAATTATGAATTAATAATAATAATATCTATATAACTATATAGATTTGCATGTAACTTTTTAATATATAATTGCATTTTGCAATATAGCCTAATTTGACAGATATTTGTAAACATCTGCTTATAAAATTATTGTTATTAATAACTTAATGTATTTTATATCTCTTTTATATCTTGACTTATTAGGAGGCGGAAATCCTTTTCAAAACTTAGAGAAAACTACTGTACTCCAGGAGGCACGCACTTTTAATGACACCCCTGTAAATCCAAAAAAATGTGCTCATATTCTTACCAAAATATTGTACCTGTTGAATCAAGGAGAACAATTGGGTACTACTGAAGCAACGGAAGCATTTTTTGCAATGACCAAGTTATTCCAATCCAGAGATATAGTATTGAGGCGTTTAGTTTATTTGGGTATAAAAGAATTAAGTTCATTGGCAGAAGATGTGATTATAGTTACATCCAGTCTTACAAAAGATATGACTGGAAAAGAAGATTTATATAGAGCTGCTGCGATAAGAGCTTTGTGCACTATTACTGACGGTGGCATGTTAGCAGCAATTGAACGTTACATGAAACAAGCAATTGTTGATCGTTCTCCAGCAGTATCTAGTGCCGCATTGGTTTCATCTCTACATCTGACCAGTGTATCCAGTGATGTTGCCAGAAGATGGGCCTACGAAGCCCAAGAGGCTTTAAATTCTACCAATGTAATGGTACAATACCATGCATTAGGTGTTTTATATCAAGCAAGAAAAACAGATAAACTCGCTGTTATCAAATTAGTAGCAAAACTTATGAGAACCAGTCCTAAAAGTCCTTATGCAGGTTGTATGTTGATAAGAATGGCATGCAAACTTTTGGACGATATGGAAGAAGGAGAAGATCTGTTAGGATATATTGAAGCATGTTTGCGTCATAAATCAGAAATTATTGTTTATGAAGCAGCTCACGCATTGGTTAATCTTGGAAGAAGCGGCCTTAAAGAAATTGGACCTGCTATCAGTGTGTTACAATTGTTCTGTGGATCTCCTAAGCCAGCTCTTAGATTTGCTGCTGTTAGAACTTTAAATAAAGTTGCAATGACACATCCAGCAGCAGTTACAGCATGTAATTTGGATTTAGAAAACTTAATCACAGATTCCAATAGATCAATTGCTACTTTAGCTATTACAACACTTTTAAAAACTGGAGCAGAAAGTTCTGTAGATCGTTTGATGAAACAGATTGCTACTTTTGTATCAGAAATTTCAGATGAATTTAAAGTTGTTGTCGTACAAGCAATAAGGTACATTTTATTCTTAACTTTTTATTGATAATATTATAATCTCTAATCAGATAATTTTATTTTCTATTTTGTTACAGAGCTTTGTGTCAAAAGTTCCCACGCAAGCATACGGTTTTAATGAATTTCCTTTCTGCTATGTTAAGAGATGAAGGCGGTCTCGAATACAAAGCAGCTATAGCCGATACTATCATAGCTGTTATGGAAGGAAATGCTGAAGCCAAAGAGGCAGGCTTAGCACACTTGTGTGAATTTATAGAAGATTGTGAACACATTTCTCTTGCAGTACGTATATTGCATCTGTTGGGACAAGAAGGACCGACATCCAAACAACCATCGAGATACATTCGTTTTATCTATAATCGTGTCATTCTTGAAAGTGCAAGTGTACGTGCTGCTGCTGTAACAGCTTTAGCCCGTTTTGCTGCAGCATGCCCACCTCTTCTTCCAAATGTTCTTGTACTTTTATCTCGTTGTCAATTAGATTCCGACGATGAAGTTCGAGATCGCGCAGCATACTATTGTACGATTTTACAAGAACAAAATGATCCAACAGTATTGCCATTGATACAGCCTCCTCTTTTTTCCATACCTAGTTTGGAAAGAGCTTTACGAAATTATATGAAAACGTCTATGGAAGAACCGTTTGATGTTTCCCAGGTAATTCTTTTTTTTTTCTTTTCTTTTTTATTTTATTTTATACACGTAAATCTTATTAAATTATCGTACAGGTACCACCAGCACAAACTATAGAGGAACCAGCACAAGTAGAAATACATACTACTATAAAGTCACAACCGCGCTTAACAAGGGAAGAGAGCTTCATAGAAAAATTATCACAAATACCACAAATAGCGAATATTATCAGAGGATCTTCCCTTCTGAAATCTTCTACTGTATTTGAATTAACTGAATCTGAAACAGAATATAACGTGAAATGTATCAAACACACATTCGCGGAACATCTCATTTTGCAATTCGATTGTATAAATACACTTTCTGATCAATTTTTGGAAGACGTTAGAGTGGCTATCGAAGCAACCGAAGGGTAAGATGCATATTATTCTTATTTCAGATAATTCTATTGAATATATATTAATAATATATATATATATATATATATATATATATATATATATATTATTTTTTAGTTACACCGTTCTATGTGAAGTACCTTGTCCACGTTTGTCCTATAACGAACCAGGAACAACTTACACAGTATTAACTTATCCAGAAGATGTACATGTTAGTGTTGCGACCATGCCTACGACTCTACGTTTTATGGCACGTGATTGTGATCCTACGACAGGCGTTCCAGACACTGATCAGGGTTATTGCGACGAATACATGGTATTATAATCATTAATAGTTTAATATGATCGATCCTATAAATGTTTATATTATCTTTGTAATTGTACCCGTTTTAAATTTAGCTGGAAGATTTGGAAATTACAATAGCCGATCAAATTCGAGGTGTAGGAAGTAGGGGAGTAGATTTTGGTGCACTTTGGGATGCATCTGCTGCCAAAGGATATGCTAAATTGGAAGAAACTTTTGCTCTGGGAGCTACAGTGACAAGTTTAGAAGGAGCAATACAAAGTCTTACAGGATTTTTAGGATTAGATGCGGTAGAACGTAGCGATAGAATACATCCGGGATCTGCGTCGCATAATCTATTATTAAGTGGTGTTTTCAGAGGCGGTAAGGAAGTACTTGCACGTGCAAGACTAGCATTGTCAGATAATCAAGTAACAATGCAATTAAGTGTCCTATGTCCAGATCCAGATGTTGCCGAACTAATTCTTTCTGCAGTAGGATAAGCGTAAGCGTAATTTTTCTAGAAAATAAACCTATTTATGCGTTACAAAATGATTTTTCTAATTGAAGGAAAGGAAAATCTATAGCAAAAGAAAAACCTTTCATCAAGATCGTTCCATTTTATATTACATACACTTATACATGATTTATAACAAATAACAAGTTGTTATTTTTCTTTCAACATATATTATATACATGTATATTAATAGAATGTGGTATTCAACACCTAATGGTCCCATTGTATTAACGAAATTACAAAAAACAAACAAAAACTATTAATAGAATATGATTTGTTATTACATAAACTCTTAGAATTCTATTAATTCTATGTTATAGATGAGAATAAATATAATGGAAGATGGCATACATTCAATTTTGCAAAAACCAATTAGTAAATAAATAAATAAAATACTATATATATATATATGTATATGTAAATATGATGGTGTACATTTTTAAACAAAAGATCCGAACTAAGTTAGATGATAAATAAACGAATTTTTTCTAACATTCTTTCCCTTATAAATTAACAGATAATACTTGGAAGATCGAGCATTGCAAGCTCATTAAAAGAGAGGTTATGAGCATAAAACATTTTTTCTGCAGCTATTTCGTATTTGTTTCGTTTGACGATGAGCCTGTAGATTCTATGATTGCTCGTTAGATCGTAGTTGAATGAGTCACAGAAAATCTATACGTATACGTGAGATTAATTACATATAGCAACTATTAAGACTGCAAAACGAGCAAGCGAGAGAGAGAGAGACAGAGAAATTATTTTTTAAATCATTTTTGTAATTTTTAATTGTTTTTTTAAGGTTATATTTAATCGCTTAAAGTAGAAACTTATAAATAATAAAAAGAAATAACAATATAAATTGAAACTCTCGAAAATGGAAATTGTAACTATAATAAATTTAACTCGCACTATATTCTCGATATATCTCGCAGTATAATTTTAACAACTTGCAATACTATCGATATCTCGCATTCGAGTGTTCTTCCAAAAACATCGCTCCATCTCAAGTAGTACTATTATGTTCTCTCTTTTTATTCACATGTGCCTTAGCACCTCTCTCTCTCTCTCTCTCTCTCTCTCTCTCTCTCTCTCTCTCTCTCTCTCTCTCTCTCTGTTTCATGCATAGAGTAACAAAAAACTGATAATCTTAAAGAAGAATATCTATTTTATATATTTACTCGAGACTATTGTTCTACAACTTTAGCTCGTAATCGGATACTTAATTTTATTATGTAGTCTCGTAGTTTCACTTACATGCATATATATATATATATGTATATATAATATATATACATAATATATATTTTTAAATAAAAACATATCCACGTTGTTATAGATTTTTGTTGATAATTCAATAGAAGGTTCGCTCTACGTTACCGACGCATATTGTATCTTCGACGCACATTGCTTAGCTTCCTCTTCAAAATGGCGGCTGTACTAGAAGAGGTCGGCAAGTCAGCCGAAAAATTAATAGACGAGGAAAAAGATGAGATCGTAGATCAAGAGGACGAAACTGGAGCAGCAGAAGCATCGAAAAAGAAAAAAAAGAAGAAGAAGAAGAAGAAGGCCGGTATGTTGCATTAAGATTTTTTTTTGGGTGTGTTCGCTTGAACCCACTCGTGCTTCCAACACAACGTTCTGTTCAACGTACCTTTTTTCTTTTTTTTTTTTTTTTTTTTTTTAACTCAAAGATATTTTTTCTTTTCCAAATGAACAACGTTTATTTATTTACTTATTTTCTTTTTAAATAAGACAAACTATTATATTTGTATTAATCGATTTCTTATGTGGGACATTTTTACTGTTATTTTTTTTCTAATAAATTAAGTTAATACGGAAAATGTGTAACATGTGGAACGATTTATACTTACAATATCAGCATTATTCATCTTTGCTTCATGTATTTAATTTACCTTTATAAAAATAGTTCATAAACGATTATTTGTTTTATATATATATATATATATATATATATATATATATATAACATAATTAATATTAAAGTAATTTAATATTCGAAAATACACATTCAATATTTTATTTATTTAATGTTTACAAACATCATTGTATAGGTGCTGGAGAGGCAAGTGCTGATGTACCAGAAGGAGATGATAAGGCAAAGGAGGATGATCAAACAAAAAATGATGATACAGTTGTTGAAGGTAAATACCTTCCTGAAATATATTTTCAATTATAAGAATTCAACTGTGGATATATTTAATAAAATAATGTTGTTTTGTTTTTAATGAAGGGTCAACGGAAGTAAATGACAATGAAACTGAAACTGGAACAGAAAATGAAGATGCTAAGAAAAAAAAGAAGAAACGTAAATCACGTAATAAGGCTGGTGGGGTTAAACAACAAACTGAACGACCTTCAATTCCTGTCTCAGAATTATTTCCCGATGGAAACTTCCCTATCGGAGAAATAATGGATTACCCTCCTGCCGCTGGAATTGACGAAAGAAGTGCTAAGAATCGTTTTACAAGCGAAGAAGCACGTGCTTTGGACAGAATGCATAGCGACATTTATAATGAAGCTAGACAAGCTGCAGAAGCACATAGGCAGACAAGAAAGCATATTATGAAATGGGTATATAATTATATATCCTTAATATTATCGAAGATTTATAAATCTTTAAAGTATAAATCTTTCCTATATTAATTATTTTCTTTACAGGTTAAATCAGGAATGACTATGATAGAAATTTGCAATGAATTGGAAGATACGGCTAGAAAATTGATAGGAGAAGACGGATTGAAAGCAGGATTGGCATTTCCAACAGGTTGCTCAAGAAATCATTGTGCAGCTCATTATACTCCTAATGCTGGAGATCCGACTGTTTTGGAATACGATGATGTTACGAAAATAGATTTTGGCACACACATCAATGGACGTATTATCGATTGTGCATTCACCTTAGCATTTAATCCAAAATATGATAAACTTATTGAAGCAGTTCGCGATGCTACTAATACTGGAATTAAAGCTGCTGGTATTGATGTTCAGCTTTGCGATGTTGGTGCTGCTATTCAAGAAGTTATGGAATCATACGAAGTTGAAATAGATGGTAAAACTTATCAGGTATGTAAACTGAGCAAGATTTGCGCCATTATATGTATATCAATTTTAAATGAATATTTTCTTTTTTCTTCAGGTTAAGTCAATCAGAAATTTAAATGGACATTCAATTGCACCTTATCGAATACATGCAGGAAAAACAGTACCAATAGTTAAAGGCGGCGAGGCCACAAGAATGGAAGAAAATGAATTTTATGCGATTGAAACATTTGGATCTACCGGAAGAGGTGTCGTCCATGATGATTTGGAATGTTCTCATTATATGAAAAGTTTTGATGCCGGATATGTACCGCTCAGATTACAGAGCAGCAAATTTTTACTTAATATTATAAACAAGCATTTTGGTAAAGAATGATATTATTATAACGTATGATAATTTTTATGAATATTTTATGATAAATAATTCTAACGTAATATCATTTCGTTTTTTAGGTACTTTAGCATTTTGTAAACGTTGGTTGGATCGTGTCGGTTGTACCAAGTATCAAATGGCATTGAAAGATTTGTGCGATAAAGGTGCAGTTGAAGCTTATCCGCCACTAGTCGATGTCAAAGGATGTTACACTGCCCAATTTGAGCATACTCTTGTATTACGTCCTACTTGCAAGGAAGTTATTTCTCGAGGAGATGATTATTAATTCATTCTCACTTTTACGATTCCCTCAGAGGGCACTTAGCGTAATCATCGTAAAATTATTTCGTCAATGTAAAATTAGCATTCATCGCAAGTAAACGTACATCAAGTATTTTGTTACCATCATAATATTAGTATTATTTTTTCTTTCTTTCGTCCTTGAGAAAAAAAGATATTGTAAGGGGTGCTATGAGCCTCGATATTGTAAAAAAAAAAAAAAAAAAAAAAAGAAAAAGAATAACTACTTTATACTTATAATAACAGCTCTGATGTCAAAGTTAAAAATACTTGTTTCATGAATATTATCGAAAAAGTCTTTTATATTCTCATCGTCCTTTTTTTTGAACGAATGCGTACCTGAAAAAATTAAGTCGGATCGATCGCTTTTTGCCGAAGTATATTGGAGATTTATTTTCATTCGTTGAGTTTTTCTCGTAATAGCTTTTGTATTCTCTTTATTGTTGATTTCTCCCATATATTATCGGAAATGACAGGAATGTTTTATAAATTACTATATGAAATAAAATATATTTGAAATTTTAATTGTACCACTGTGATAATTGTCACGTTCTTAATATATTGTAATTAACTTGGTTCGAACAATAAACAAATTTTAATGCAGAAAACGTGGCAGTGATACAAAGAACAATTTCATTATAATATATATATATATATATATATATATATATATATGTATATATTAAGAAAATTATATACTCAACGATATTTTAGATCAATGAAATGATAAGTGCGTCAAATAGATACTATTTTCGTATTTCTTAATTCGCTACATAGTAATTTGAAACATATTAGAATATTCAAGCCTTGATCTCGTCCATGTTCCCTCAGTCTTGAAACGTATGCATCAATAACCACATGCTTCTACTTATTAATTAACTATTACTATATGAAACGGTATGTTACAATACAGATATATATTTTCTCTTCCACAAAATCTTATATCATATATCTGACTTTGCTATTTCATTTAAGGCCTTCTTCCTCATCATCCAATCTTGCTTTATTTGTATGGTCCCAAAATATTCATTCCAATATTTTCTCTATGTTTCACACACAAAAAAAAAGAATATTACTCGGTGTTCGTGGTGTCTCGATCGCTTGTCTGACTATAAATTATAGTTTCCAAAAGTTGAAAAATTATTATGTATTTTATTAGCCAAAAGCAACAGAGTTATAGTCCTACTTTAATAGAGTTAATAAAATCGATAGAAAAAGAAAAAAAAAATACAATCGACACTTTTTCTACAAGTCAAGAAAATTTCACAGATACTTTTTTTTCTTTCTTTTTTCATGGTTCATGGTTATTATCAAGTGAAAGTATAGTGTGTCCCGACTAACAGCAACGAGCCCATATAGAGGCACGGAAGAATCTCTCACCATGGTGTAAAGACGATCATTATAAATAAATTCGTCTTTGTCTGTTGAACACGAATCTACATCATCATCATCATCATCATCATCATCATCATTACCATCATCATCATCATCGTCATCATCATCATCATCATAATACTTCCATGTTTAAGCAGAAAGCAACTTGTAGGGTAATTAACATCGACATTTAATAGTCGATCCAACGATTCGTATTTTATCATTGAACTATCTATGCATGAACGTTTACTACGAATCGTACTCCTCATAAAAATAGTCTAAAGTCATTTCTATTTTTCTTCTCTGTTCAATCTTTAGAAATGAAAAAAAGGAAAAAATATTACAAACTCGTCGTTCCCATGTGGAATACATACATCTTTTTTCCCTTAAATACGCGCGTTTGTTTTTGTTTTTTTCTTATCTATGGCTATAAGGAGTGCGAGTTTATGGTCCTGCTTTTCTAAAAAATACATACATTTATATATATATATATATAAATGTATGCATGTATGTATATCTATATACACAAAAATTACGTCCTAAAAAAATGATCGTCCGATATTAAAATCCATGAAGAAAAACGTAATGATCGTTTGTTTGTTCTAATTCACGTATCGCTCGATCCAATTTCCACATTTGTTCTAATTCATTGCGAGTCAGTACGTGGTCTTAATTTCGCTCTCGCCGTTATCAAGAGATTATTTGGCTCAATCATCGTTGGTTGTGATTGCTCTTGCTAGAATGAAATAGAAATAGTATGATTATATTTGAAGTAGAGTAATTTTTTTATATGAAAAAATAAATAAATACGACTAAATTGGATGATATGATCGAACAATTTTTTACATAGATCTTTCATTCAACAGAAAAGGAATATTTATCATTTATTTCTTCATCGAAGATAACTCACCATTATTTGAATATGTTTTGCCCTTTGCTCTATCGCCCTTTGTAACGCTGTCCTTGGATCATCTTTAAAAGTTTCTTCACGAATTCTCTCAGCTTCTTTTCTAGATGCATTCTCTCTTTGCTTTTCTAACGCTCTTTGTAACTCGCTTTTTTGATTTAACACGTTTCTACCTCTGGAGAAAAAAATAATTAAAAATAATATCTTGCTTCGTACAATAATTGTTATTAAGATGATTAATTAAAACGAAGAGTTTTTTAAATTTTAAACACATGTATATATATATATATATATATATATATATATATATATAAATGGTATTATTCAACTTACATTTTCTGATTAAAAAGTAACTCTCTACGTAGATCTTTATGATTGGTAGATGTGAGGCAAGGGTTGTAAGGTTTCCTAGGTAAAATTAGGCCATCAGGTCCCATATGAGGTGCAGGCGGTGGTGGAGGTGGGACACCCAAAACTGGTGCCATTTTTCTTCCTGTACAATCAATCATACACTTGGAGTTAGTCAAACGAGAGAAGTCATCGTTTATTATTCGATTATTCGCGATACGATGAACTCGATCAATAAGCATTAATCATTAGTAGTTTTTGTATCGGACTAAATGAAATTTAAACAATTTTTCTTTTCTTTCCTCTTCCTCACTTCCAGCTTTTCCCCCTCATTTCTTTTTCCCTTTTATAAGGAGCTCAGACAATAATTTTAATATTCACCCTCCAACGATGCAATTCTTTCCCTAACTGAACCCTCCTCGGACATCGTGGTATATCGCACTGAAGCATTTCCGGACGAACCGTATCAAAGAGTGTGCTTTTCTATATAGTTTTGCTTAGGGCTTCGCGTAGTCACTAATCGGTTTAGAGTTTGAACTAGTCTACTGAGCTCTACGTACGTTCATACGTACGTATATGTATATATATATATATATGTATATATACATATATATATTTATTTATGCATGTGTGTATATGTGTGTATATATATATTTCAAGGTGAAGCTAATAATATTATGTATATAAAATTTGAATCTCATTCGATATAATAAACTTCGATTTTTCTCCTTTAAAACGTTTTTCTCATATTGGCTTATCTATGACATACTCTCAGATAATTTATAAACGTTTAATTAGTTAAATATTGATGATTGAATTTACTCGCTTATCGTCCGTTCTTCAACTCAAGATAACCGTAATACTTTAGCCTGAATAATAGTTACGAGTATTATTTTTAAATAGACCCTTCTCGTGTTCTAACGTTTTAATTTTTTCATTTCTTCGTTTAATACGTGTAAAGAATTTTTTCAAAATAATAAAAAATATTAATATCGTTAAATATGTAAAATAGTAAAATTAGTAAAAAATTTTCAAACCAGTTAACACCATTGGAATCCGTTAGATATCTTCTGAAATAAATGATTTATTTAAACATCGATTGAATTTTTTATTTTACCCCATCGGCTTATCGCGTTAAAACTAATGGATCGACCCTTTTAAAACTTGTCGTTGCGATCAAAGAGAAAAAATAGAAGGAAGAGGAGGGGCAGAAGAAGAAGGAAGAAGGGAGAAGGGAGAAAGAGTAGGAGTAAAAGCGGAATGGAGGTTTGTAGAAGTGTGTCACGATGTCGTTACATACGTCAAATATTTGCATAGGTAATGTTGAATAAATAATATGACATTGATAAGGTGTCTAATGACTATAAACAAAATCAAGGTTGTCTCGAAGTTTTACGAGGTCATACAAAACATCTTTTTTTTTTCTTCCCTCCACCCTCCTCCCATAAAAAAGAGTAAAAAAATAAAAATAAAAAAATATATTCACGATTTGTATAGATATTTTGCGAGACAAGAAATATGATGGATATAGAAAAGATAAATAAAAAATAGTGACAAGAATAGAAGGATGAAAGATGAAGGAAGAGAAAGAAAGTAAGAAAAAAAGAAAGAAAGAGACAGACAGACAGACAGATACTTTCGTAATAAGAAAGACAAGGAACAAGAGAGACTCGAACTTCTTTTCCGGGATTAGCGCAGCAGCAGGTCTCTCTCTTGGTAAAAGCAAGCAGTGCGACATTGCACCGAGGATGCATTTCGACGTTGCATGCATTCTACGGTAGCTTGTTAGACGTACGGCTCTCTTGTTTCGATGGTTGTTCTTCTGTTTCAACTGAGACGGCTCGTTATACTGATAGGTAGTATATCTCTGACCGAGTGTTCCCCATGTAAAAAAAAATCTTTTTCTTGGTGAGAATAAAACCGGAGGGCGTATTCAAAAAAAATATCCACTATCCTACACACCCCAGCAATGCACATTTACGTATTGTTTACGTGTGTGTACCAGGAGTTTTGAGAGATTACTTGTTTGTCGTCTTTTTTCTCCTTTCTTTCTTTCTTTTTTTCTTCTCTTTTTTTTTTTTTATGGATCATACTCGACGGATAAGAAGGAATTTATTAATATGCAATTTATTAATATGCTTTAAGAGTTTAAAGGTTTTTATATAAGATTTTTTTTGTAATCACATTTATAAGATTAAACGTTACTAATTGATTGACTAATTAGAAATCTTAATGTTGATAACTAAAATTATCCTTGTGATTTTTTTTTTAAATCGATATCTTCCTAATAATTGAGTAACATAAGAATGATCGATAAAAGTGCCAGGTCATCGGTGATCGATAGAAAATAAAAGGAAATCGAATCACAAGGAGGCTTCTCACTTTCTTCTCTCTTTCCCTTTCTTTCTCTTGCCGAACGGGGAAGCGAATCCGATTCGGATTATTTGACTTTACGAGCGGAAAGTGAATTTCACGAATGAAAAGTCGACCATGCGTGACGATATTAGTCGTCTGAAAGAATCCCTCCTCTTTCTCAACCACCTTCTCTTTCTTTGACTCGTTAAAACGATTACTCTCCTTTGTTTTTCAAAGTCGTGAGAGAAAGAAGATGAAAAGCGTCGTGATATTTTCTAAGACGAGAAAAAATACATTCATTCATTCATTCATTCTTTCTTTCTTTCTTTCTTTCTTTCCTTCCTTCTTTCCTATGACTTTTCTTTTTCGTAGAAACGATGATATTCAAAAGTTTCTAAATGAAAATTGGAAAATTAGAAAAACGAAAATGTTGATTAAGAAATTTGTTTATATTCTTTTTTCCTTTTTCTTAAATCAAATTTGCATATTAATTAGAATATTAATGTTGAGCAAATTGCGAAATAAAATTACTGTTGATTGTTTGATAACTTGTTAACTTTGTTATGTACGCCGAACGAAAATTATTTGATAAGGTAATAAACGATGAGGCAGAGAGAGAGAGAGAGAGAGAGAGAGAGAGAGAGAGAGAGAGAGAGAGAGAGAGAGAAATTAGAGTAACGTAACTAACCACCACGATGACATTTTATTACCAAAGAGAAACGAATCCAGACAGATCTTTCGAATTACTATTTCTAATTATTGCTGTATCCTTATTACAAAATATTCATTCTCTCTCCTCTTTCGATTTTTTTTTTAGTTCTTTCAAATAAAAAAAAGCGACGATAAAAATAAAAATAAAATAAAAAAAAGGGGAACGAGCATTGCATAATTTTTTTGATCGAAAGTGAAACCACCGATGCAAAGGTAATAATCAATCTAATTCGTTCGACGACTTTCTCGCCTGTCTCTCGTTTTGTAAACACGTTATCGACAGTAAATCTTCGAACTTTCTAATTACAATTTGTTCCGTGTGAAATCGAAATATTTTTTGGATTATATACTTAATAGGATGGGCCAAAAGTTTCTAGATTTGTAATTTTACAATTTAAAAAAAAAATCAACTTAAAAAAAGTCTCAAATAAGAATGATTCAGTTTTGAAAATCACCTAGAAACTTTTGATCCTGTAGATTGTGCACGTATAGAATAATTTTCATAAATTATTACACCTAATCTCGATGATGATATACTTCTAAAATATTAAATATAAATCTAATTGTTAAATATTTTAAATACACGTTATAAAAATAAAGAATGTCTTATTTAAAATAAGAAGTTACATAAAAAAAAAAAAAAGAAAAAAAAGATTGATAGCATTCAAAACCACAGACGAGTTTCGACGAAATGATAGTCACTATACTATCAAGGCTTATGTTCATTAATTTAAAAAGAGAGAAAGAGAGAGAAATAGAGAGAAGAAGGGAGAGAAAAGAAAGGTCCGGCAACGAATGAGCCGAACGAATTGTCGTGGCGAGAGGGAAAGGGCTGGAGATAAAAGTAATTTTCAGGCAGATGTGTACGGGTACGAAAGGGAGAAGAGAGATAGAGAGAGATCATTGCACCGTAAGGAGCAGCTGAAGTAGCGTGAGAAAATGCATGCCAGGCAGATCATGATGAACGCCTGCTTTAAATGATATCGAGTTAAGGACACATTCAGTGTAGGATTTTGTACTAATTTCGCGAAAAAATGTATCTAATTAAATATCATTTGAAAAAGGAAAAAGATTCATTTTAATAATATAATATGTAATAATTTTTTAATTTTGAATATATATATATATATATATATATATATATATGTTTATATATAATATATTAATTTAGAATATTTTTGATATAATTGAATTTGTTTGGTTTATTATATATACACATCCTTCTTTTTTAAATGTATCCTACATTACCGACTGCGTTATGCTATACTTAATTCATTGATATATATAAATCAGCTGATTTTACGCATTCAATTATCAATGAGTCATATGAATGAATATTAAACACGGTCGGTAATGTAGGATAATATAAAAATATAAAATAAAATGAAATAAAAAAGAATTGAAAACTCTAATAAAAGGACAGCCCCTATAAAGATATTCTTTTAAATCCATATTGTAATATTAAAAAGGAGAAGGGGAAGTGAGGATTATAGATCATTTCTATCTCAGGCCGATGACACAGGATTTACTCGTCTAACCCGTCTAATGGATCACCCTTTGTCGCTGCTTATAACTCTTTACGATGACACGCGATGGAAAAAAAAAGGAAGAAATAAAGAGAAGATAGAATGAAGATCATAGAGGAAATCTAAAGGAGTGACTCACCGTTCGTCAAAACGTCGCAGCTGTCCGAGGGATCGTTCTTTAGACCGTTAGCAATCACCTGAAAAACAAGTGGTTAACTTGATTAACGGTGTTATTACCAGTTGGTAATGCAGTTATTATTATATAAATATTTTATGGTATTCCTGCAATTTCTTTTATTATTATTATTATTATTATTATTATTATTAGGAAGATTTCATTCGTGAAATGCATCGATTGCATTTTATAATTGCAGGTGTAACATTATAAAATCTATACGAGCACAACCGGTTTAATCAACCTGGAATGAAGAAAATTCTTCTGACATATATGTACATTGAGAAATATTTTTATTCATTATTTTTTATTTTTTTATTTTTTTTTTTTTTTAATGATCACGCACGAATGAACACTACAGTGTATTTATCATCCTTTCAACGGCTCATGCAAAATGTTGAAAATTATTATATAGCCTTTCGATTTTTGGTTTTAGTTTTCTTCTTACTTTTTCTTTTTTCTTTTTTTTCTCTCCTTTTTCTAGAAATTCTTCTTTAATAATTATTAATAACAAGAACACGGAAGTCTTTTCTTCGATCTTTCGATCGTGACTTCCTTATTAGATTATGTCGATCTTCATTGACGTACTTGTTGTTCGTTAATTCTATCTTTCTTTTATTTAATTCTGTTTGAAAGATTGATTTATCGACCAATGTATATTATGAAAAATTTATTCAATAAACTATTTTATTTTACTTTAAATAATATGAAAAATAATTTCATCGTTGTAATTATAAAACTCTATACTATAAAGTAATATCAATTTATCATTAATCTCAGTAAAAAATAATTTCTATTCTTGTTCTATGTGTGTTTTACGATCTTACGGTCTTTTGAAATCAATGACAAAAAATTTCTCTTATTTTACAATGTGAGAACAAACAATCTGCTAACGATCTTTAACATGACAAACGAATGCTCCACGATGATTTCTCTCGTTTTACTCTTCTAACGAATCACTGTTGAAAACGAAAGAATATGCACCGATGTATGTATGACTGAATGTAATTTAAGAGAATTAACGAACGAGATAATTAGATTACGACTAAATTTCTGTAGTATCTATATCTACCATCTTTCATTATCAATTTAATTCAATGGAGTTTCTAATAACACAATCCATTGTTACTAAATTTATAATACTCCCTTGTGTTTTCTCAACACACTTGAGAGGAGAATAAAAAATAATAAATAAAAAGGGGGGAAGAACTTCCGGACAAAAAAGTACGAAATATTTTTCACTTCCTTCCTGAGTTCTGGCTCTCTCCCCTTTATCTAACCGAATTCATTAGAACTTGTTTGTTTGACGCGTACGTAAACATGAAAGAGGGACACGACAGAAAGAGAGAGAGAGAGAGAGAGAGAGAGAGAGAGAGAGAGAGAGAGAGAGAGAGAGAGAGATAGAGAAAGAAAGAGTTAGGGGATCTCTCCTAATACACTACACACCATATATACATAATCACACACACATACACACCATATATATGTATATAGTTAGCGTAATGTCGCCTTCTTTCAGGCGTTTCGCGCTTGGTGTATTCGAAGAGCGAGTTAACGTGCATCTCGAAAGGAAGAAACTTATCGTTTGTTGGTCACGGTGAAAAAACTTTTGAGTACCGTAGCGTGCTCAGAGAGACTCGTTTCGATGCTCATCATCATCTTTTGCACGCTTTGGAACTTAATATTTTCTATAGTTACTCGTATACAAAGTTTCTTGTATATGATCAAGATAAAAGAGAAAGAGAGTGATCAATTTAAAAAAAAAAAAAAAAAAAAAAAAAATCTATTTTATTTTATTCTGCTTTGTTTTGTTACATATATTCCCGATATTGTGTTCGAAAAAAATTTTTTATAGATCCTTTTCTTTCATTAATATATAAAAATAAATTGATAAAAATTACAATCGTTTAGGCTTTCTGAAGGACACATGCTTTTTCTCTCTCTCTCTCTCTCTCTCTCTCTTTCTATCTTCCTTTATGCTTAATCACATTTCATCGTTCGTCAGAAAGGAAAAAGAAACGGATTTTCATGGAAATATGAACGAGTTAACGTGCGAGAGCCAGGCATATCTCTTACGAACTCGTTACGCGCACGAGAAGCTTTGTGCACGTTCATGGAGAACGATGTTCCTTTTTTTATTCTTTCTTCTTTCTCTCTCTCTGTTTGCCCGTCTTTATCTCACTCACAGTCAGTTTCGTGCGTCAACAAAAGATCGTACAAAAGGTGTCCTATAGAGAAACGTACTGCTTGCATAATGACACCAGACGTAATATTTTTTTCTCTTTTTTCCTTTTTTATTTTTCTTTTTTTCTTTTTTTTTTTTATTTTTTATACATCATGCACACGTGTCCTGATTTTTTGGAGCGCATCTTTTATGTGCATACGATATTTTTATCTTTTATATTTTGTTTTTTCTCGAAAAGAGAAAAAAATAAATAATTAATTTTGGCCAATTTCATAGATCTTTTATTAATGAACGAATAAAGATCAATGAACGAATCACATTTCATTCCCAAAGTTTTTTCGTGCTAAGAGAGAAAAGGCGGAGAAAAGAGATACATCGAAACACGAATGCAGCAAAGCGCACGTACGAAAAAAAAAAAACAAAATTATGCACTCTGGTTATATTGCTCGACTAAAAGAGACTTTTTCCGATAGCCAAGATTATGAATGGAACACGAATCGCATCTAAATAATTGTAAGCTAACTTGTACGGAGAAATACGTACATATATACCTATGCGCAGAGCACAGATTTGAAAGAAGAAAAGCAAATTTTCTATTCCTATCCCACCAAATTCACCTCCCTTTTACCCCCGGCCCACTCTTTCTCTTTTTCTTTTCTTAAGCCGATCGATCCGAACACGTTTATGCTTCGTTGCACCCTCTTGACACGAATATGAATATCTTTGAGACGATCGAGCAATCGAACGTTGAGCACGTACTACCCTTACGTACTACCCTTTTTTGGAAATTTCATAATATATAGTATAAAGTTTCTTTTTCTTTTTTATTTTTTTTTTTAATTTTTTACTTGTCAAATAATTAAATTTCGCTATTTCTCAGTTCAATTATTTCGCATTATTTCGATCACATTTAGAAAATCCAAGACAAAATTGTTAGCTTAAACTTTAAACTCCATGGAGATATCGAATTTACTCGTCTGAATAATTTCGTGATTTTTAAAAGGCGTCGGCATAGAGAAAACAAGACAAACTACGTCTAGAGCCCCGGAAGACGATCGCATTACTAGAGGGTACTCTCCAAGTTTAAAGGGCATAGCTTACGAACGAAAAGGAATCTCTTTTATAACTTATGCGTCGCGAATTAAGTAAAGAGATCTATTCGAAAGACTAGAAAAAACTACGTATATATATATATATAAAAAAGGACAACTTTGACCATGGAATTCCTTACGTGATCGTTGAAATGACTCGTCTTCATGACTCACGACGATATTAACTAAGACAGAAAAGCGTAAGTGTTCTTTTAGAATGTCATCTGTGATCTTAATGGGACAAGATAATAGTCTAAATAATGGATCCTCAAGACAAACGGATACATAATTGTCCTGTTGATGCATCTACGAGAGATTAAACAAAAAAGAAAAAAAGAAAAAAGAAGAAAGAAAAAAAATAAAGAAGAGAACAAAAAAAAGAGAGTGAGAGAGATATCGACATTCATCAACAATAACATAAAGATCTTCCATATACATATGTCCTATTAAAAAATTGTTTAGAAATAATTACCTCGTCGATGATGCGAAGGACGATGAAAGAAAAAAAAAAAAAAAAAAAAAAAAAAGAACAAAAACAAAAACAAGAAAGAAAAGAAAAACAAATCCAATAATTCGGAATCGTTTTGGAGATTGAGGGAGAGGAATGGAAATAAATCCAAACACCGAGAAATTGTATATGTCACGCCTCACGATATAATAATGATATAGATAGATAAATAGTTGGATAGAATAGAAAGAGAGAAAGAAAGAAACAGAGAGAGAGAGAGAGAAAGAGAGGGAATGCACTTCCCGCTCGTTCGAGTGCACGATGCAAACTGACAGACGCACGAGGCAAGAGAGGAGACAAGTTCGCGCTCGTTGCCCATGTGACCTCTCTCTGTGTAACGGATACCGACACACCCATAATCTTCCATACGCACGAACAATCCTACACATGCACAGATAATGCCCACACAAGGACGACGGACGTATAGATAACTAATACTTGGAAAGCGATAATATATATTATGTACATACACATAGATAATTCAGATAGAGAGACCCGTACTTACTTACAATGTACTTCGTATACAGATATATATATTCGTATAAATAGAATTTTCTTTCTATCTGTCTATTTCTATCTTTTTCTCTTCATGATAGAATATTTTTTGTCCTAACTCAAACTATTCGAGTACTTGAGTACTCTTTTTTTTTTTTCTTTTTTACATTCGTGGGAACAAGGTGAAAGGGCACAAACAGCTATCCTTCCATTTTTACCCTAAACGGAAGTTCGCCGACATTTAATTATGAGTTTATATTATGTGGTCGAAATTTTACAAGTCGATGATTCGAGAGTGAAGGAGAGGCAAAGTGCGTTAAAATTCTTTCTCTTTCTCTCTATATATATATATATCTATATATGTGTGTGTGATATTTTATAAAACAAAAAAGAAATGATTTATCATTCCATAGAAATAATTCAATAATTCAAAGTTCGATATATATAGAGAAAAAAGAAAATTAATATTGTCTTTGATATCGTGAAAAAGGATTGATGATGCATCGAATAATTGCAAGAAAATCATACGCACTTTCTACTAGCCGAGATAACATGCTCTAAAGAACATTTTAACTTCAGTGTCGATCATAAATACTTTTGCTCTTACTTTTTCAGATCACACGAGTAATGAATATCAACGAAAGGTAGAAAGGAGAATATAAAAGGAGAAAGAAAATAAAAAAAAAAAAAAAATTAAATAAAAGAAACTTTCTCTCGATCGCATATATTATGTATCAATACGAATTTTTATAGGATAACGCGAGTAATTATATAAAAACTATATATATTTGACATAGAGTACTTTTTTTTCAAATAATTGCAATCGAGTTCGCAATTATTCATCTACGAGAAAAATAAAAAAATTAATATATACATACATGCACACGCGCGCACATTCCTTAATTAAAAAAAAAAAAAAAAAAAAAAAATTTGGTCGATAGATCGATCCCGTACTCGATCTTTCTTAAAAATCATGGAGAGGTGGATTCGAAAGGCGGCAGAATGAAACGGCTGATCGCTATCTCTCTTGTCGAGCCCTTTGTTATTATCGAAAGCTTTCTTCGCCGTTGCAACGGCTGCAGCCACCTGCATCAGACCACGGCGACCCTTTAATAAGAGCAATACGACCTCTGGCTATTACCTGATTCTTCTCCTTCTCGCATCTCGAATCCTCCCTTGAATCGTCGATAGCAAAGAACTTGCGGACGATGCACTCGCACATGTGCAGAATATTTTCAATACTTTAGAAATTATTTGTCCTTTATATATAATTTTCTTTCTTTCCGTATTTCTCATACGCGAATGTTATTAATTTTCATTTGTAAAATATTTGAACGCGCAACCGTGAAATAATTTTCTTCTCCGTAATATTTCAACCAACGAAAATATAAAAGTCTTGTAAATTATTCGATAAATTTTGTTTTTACAACACGTCGAGCCATAAGTTTCATTTTTAATCTTTTTATTAAAAAAGAAAAGAAAAAAAAAGAAAAAACAGAACTTCTTGATATATCTTCTAAAACTTCCATATGTCTATACGAGGAAAGATAAACGCGTCGATCTCGTTCAAGATCATTCATGAGACTGAAATCTCTGCTAGAAAACGCTTCCCATCTTAGCCACCTGTTCGCCAAGTACTTTCACTCTCTCGTAATCTGACCATCGAGATCGTCTTCGCGACTCGCTTAATCGAATTCCTTGTTTATCTTAATCATTAAATCCGCTCGATGATGGAAAAACGAATGAAAAAATATTTCAAAGTTCAATCAACATTAAAAATAATTTTTCTCCGATCGATAAGCTACTCATTAAATAAAAATCAATTGTAGATAACGTCAATCAATAATGCTTTCGATCATATAAATTAAAATGTTATATTATATGCAACAAGTTAATATAAAAAGTTAATTGTTTGAAAAATTATCAGATAAAATTCTACAAGAAATGAAGAAAAGAAAAATACGATAGAAGGAGCAGAATGGCAAAGTGTTTTAAAGTAAAAGTTGCAGATGCATCGATGCATCTTCTGCTGGTGCATCTTCGAGCGATAAATTTTATACTCTGGTCTATTAGGCGAGACGACATCGTTGGGTACGACGATCGATTCTCGACGGCGAGCCGGAAATTGTGGCTGATTGAGAAGTTCGGAAAAGCAATCGAGAGCCGATAACGAGCACGTTGCACTTCCGACATCATCGAATATCTAATTCTCCTCGTCGCGTCAGCCATTCCTTTTTTATCTCCGTTATTGTCATCGTTTCACGTCCTTTAATCCAGATTATATATTTTTTTTTTAACCTTACAGATAATCACATGATTAAATAATATTATCAAATTGACGAATAATTTTTTAAGAATGACACAAACAATATTAATTAATTATTATAATGTCTTTTTTTATTTCCTTTCCTTTTCTATCGATTCCTGTCTGATTTCTAATCTTTATATTTTGTTATCTTCCTTTTCTTTTTTTTTGTTCGATTTCAAGCGAAATAATTCTAAATAATTTTCTTCATAAGACATAGAACTGATTTTAACTTGGATCGATTTTTATCAAACGATAAAATGAACTTCAAACAGAGGATCGCGTTCTACTCGATCGCATCGAACTGGCTCTGCAATAGTAACCAGTAACAGTAAGAGCAAGCATTGAACGATTCTCATCACGAGAAGAGGAAATTCGTTTGACCGTTTAGAAAGCGAATGCGACGCCTGCAAGTTAGGCTTTGTTTTCTCGCATCCCTGAGAATTGGAAAAAGCGAAACCGAATGTTGTTTCCCTAACCAACTCTTTTCTAAGAGGGGAAGGATACGACAGGATGGAAGGTTTCGAGCTTCGTCGAAATGAACTTAAATCTTAAAAAACATAATAAGAAGCTCATTTTTTATATTACGATAAATACATGAAGTAAGGAAAACAAAATAATTTAGAAAAAAATTATTCCACGTCAATCATCGACGATGTTACAACGATCGTATTCATTTTTTTTTCTTTCTTTTTTTTTTTTTTTTTTTTTTTTTTTTTTTTTTTTTTTTATCACGGACATCAAAAGAAAAAGAAAATGACAGCATACAACAAAAATACACGGTCATTCGTTAAATAATAAAGCATACACTCACTATGTGTATACTTATACACCGATTCTTCATTTTCTCTTTCGTACTTTATGATATTTTAACACGCGGGAAGAAACGATTCTATATTTTGACTAATGCAATTGTCCTATGGAATTTTTTTTTGCATGCGAGCTCGTACAAACAATGATGAAAACATGATTTGTCATTTACTATTTTCAAAGTCACCACAATCCTCTCTCTCTCTCTTGTAATTACGGTGATAACACTTTGAAAATATCAGAATAAAGATAGTACTTTTTATAAGATTCAAAATAAAGGATAATTATTATGACTGATGATATCATATATGTTTTCGTCGTCAAATCAAAATCTTTTCGAATAAAAAGTCTTTAAATTGACACTATTAAATTCACGATAACTTTTAAATGAAATTTATTTATATACATATATCTATAATATGTATATACTTAATTATACATACGATACATTCGTGAATTATAAAATATTTGATGAATTAGTATCTGATTAAAAACCAATTGGTTATGGTATTTGAACAAAATGAACATTAAATTTTATTATCCCGAAATCATCACAGCGAAAAAGAAGTCACATAGTCATTTTCTCGCAAACTCGTAAGAAAATCTTAAGGCTTTTCTCTTTCTATCTCCCGTAGTAATGACTTTTAAATGCTCACGGCGACGTTAATATGCCGTGAAGTCGTCAGACACAACCATTTTACACGATCTGTCCCTCTTATTCTTAGAAAGTAACATTAAAACCGAGAGAATTCTGCGTCTTTTGTTATTTTGATTTTTTCTTTTTTTATTTATTTATTTTTTTGTTTTTCTTGACACCTGCAACGACCGAGTACTAGCAATAGAGTACTGAACAATAGCCGAGTGCACTTTTATCTTTGCATTCGAAAATAATTGCTTCACGCGGTCTCTGTCTCTCGCTCTCTCTATTTTCTTATTATATAAAAATCTTTCATATACGTATATATATATATCCAAGTATATATGATATATATAATATTATGTTCCAAGGTTGTTTGTAATAAGAATAAAAATAGAATATTATTGGAAATTTCCTAACCATGAGCCAATTCTTCTCGCTTGTTAAAATTAATTTTAGAAACATTTTTTTTTTTTTTTTTTTTTTTTTTTTTTTTTTTTTTTTATACGAGATTTATTCTTATATGAGCTTTTCAATCGAACAATTATATTTATTTACTATTAATTGCGTCGATTAAAAAGGAAGACTATTATGCTTAGAACGTTCACGATATGCTCTCTTCTAACGGCGTTAAAGATCGTCGATGTTATACTACATATGTACATACGTATGTAAGTTTAAAAATATAACTCGTTCTCCATCATGTACATACGTACTTCCGCGTACATAAGACGCACGTGCATTTATGCTCGAGTTCACGATTACGTCTGTCATTTTGCAAATTTAACACGCGTTTTTGCCATTCATTTTTGATTTTTTCATCTTTTATTTTATTCTTTTCTTTTCTCTTTTTTGTTCCTTTTTTAACCATGACATCGTAGTCGATTTATCTCGATATACGTCGACGAGCGCGAAATTCGATTCATAAATCATTCACTATTCAAGAGGAATCCAAAGTAAAATTTTTTACTTGGAGAAAATAGAATGGATGAAAGAAAAGATTAGATATTAAAAAAAAAAAAAAAAAAGAAACGAAGAAAAAACAGAGACTTGACACGTTAAAAATAACTATGATTGAAAACGATTATTATCTATACTATTTATACACGTATGTATTATAAATCGTTTTTAATTATCTTTTATCTTTCTTTCTCGCTCGAAACTAAATCGATCGAAAGTCGTTCGAAATTATTGACCGGTCGATCGCAGAAAATGATTTCACACCCTGTATATAAGAATCTCAGTCTCACAAGGAGAATCTAGTTCTGAACGCGGTGCAACCAGTTTGCAGTTGAATTAATCTTTTAAGACCGACAACTTGGTCACTTTGAAAGTATACCGATCGTTTAAATCGTTCAAAACCGTGACTTTCAATACGACCAATTATTAATAACATTTTCTCTCTATAAAAATACCTTGCTACTGGCAAATTCTTTTTCATTATAAAAAGAATGCGAGAAAAATGAATAATTGAATATACATATATATATATATGAAAATTATTACATTCGAAATTCATCCTTTTCCAAATATTTTCCCCCTTGAATAAAATACTCGTTAAAAATTTCTTTATTAAATTCCATGTCGCATTTTTATGAGTTCATGTCTCCAGACATATGTAAATACAAATATTTTCGAGAATAATAATTTAAAGGACAATGGAGAGAAGAATGATCGTAGATAAAGAGTTTCAAAGTGTATATAATAAAACAATTAGAAAGTTAAAATTACCACTTGAAATAGTCGTTGTAAAAGCAAAATAGAAAAGTAAAAAAACAAAATTTGTCTACGTTATAAACTAGTTCCTTAATTAAAAATCATTCGAATGCGTAGTAGTTACCACGGCGATTAATTACAAAGATAACATGTTTAATATCTTTTATCCTTACATATATATGTATATATATATATGCACAAAAGAAAAAAAAAAACAAAAAAAGAAGAGAGCCATAGTTTTGTTAATGTTAGATAGACATTAATCGAGCTATCGAAAAGGTTTATGTAGTTGATATCTAGTATAACGATTGGCGGTTTCAAAGCAAATCTTTGTCTTAAATTTACGAGCAAAGTACGCCAGACGTGAACCACGATAAGCGTTATCTTATAATTATTCAACGGATGTAACCATAGTATGCACGCTACGGGGTCGCCTTTTATAAAAGGCATGAGCTTCGTGCTACGTTCAAATCGAATATATAATAAATCGATATCGTTATCATTAATACCGTACATAATATAGTAAAAGAGACTATATTATTTAAATATTTTTTATAATATCATTTTTTTATACTTTTCAATATTATCATTGATTATGTCGTATCACATTAAGGTAATATAACAAAGTATTAGAAATTATATTGAAAAGAAAAATAAATAAATAAAAAGATAAAAATATTTTCACAAAGTCATTTAAATAATTCATGAAAAACACACGAGCACGCGCTCACACACATACACACACACACACACACACACACACTCATTCATAATTTCAATGAATACGACTGCGAATTTTTTTTAATTAATACGTCATCCAATGTAATAATGTCTGTTATGTGCCATAACTCGAGAGACTCAGTCTTCTTATTTTTTGCTGTTCAAGCAAACAAATATTAATTGTATAGATAGGTGTACGATAAGTGTGCGTGCGTGAACTTAAGTAGGCGAAATACGTCAAATGGGCGTGCAAATACAAAACGTCTTCGTGTTACGCAATTTTACATCGTTACAAACAAGCATATATATATTCACACACGTAAATTTTTAAATACATTTCGAATGAATGTTATCACATACTGAAGAGGATTATGCAGATATGAAAAAACTCATGTACGTCGTGTACGTTTTAATTAAAAAAATAAAAATTAGAACAAAATAAAAATTAAATGGGACAGTCGATTTGAACTTTGCATTCTTTTTTTCTGGTACGATGACGTACTAGAAATGATCTCGTTCATTAATATTAATAACAAAGTTATCCCGTAATATTCTCATCCTGCTATTGCTTCCATCGTACACGATAAAAGTTTCGATTTTAATCTAGATTATATAATTTTGATTATTAATTAAAAATTTAAATAGATAGAAATACATACTAGAAGTCGAACGTAGATAACTCGCAGGAAATTTCGATTGTTTCTTGCAAAAATCTATGTTTACTAAAATGTTTAAAAAAGAAAACTTCGTCGTTCAATTCTACCTAAATTCGATGAATAGAGATCTCACTAAAGAAAATTGTCACCACTGTTTCTTGGTTGATAATATAATAAAATCGATAAATGTGAAAAAAAAAAAGGAAAGAAAGAGAAAAAGAACTGCAACACCTGGTGCGATATGTACGTACGGAGCTAAGGGAGTTAAGAAAAATGTTTAAAGTACGAGCGTAAACACCGAACTGAAGCTCCGCCACGGCAAGCTGCACCTCGAGACCACGCTGGCTCCAGCCTTAATTAGGCTGCTTTCACACCGAACACTTGTCTAGTAAATGTTTTCACGCCTCTCTCGTGCGATCGTCTAACTAGAAAAAGAATTCGAAAAGACTCACGGGACCCTTTCAAATAATAAAAAAAAAGAAAAATACGACGATAAAATTGATCAATATGAGATAAGAAGAGGAAAAGTATTTTTTTTAGATATTATTCGAGTACTACGATAAAATTCATCAATGGGAAAGAAGATAAAAATTATAATTATTTTTTTCTCTTTCTTTTTTTTTTTTTTTTTTTTTTTTTGATTACCGGCAAAATTAATCAACGTAAAATAAGATAATACAATTAATTAATAAAGATATTCTGTTATTCAACGTTAATACGACAATTTTGATGTAACCTTTTTAATAAGTTTGAATCTTTTAATGTGATTCTACATTAATCAATCTAAGATAGTGTGATGCAATTGATAAAATATTCATCGAAACGTCTCTCTTTCTAGAGAATACAGTTACGGGACTGAGAAATTGTTTCTACCAAAAATAGCGCGATTCCGATCGAATGTTAACATAGGCGGTCAATGCCCTCGTGTTGTTACATATATGTATATATATGTATATATATATATATATATATATATATATATATGTATCTATGTATAAACGTATGTACGTAGTATTAGCAAGCAAATTTCCGCTTAAAGCTATTCGCGTTCGTATGTGGCTTGAACGTAAAATAAAACGGTACAACATGGAAATCTTCAGGAAGTCATTGGAGTTGTTGAACCTTTTGGATTGACTCGATCTACATTAGATTTATAACGTTTTGCAACAATCTATAAGAGATAAAAGAAAAAGAAAGTTAGGAGAAAGAAAAAAAAAATTAAAAACAAAGTCTAACATCATTTTAACAATTAGATAATTATTGATCGTGATCGATAAAAGAGATATCTATTTGTCCTATTATGTATAACGACAGAAAATGACGATCACATTTTCGATGATATGATAAATTTTTGATATATGATAACGTGAAAAATAACGTGATTATGAAAGCCCCTTAATCCAAATTCCGCACAAAGGAAGGCATCCGTGGAAAGGAACCTGCAACAGGCCCGCATCTTCCAGGTCCGAACCTAATTCATCTCGGGGCCCTCTGCATGTCGTAGTACGATCACCTTGCATGCTACGATGCATCTCTCCCTTCCAAGAATTTTAAGAACGAAACATCTGTCGTATCTTAACAACACATCATTCACCTTTCCTGCAATATGACGATCAACGACGACCAACGACGACAACGACGAAGACGACGAAGACGAGGAGGAGGAGGAGGAGGAGGAGGAGGAGAAGGAGGACGATACCATTATCAAATTAATAATAATCATAGCGATGGAAAAAGCTGTTAAGAATATCGGATATAATTTTCCAATATATTATTTCCTATTCCTTATCGTTTTACTAATGACACACTAAGTAAGTACCTATAATATAATAGCTGAGTATGTGTGAACTCTTTAAACCTGACACCAGTGGAAACTTCATTAACGATGAAACTGGTTCTTGCGGTCAAAAGTAAATATATTTCTTCGTTTCCCCGAGGTTAACTTACGCGATTGAATCGTTGTTTTAACGATTCAAGATTGCGTTATGTATCCGTTTACATATATCTACATATTATGTTCATAAAATATAATATAATCCTGAAAAGTACGAATGAGTATACGTAGACATGTGAACTGAATGAAGTATCATACAATTCTACATGATAATTAAATAGTACGCGTCATTATGTTCTTTGCGAACACGATAAAAAAAGAAAAAGAAAAGAGAAAATTGTATGGTATCGTCGAAATTAAATGTAAAATAATTGATGTATATTATATATAAGAAAATAAAAACCTGTTAAAGCTTCTCTCGATGTCGATGAACGAACGATATCTATTCAAGGTTTATTCCGCGCGAGTGACTTTACTGTTTCTTCACCAGAACACAACGTGACATTTTTAACTTTTCACGGATGCGTAATCTTCGTATTCGTACGTATACGATATATATCGTACGTACGTTATACTATATTCTGAGCACGTTCTTAACATTTCGCAATAAATAAATTCCACTTATTTAAAATTTCAATACGTTGGAAAGCATAAATTCGCCTTTCTCCATTTCGACATACTCAACTATGCATATTTTGTTAATTCGTTGTCGACGATCATTAACAATAAACGAGGTAACAGTATTTAAGGTTACTTTCGATACGGTTCATTGAATAATGACATACAAAATATAAATTATATGTATTAATGTACGTAACGTGCGTCTCTACAAACGTATATGCATGCATAACATTATTTACGCGTTGCTCGTGAAAAATATTATTTAAGATTTCGAGAAAAATGTAAAAGAACAGCCTCGAGGAAACGTCGTAATTATATTTGCTAATAATTAATCAAGAGGAAGACGATCAAAATTAGAGTATTATTATCATTATTATCTATGTCAAATATTATTACGTCGTTATTAATTCGAATCACGCGCCGTGCTCACGTGATCACGCGTCATTCTTGCAACGACGCAGGTATGTATTATTTCGTGACGCAGCGGGCATATAATTAGCAAATTATTAATATTATGATTATAAGAAGATGAAAGTTTTACCTCTTACCTTTTTATCGCCAAAAGAAGAAGATGAAGAAGAAGATGAAGAAGAAGAGGACGAAGGCACTTTCGTAGAGAGTTCGACGATGAAATCCTGAACGTTCGTCGATGCAAAAAAAGAGGATTCCTTTCGTTTCTCATTGACGTTAACTTTCAAAGATAACGATGTGGTTGACGAAAAAGATGCTGATCCTTTTGTATTTATTCTCGAACAATTCTCGTTCTTTAATTCTTTTTCTAAGAATTCTGGCTCGCTCAAACATTTTTCCAAACTGGACGTTGATGCTCTTTGTTGCAATGCCGTTGGTGAATTAGGCGTAGATTTGGAAAATTCCGATTCGTTTTTTAAGAAACGATTATCCTTTACTTTATCACGTATTCGCGGTGGATCTTGATCGCGAAAGATCCTTCGTTGGACCTTAGAAATCTCGCACATCATCGAGGATTATCCAAATATGTGCGCTTATTATTTCAAAGCCATCGTCCTTCTTTTGTTTCGAAACAATGCTACCAAATTAACGATTACTGTACATGCGTGTATGCATACATATATATATATATATATATATATATATATATATGTGTGTATATAATATATAATTATAATTACGATTATAATCGCAAGAAAAGAAAAACAAAAAAACGAGAAAAATAATCGACAAAACTCGTTCGGATACTTGGATAATTAATATCGAACATGATCATCGATTTTTTTATTAATTATGGATTATAATTAATTGAAAATACATACTTGTAATTTGGAGCGAAGTCCTTTTGCAAATAAATCTTGTTTTAGCACGCTTGATAAAAGAGAGAGCAAAAGAGAGATAAAGAGAGAAAGTAAAGAGAGAAAGAGAGAGAGAGAGAGAGAGAGAGAGAGAGAAAGAGAAAGAGAGGAAGATAGATAGAGGAAGAGAAAGAGAGAGATTAACCTCTTTTTTTTCGTAACCACTATACTTCCGCAACGTACAGAAACAAGGCAACGACTATCCTCGCGAAGGCTAAATATCCCCGTGCGTCATACAGTAGGACATCTGTTGTCCTTCTCCCTCCGAGCCCTTTCCCCTTAACGTCTATCCCTCTTCTTCCTTTATCACGTGGCTCTACTTATTCTATCTTTTTCCCTTTCTCTCTCTCTCTCTCTCTCTCTCTGGTTGCCTCTTTTTCTCTCCCTTTTCGTTGTACGTACGTTCTCTTTTGTCGCCACCCTTTGCACATAAAAAAATTGTACGGACCCTAAGGGCCGTCGCTTAGGCTCCTAGACGCGACACACGACGTTTCTCTACTCTAACAATTTTCTCTCTACATATATGTATATGTGTGTATATATATATATATATATATATATATGTATATAAATATGTATATTATGTATATACATATGGTGTGCAGTTAAAACTCAACGTGTAAATCGATTCGAGACTTTTCGTCGCGCAAGACTTTCTTGAATCAATCCCGCAAGATGTCAGCCCCGAAATTTCCTTTCCCGCTCATGTTCGAATTTTACATACAAAAGGCGTAGAAAAAGAGAGACAGAAAATATGAGCTTTCCTATTGGTTCGATTTATTTTGACAAAATGGCGCTAAAGTTTGAAATTAATCAATTGATAATGATCGTCGTTCGTTCATCGATAATTAATTTCATCGATTATTTGTTCTTTTAGCTTTTAATAAAACGAAAGTTTATTTATAAATAATATATCGAACAAAGTACTGTCATTAATTATTATTTATGAATTTATATTTAAATTACGATCTACATTTTGAGTATCGTATTCGATCGATTTGTATTATTTTCTAAGGATTTTCTAAACTTTCTAAACTTTTCTAAACTTTTAATTATTTTATAAAATTCCATTGATCCAAACTGCATTGTCGACTGATACTTCTTAAAGAGTTAAGACTGGTGCCATCTAACCAAGAAATTTTAAGATCCTATTGCATGAATATATCGAGTTATCGCATAATATATTGTGATAACCGGCAGCCTTCAGTTTGCACTATTGAGGACTCCGCTGATCATTTTTGATCTCTGTATTCTAGTTTAAGGTATATTATAAAAAATATCATGCAAGCCAGCTTTTGGAGTTTAGTGACCACTTCCATCAAGGTAAGCCAAAAGTGAGACTTTCATTCACGATGAATTTTTCTTCATTTCAACTCATCGTCGTAAGACGTACATTATAGAAAACTATTTCGTAATATCCTGAAGGGCAACTAGACCATAGAAACTTTCTGTGTCATTAATAAGAAAGTTTATACGATTTCATTCACTTTCTATTATTAATGATATAAGAATTGTAATTCTTACGACGATCCTAAGCTACAAGCTCTAATGAAAATCATTATAATTTATGAGTGTTTTATTCTATCGATTATGTCATTGATCAATCTTACAACATCTTGAATTTTCAAATATATATCATATATTAACATTTTATGTTTGATTTTAGCCAACATGCGCAAAGCGCATTATACCTGGCTTGACAGCTGCCCAACAGAGAAGATACGCAAGTGCGATAGACGTTGATGTAGTCGTTATAGGTTCAGGTCCTGGAGGATATGTGGCAGCAATTAAATCCGCTCAATTGGGTATGAAAACTGCCTGTATTGAGAAAAATCCTACATTGGGTGGTACTTGTTTAAATATCGGATGTATTCCATCAAAATCACTTTTAAATAATTCCTATTATTATCATATGGCACATAGTGGAGATTTAGAAAAACGAGGTGTAATGGGTAAATATTATAAACCTATCCCTCGATATACTCCTAATAATAATTCGCCTAGTATAAATCTGTTTATAATTTTTTCATTAAAGTGCAAAATGTTCAGCTTAACTTGGAAAAGTTAATGGAACAAAAACGAAACGTAGTAGCATCATTGACCGGCGGTATAGCTGGATTATTTAAAAAGAATAAAGTTGAATGGGTTAAGGGTCATGGAAAAATTACTGGAAAAAATCAAGTAACTGTTCTTCAGCCGGATGGATCTGCGGGAAGCACCGTTAATGCCAAACATATTATAATAGCTACCGGTAGCGAAGTAACGCCATTCCCAGGTATTGAGATTGATGAAAAACAAATTATTTCTTCTACCGGTGCTTTATCATTGAACCAAATTCCAAAAAGATTAATAGTTATCGGCGCTGGAGTTATCGGTTTGGAATTAGGCTCAGTTTGGCAAAGGTTTGTTTCTATTTATTTCTAACAACAAACTATATCTATATATCTAGAAAAATATTGAACCCTCTGTTATTATTAAAAATCTATACTCCTAGGTTAGGCACTGAAGTAACCGCAGTTGAATTTACACCTACCATTGGAGGTTTAGGAATAGACGGCGAAGTTAGTCAAACTTTGCAAAAGATTTTGGCAAAGCAGGGTATAAAATTTAAATTAGGAACTAAAGTAACCGCTGCCAAAAAGCAAGGGAACGAAGTAATAGTTTCCGTTGAAAATGTAAAGGACCCTAGCAAAAAGGAAGAGTTAGGATGTGAAGTTTTGTTAGTTTGCGTTGGTAGAAGGCCATATACAACGAATTTAGGTTTAGAAGACTTGGGTATTGAAAGGGACGAAAAGGGAAGGATTCCTGTTAATAATAGATTCCAAACAGTAATACCTTCGTAAGTATAAACTCTCAATCCTAATTATGGATTATTTGTCGAAGATAATAATAATAATCTAATATGTATAAAGGATCTACGCTATAGGAGATTGTATTCATGGTCCAATGTTAGCGCATAAAGCCGAAGACGAAGGAACAATTACTGCCGAAGGCATAGCTGGAGGTATAATTATAATCATTGAACCTTATCAATATAATCTAACACGTTGTAATCTAATAACGCTTACCCTTTAAACAGGACCCGTACATATAGATTACAATTGTGTACCTAGCGTTATATATACTCATCCCGAAGTAGGATGGGTTGGAAAAACCGAAGAAGATTTAAAAAAGGAAGGGATCGATTACAAGATCGGCAAGTTTCCGTTCCTTGCGAATTCCCGAGCGAAAACGAATCTCGAGGCGGAAGGTTTCGTTAAATGTTTGGCTGATACCAAAACGGATAGAATTCTTGGAGTCCATATAATAGGTCCTGTTGGGGGAGAACTTATTAACGAAGCTGTCCTTGCAATGGAATATGGAGCAAGTGCTGAAGACTTAGCTAGATGTTGTCATGCACATCCCGTTAGTATAATAAATTTTATTAAATACACTTTGTTGAATGATTATGAATGCGTAAGAATTAATTAATTTCTTTTTTCTTTTTTCCAGACATGTTCGGAAGCACTTAGAGAAGCCCACACGGCTGCTGCATTTGGTAAACCAATTAATTTCTAAAAGACATTTAAAAACACGCGAAAGGAATGAATTTGATCACGTCGTAGCTTCGATCTAGTCTACGTACTAATCTTATGTACCACTGTACACAATGAGTATTACTTGTCATCGCTTATTTACGTAAGGGTTATAATTGTAAATAAAAATTTTAAGAATTTATTTTAAGATAACTTTGATATTAGGTTTTTTCTGCCTTACTCATTGTACACTGATGGATAATCATTTTTGAAAATATATGAGATCTAAACAGTGGATTATCGTAGATAGTTACATGTCCTTGTATTTCGGTAAAAAGGAAAAACAACAAAAAAAATATGTACATTTCAAATAAATAGGAAAACGCAAAAACGAGTAGATATTAATTTGCTACACGATATCTGAGATATTATGTAATAAATAAAAAAAGAAAAGAAAGAACATTTTTTATTTTAATTATCATATGAATATATTGTCTAAACAATGCCCTAATTCGTTTGAAAATTTTGATAACTGCGATATAATTCAACGGCAAACTATTCCAGGTTGATTTAGTAATATAGAACTATCTATGACATAACAATGAGTTCACCTGTTGAATGAGGAGCATACATACACCTATGGACGTATACATTTATATACATACACTCTACTTTTCCAATTCCCTCGAAAGTTCGACAAAGTTTTTCCTTGATTATGAAGGATTTTTCTTTAAGTTAAATAGATTTTTTTTTCCTTTTTTTTTTTTTTTTAACATTACGTCATGCTAAAGAAAATAAGAACTAAAGAACTATTATCAATTAATGACATGAATATTATGCTCGATAATCAACATTCATCTTTAATCATTTTCCATTGTTATTAATTATTAAATCGTTGAATTCTTTTGTTCTTAAATTTAACATAAAATTAACCTACTTTAAGCAGCCATTCGCTCAATATTATTTCATATGTAATATATATCATGTAAACAAGAGAAAATACATATATGAAACAAAGTGTATAGAATCCTTTTTAATTGTGATTAGAATTTGTAAAGAAGAAAAAATATTTTGTTAATTTTTACAAATCATGATATGTATTATATCAAAAATAATATCGATTGCCCAGGTCTCACCACAAGGAGGTTGCTGCTTCTGGAGACCCTCAATTATATTAATATATTGATATATATGAAATTTTACTTACTCGTTACAGCCTAAGATATCTATTACACGAAATAGAAGATAAGGCCGATTAAATTTGACTAAAGTCTCTCGAGTATTTGTTATTTATATCATTCGGCGAGAACGATTTCGAACTCGACATTTGTCCTTAACGAGATATATTTGGATTGAGATTATATACATTCAAGTTGCTTTTACCACTTTTAAACACTTTTAACTATTAATAATTCGTAAAAAGTATTTTTTTAGGAGAGGGAACTTCAACTACCCGCCATTTATAGTTGCAGATGTACATCAAGATTTCGTTTGACCAGGTCCGTAGTTATAATTCCTAAATGATGGTATTAACGGTACCACGATGCGAGGATCCAAATTAAAGTAATCATTGTTATCTTAAAAATAATAACATTCCTATCGATTATATTCTAAAATACATTTTACAATGTTCTAATAGTTTAACGAAAATAATAACATAAATTAATTCAAAGGAAAGTCAATAGAAAATGTTTATCATAAATATTGAACTTTAATAAATTTTATAAATTATTGGAATCGCAACGAGTGTTATAAATTAATTATCGGGGAATAAAAATGAACAATATTTCAAATTTTCATTGGGGAAAAAATGAAGGAAATAAAAATGATAAATGAACGTCGGGCAATTATGTTAGATATGTACGTGTGTGAGTATCACGTGACGTCGAGATCGAACGACGTTGCCGATGGAAGTTAGTGTCGGTAGTGTGCTCGCGCTTCGTATCACGGCAACGTCGCTTCGGGCGCCAGAGAATACCCGTGAGTGTAGCACTCGTGCGGCAACACACCCAATGTTTGTGTTTTCGAATTTTTCGTGATACTAGGAGTGCTTGGAAGGACTGCTTGGCAGGGCATGTAGCCGAGTTCGTGAAAATACTTACGAGATGTGGACGACGACGAAAACGACCAAGTATGGCGTCGGTGAGTTTACGTTCAAACATGACAGAAAGGGATAACGAAAGGATATCCTTCTCTAAGAACAGATAGAGAGAGACTATACATCATCCGGCATCGACCTCGAACGGATCTGTCAAAATCTCTTTATCCTTTCTTTTTTGTTTTTTATATGCATACATGCATACATACATACATACATACATATATACATATATATATATATTTTCGATCATTCTTCTTTAAAATCTAACTAAACTTTTTGAAAGAGAAACGATACACGTGCCTAAAAAAAAAAAAAAAAAAATAAAAGAAAAAGAAAAAAAAATACTACGTTTCTACGTACCTTTCGTTGAAAAAAAAAAGAAAAAATAAATAAATATATAAATAAGAAGAAAAAATAGAAATAAAAAAGTTATCAAAAAATAGTGTATTTTTTCGTCACTGGGTATACTTCATAAACGACGACAGAGAATCGAGCGAAAGATCGTTCCGTATGATCCTGTTGCCTGCTACTAATCCATGTGTGCGTGCTTACCTACCTATATATGTGTGTATGTTTCTTTGCGTATTTGTGAGGTAGTGCGGGTACGCGCGCCTCCTACGTGTGGGTCCATTCATGCATTGATCGTCCACACGAGTAGCGTAAGGAGCGCGTTTGATAAGGCAAATGGGAGAGAGAGAGAGAGAGAGAGAGAGAGAGAGAGAGAGAGAGAGAGAAAAGAAAAAATAAATAGAGAGAGAGAGAGAGAAGGATATGCTACTTACAATTAGCTTTGCGATTTCGCGTCGTCTGAAAGACGTGTCAGTGAACACGATGGCCATGAACTATATTTTTTTTTTGTTTATTTACTTATTTAACTATTTTATTCTTCCTCTATTTTAATTTCTTTTTTGTTTAAATGTATTTTTTTATTATTTTCGTGATAACAATTGTTACGTATATTTGATAAAAAATTAAAAGTATATGACACGCTTCTTCCTTTTCCTTTCTTTTCCCAAGATAAATCGAAAACATCCTCCATTAGAAATAAACATAACATATATCGTACGCATATAAAAGAAACTTAATTGAACGTAAGATATATGCAAGTGTCTATAAAAGTTAGAAATATGTATGTATAATATCTACTTACGTATGTACGTATGTGGGGGCTCGTAATGCAGATCGTCATTCCCGACGACGGAAGTCGCCAAAAGAAGAAGTCTCTTCGTTTTGCTTTTATTTTTTGTCGCTTAACACTCATCCGAATAAAAGAAAAATTTTAAATAATATATATATATATATATATATTATTTTAAAAGAAAATGTTCTATCTGTTCCTCTCTCTCTCTCTCTCTCTCTCTCTCTCTTTCTCTTTTCGATGATCCTAGTGCTCTCGACATTATCTAAAGATAGAAAGAGACAGGAATGAGAATCGAAGCACTTCGATCTTTCAACCCCTAAAAAAAGAAAAGATTGCATTCGACCAAACTATTCGTTTAAATCGTGACGCGCAATTCTTCGTTCGCTGTTTCGCGTACTGTCGCGATGTATATATATATAGACGATGCTTTAATTAACGATCGGAGTTCCAGACCGAGTGCGATGTAACGTCGCTCTTTTCACAAGCATCCGTTGCTTTCGACCGAGTGTTGATTTTATATGTAAATACATATATCATTAGTTTCTCTAAAATTATATAGAATTAAATATAAAATTATATAGAACGACAACAACGGCAAGTATAATAATAATTATAATAAAAATAACAATAATTTTACTAAAATTTCTCCAATCAAAATTTCGCCAATTGTTTGTTATTAATTAATGAATCACCTCCTCGTTGATCGACAAATGACTGTTTGCCAAAACGAAAAAGGAAAAAATAATTAAACATCTATGTATAAATATATATATAAAAATTGTATGTAATTTAATATGCGATGCACGTCGAATTGGCGGGTATGGAATCACCCGAATGTTAAAGACGTTGCTACACCATAAAATACGTCGCCGTAGCCATAGAGCTATGCCCGCAACATGATTAAAGCACAATCTTTCAATCTTTCAATCTATCAATCTACGACATTATCCGAGCGGTCATGCCCTCGCAACTTCTTTCTTTTCCACTTCCATTGTGCTATCACTATTGCAGATACGTGTTATAGAACTCTAAATGCTAGTATTTTACGTAGTTACGATATAACCATTAATATATATATATATATACAAGATGTTAAAAAAACGATTCGATATTTATACAGTACATAGAATACACTATACTGAATACAAAAGTCTTAGTGGACATAGGTCGAAAGGTCAACCATTTTTTAGATATAAAAATTTATCTATTTTAGTATCATAATTGACTTTAGACTGTACTATATTTTTACATAGAAAAATTTCCTAATCGAAGAATTGTTTCCCTTTCACGCGTTGTTTCAAAATCTTCAAACGTACATATATGCATTAATTAGAAGATGAATTATGTAAAACTCGATCAGTTTTCAGAAATTCAGACATTCATGAATTTTTTATAAATTTATTATATATATATATGTCTTTTTTTTTATAGGCGTCAAAAGATTTCTAATGAATTCTTTTGACTTGTTAAACTTGTGAATTCATTCTCAATGAACTCCAACTATCACGTGCATCTCTCATTTTTCGCTGTCGTGCATTGTATACTTTAGTTCCTCTTTCGTTCCTATTGTTTTCGAGTTTTCTTTCATTTCATACTTCTTCTACCTCCGCGTTTCTTTCTTTATCCATTGTGCAAGAGATTTAACGTATCCTACGGGCTCTAGAGTGTTTGGCAAAAACGTATTATCTTCGGATCATTATCGTAGACAGTACTATTGATGCGATGTAATGCAATCTGTTGCGTCAACCAAAGTACGTAAAGAATTTTTGCATCGTAAACTTACGTTCTATCGTTCTATCAATGTACAATATGATGATAATCATCGTTTTGTTTTTCTTTTCTTTTCTTTTTTTTCTTTTTTTTTTTTTTTCATCTGCTCGAAAGAATAAAAAAAGGAACGAATTAACGATTACATAAAGGATTTTCTTCTTCTTCTATTTTTTTTTTTTTTTTTTTTTTAATAATTCTGAATGTTCTCTTATTAAAAATTAAATGTAAAAATTGCATGAGACAATTATAATCTATATTTCTCACGATTATTATCTCTATCAATTTAAAAAGTTATTTCAGAAGGTGTTAAGAGATTAGCATCAATTTTTAATTAACGCGAATTATCTTTTAATAGGAACAAATTTTTTCGACCCTGTACTTGTTTTATTTCACTCGTGCGAATGAATAAAAAGAAACGAAACATGTATTCGTATAACATTAAAAAGAAAAGAGAGAGAGAAAGAGAAAGATACTTTGTACACTAAAATGATTTAAACTAAGATAATATCATAGAAAAGAAGTTTTCAAGAGATCACGAATCTCGTGTTCGCTAGGTCGAGGATAATCTCCGAAATCTCGTATCTGTATCCAACGTGAGGTTATCGTTGAAGAAAATCTTGAAAAGAATGGATTTCCTTCGTAGAGGAAGATCCATTCCTCTCTCTCTCTCTCTCTCTCTCTCTATCTTCACCTATCCCCCCTTTCCTCGTTGTTATACTCAAGTAGATTAGGTCTTTTAAAACTTGCGAGTGTTTGCTCTCGATTCTTCTTTCGAATAGAAATTCACGATGTGAGAAGAAAGATTTATTTGAAGGAAAAAAGAGAGAGAGAGAGAAAAAAAAAAGAAAAAAAGAGAAAACGAAAGAGAAAAATCGGAGAGAAAAAAAGCTTAAAGTAAGTATTTAAATTTTCATGATTTATGAAATATTTCCTTTCTTTTTTTTTTTTTTAATCCTTAAATGAATTATATTAAAATATATTAATACAAAGAACGCGATAAGTGTCTTGAAATTTAACCATTCTACTTATGGACCGAAGCCAAAGAGGAAAAATATAGTAAGTACGTGGGGTGAATTGGCACGTAGTTTTTTCCTTGCTTCCTCGTCGTTTCATTCTGTCTTCATCGTTCGATTATGAAACTTTTTATTTTTTCGCCCTTCCCCCCCTCCCCCCCTCCCCAAAGAGAACACTCATCCTCGGGATATAAATTTCGATTGGTATTCGACGTGCCCGAAATAAAACACGATGAATGAAATATTGATTTATATGCGGGCATTTATATAAATCGAAAAAGGAACGATCACAAAATATAACAAACAATAATGATAAATAATAGTATTGAAATAGAAAAAGAGGAACGGTAACCATTCGTTTCGAATATATTCTTGCCTAATGCGATTGAAAAATGATAAATCGAATAGTCGATTCGAAATCTAATTAAAAAACTATCCCATCGTTTTTCAATCTCTATCTCTTTCTCTCTATCTATCTATTTCGTACTCTGATAAAACGATAATTTAGATACGCATTGTGAGTGAGATAAATACTGAGTAGATAAGATTAAGGTATTGCATTGTTGGTGAAAAAAAGAAAAATGAGCATGATTAAAGCACTTTCATATGTCTTCCCAAACGAATAACATAAATAATGAAAATGAAGGAGAGGGAAGAAAAAATAAAAATAAACAAATACAAATAAAAGGGAAGAAATGCTTTAATTGCTAATACACAAAAATTAATTCATTTTTAAAAAATATGTTATTAGAATGATTCAGTAGTAGTTTATTCGTTTCAAGTTTCAAGTAGTCGAGTGTTACGAAATTGTAATGGCTTGAAAAATAATTAAAAAAGAGACAGAGGCAAAAAGAGAAAAAGAGAGAGAGAGAGAGAGAGAGAGAGAGAGAGAGAGAGAGAGAGAAAGTGAGAGAAAAAGGAAGAGAGAGAAAAAGAGGAGGCAAGAGGAAGCCAGGCAGAAGTCTCTTCATCCACGGATGGACGTTAATGATTTCAGATGTCATTGTTTACGTCCGCTCGTTTCATCCGAGACTTTTCCGTCATGCCTGGATCCCTACGTGCCAGAAGGCATTAGAACCCCTCCTTGTCGTCGTTAAGCTCAGCGTGGCTCGTACACCAACCAAGTATCTCGACACGTGTGAATCCACGTGAGTTAGAGAAAGAGAGAGAAATACAAAGAGATGCTGTGTACGTATACAAGGTGTCCTACACAATTACGATCAGCGAAACGTTCATTAGAAAAATCATTCAATTCTATTTGAAATATCATTCTATATTTAATTCTTTTGATTTTATTCCAATAACGGGTAATATATTAACTATTTATATTTAATATAAATTATAATTAATTTATCTATTCAAACTTATCATTTTTCTTTAATTTGTAATAAACAGAATGATCATCGATGCTTATGTATAAAGATAGAATTAATTAATTGAACGATTAAAATGAGATTATTTCAAAATGTAATGAAAGGAGAATAATATTTTTTAACGGACAGATTTGTTTATTCTTTTTTTTTATTTCTTCTTATTTCGTAGCACACCCTGTATACCATATTTATCTATACGTATATACATATATGTATGTATGTATGTATGTATATAGGGGTAACGAGAGATAGAGAAAGACGGAAGGAGAATACCTTCTGCGCCTGCCACGAGGAGACTATGGGTCCCCCGTTGCGAATGTTTTATATAGGAGAAAGGGAGTTATCGATTTAATTCCCCGGGAAAACTCAGGACGGAGAGAAAACGAGGGAAAAGCTACGGGGTAGCTTCCGTGCTCATGACGAACGAAAGCGTTTCGTCGGTCCTTCTTTAGTTTGGAAAGTTATTCGGACATGTTCCCCAAAGTATATGAGGTGTTCCATTAGAGAGAAAAAAAAAGAAAAAAGAAAGAACTAAGCATGAGAAATAATCGATATTAAAAGATTTCGAAGGAATAAATTTTCTTTTTCACAATTTCGCAATCCTGTTATTCTTTAATAATTATGTAAGTAAATAAATTCAATTTATCACAGATGTCTTTAGGTTTATTAAACTGAGATGTAGTGAAATTTTCGTCCTTCCAATAATACACGAATTTCTCTTGTTTCTCTAAAGCGTATTCGTACGAGTATATCTAACGAATTGATAGAAGAGCGACATTATTGATTCTTTTTCTTGAAAAGGAAGACAAGCAGATGGAACCTCGTACGATCGTAGAAAGAACTATTCTGCCAAATCTTTCCCCCTTTCTTTTTTCATGTCAGGAAAAATTTATCCTCGGGACAATTCTTCTATTCTTCCGTTTTATTCTCAAGAGGATCGATACTTACTCTATACGACTTCAAACTCTAAAAAGATATTTATCTAATTTTTGTTAGAATTATTTTCTAACGATTAAATGTACCATAGAAAAACGAAATAATTTATTACGACTATCGCTTTGATTTTTTTTCTTTTTTTTTTTTTTTTTTTTTTTTTTTGTTTAATTAATTCCAATGTGTTTTCTCTCGACGAATTAAATATATCACGTTCAATTTCGACGTATTCTTTCATAACTGTTGTCTTTTACTTATCATTTTTATTTCATCAATGTTTAGCTCGATCGATTTTTCATCTCGTTCGAGTTTACCACTCAATCTCGAATTTATTGCAACAAACGATACGACAGAAGGATCCTTGTCAATTTTATTATTTTTCTCGTTAATGGAATTTCTATTATTATGAGAAAGAAATAGAGAGAAAGAGAGAGAGAGAGAGAGAGAGAGAGAGAGAGAGAGAGAGAGAGAGAGAGAGAGAGAAAGCGTATTTCATAATACTATTATTGGTAATAGACAATTACCTTCGGTGATCGTCAAAGATAATTAAAACTATTAAATCTTGTCTTTACGTACGTACGTACGTACACACACGATCGTTTATACACACATCATTTTTGTTAACGATCGACGAAAAAAAAAGATAAAAAAATGTCTGTATATAAAAATATTTAAACGAAATGGGACAAATTTTATCGTAATTTATAAAGTAACATTAAAAATGTATTAACTAAGCATTATTTGAATGATCGATTTGCGAAATTGTTGTCATTCGTTTCTGCAATTCATCTTGCAGAAATATTCAAACGTCATTCGAAGATAAAGTCAGAATTTTTATTTCAAGAATTAATAACAATCGTGATTATTTCTAAGATAAAGAAAAATAAAAGCATTTAATTATTTTTATTTCTTACGAATATTTTCGCGATACTCTGTATATTCTTTTAGAACGATAAAAAATTGTTTCGAAGAATAAGAAAAAACAAAAAAAAAAATAATGATAGAGCTGTTGTAAAAAGATGTCGAAAATCGTTCTGTGGGATGTCCAACACAATTGCTCGTTCATTGGCACATGTTAGTGGGCGAGTAAATGAGTTACATTCGAACATCACAAACACAGAAAAACATACACGTGACGCCTTTCAACTTATACTACTTATGCTTATGAATGTACATGTACTTATTTTCGCTTTTACGTGCGTGTACGTATCGTTCTCTTTCTCTCTCTCTCTTTCTCTCTCTCTCTCTCTTTCTCTCTCTCTCGTAGGAGTAGAAAGAAGAGCGAGAGAGATGGACAGACTCATCGAGATTCATCTCGCGTACGTTTCTCCAGCGAAGGACCGGAAGTTGGCTCGTCATACGTGCATCGTCACGCGTATCCGGTGCCCCAAGACTCGCTTATCGATTCCAGGAATGGACGTGTACTAATTTGTACGAAACGCACTATGATCCATAGGTCATTCCTCTTCTCTATCTTAACATATCGATCACATTCTCTATCGAGTTTTTATAAAAATTGCATTTAAAATAATCGACAGATCATTCCTTGTGAATTTTCTATTGAATTTTTTCTTTTCTTTATTACGAATATATGTATATATATATATATATATCTTTTTTTGTTAAATATATCCGATCAATAAAAAAATGTTTTTAGAATCTCTATATAATATTAAACGTCCAAGTGTTAAGAAGATCTTACGATAGCAATTGAATCGATCCTTTGTGTCGTAGTTGCAATTTTCTTTGTAGATGAACGGCCACAAAGAGCAGCACAGCAAAATCCGTCGATCTCACAATTTCTAGTTAATAAATAAGCAAACTCTAACGTTTGAGAGTTTTTCTCTCTCACTGTTTTTTTTTCGCTCGAGGCTGCCTTTTACGTAGCCCTTGATCTCGATTAAGGGAGACTCGACTCGTGAATGGTTCAGATTCAAGGACAAATCAACGATAAAAGAACATTGAAATTTACATAATCGTCCATTTCTACGTTCCTATATATACTATATATTTATGTATGTATATTTGTATGCATATGTATTTATATTCTTCTATTAATTATATATGCAATTAATGATAGATTATTATCTTTTTTCTTTTGTTCTATTTTTAGCTGTCTACAATTGGCGAGGAGAGACACGTTATGGACTTCCACTTGAAATTGGAGAAACAGTACAGATTTTGGAAGAATGTGCAGGTAACATAAAGCTGTAATCATAATAATAATAATAGTAATCCAAAACTCAATATCTTATCAACTTAGTCTAAACAAATGTATCCCATATCCAAAAAAAAAAAAAAAAAAACTTTTAGCAGCATCGAAAAATTTACAAACAATGCAAGACACTTTATATGTATATTATCGAGATTTGTCTGACTTTCTTAGGTTGGTACAGAGGATTTTCCACAAAGAATCGTGCAGTGAAAGGAATATTTCCTAGTTCCTACGTACACCTGAAACCTTGTAAAATCGACAATGAGGGCCTCTTTGAGTCTGTTATCCCTTTGGAAGATCCGGTCGTTCGGGAAGTTACCCTCGTCCTTAGAGAATGGGGTGGCATTTGGAAAAGGCTTTACGTGGTAAGTACATATATACATATACATATATATATATATGTATATATATATATATACGCATACATATGTATACGTATTACCTGGATCGATCTTCTTTTAATTTCTCTTTCGTTGGCGATTCTTCTTTCGAATGAACACAAATTTGATTACACGATAATGCACGATAGATAGATGCACAATAGATTCTCCTATTAATACCGAATATTTCGTATAATTACGCGTCATCGATCAATTGAGAAGATTAGGGCTTCAATTATTGTTCATTAATCCATCAATCAATATCAAAATTTACCACATACACACACACACATATATACCTCTTATCTTTCGTTTTGATTTTATCCTAGTTTTCTTTTATGTTCGGCTTTCAATTTCACGTACGAAACATTATATTTCTTTCATTTTTAGGAACGAGAAATATACAAGTTTAACACGCTGCGGAAAGTGATGCGAGAGCTACTGGAATGGCGACGACAACTTTTAGCCGGCACTCTCACCACCGACCAAACTCGAGAACTCAAACTTCGGATTATCAACAAGGTCGACTGGGGAAATCGGTAAGTCGGATTAAAAACATAAACAAACAAATTCACATATTCATGAATGGAATTGCGTACTTCGCTGACTTTCACGAAATTTACGATTTGAGAAAAACGTTTGTAAATATTTTCTTTCATATAGGGAATTAATATATCTATTTGTACATATATGTACCTGCAAATCATTTAAATATATATATATATATATATATATACGTTCATTTTATACATACTTACAGGATGGATCGGTATAATCATTATCGTTTCATACAAATTTATTTATTTATTAATTAATCTTAAAAAAGATATTAATAAAAGTTAATTTCGAAACAAATGAATAATAACTGGCTCACCCTGTATAAGAGTATGTCAAACGAACATACAAAAATAATTATATAGTATACATATTATGAAAATATATATATGTACATTATGTCAATCGTTTCGTGTAGGTATTTTCCTTTTATTATTTTCTATCACTTTCATATAATAAAAAAAAAAGAACTGGACGAATACATACAGAATTCTTTTTGAAGAATTCCAACTTAATTCGGACATGAATTTTGCTTATCATCTCGTATTAATCAACAGTTACCAGAGCAATTATAATAATCTAACTTAATTTTATCATACTTAACGTATTAAACATTATCTTTAATTCTATAAAAGGCACATCGTTTAAACAGTTGTTGCAATTATCTTCTCGCTCGTTTCTCTTATATACTAAGATGAGAATAATAATTCTATACGTACATGTATATACTATATATATATAATAAATGTATATAATAAATGTATAACATTACTATTGGCAGCTTCAGTAATATATATATATATAATTTTTTTTTTTCATCATTGACTTTTCAATGAATAATTGGAGACTTGAAAAATTAAAACAAGACTTCGCAAAAAACAAATATATACCTATATATATGTATATTTATTCTAATAGAAAAAATTAATATTATTATACTCATTTATATGAAACTCGAGGATTACGATTAACGTTCCACCCTGCTTTAATCCTAAAAGACACAGCAAAATATAATTTCAACTCGTTGACGAGCGAGTTAAGATCCTCTTCGACAAACTCACATAACAAACTCTATACTAAACTTTTACTTTTTATTTATATATTTATTTGTTTGTTTGTTTTTTTTACCTTGCTACCAGTCATTGCACCAATTACGAATAAATCGACATTTCTAGTACATATACGTATATATATATATATATATATATATATATAAAAGAGGGGAATGAAAGAAACCGAGAAAACGCGATGAAAGAGAACAAATGGATCATAAAATCTATGAACGTTGCTTCGTTGCTTAAACATAAAAAAAAAAAAAAAATCTTTAGGATTAGTCTCATTCTTTTTTTTCATCTTGCGAAACATCAAACAACAAAATTCTTATCATCTGCTACAATATGTGTACGTGTATGTACATACACACGCACATACATAGATTCCAATGGCTAATTAAATTCTTGCAGAAATGTATCCTCCCGGATGAAAGAACAGAAATAACGAATGTTAGCTTCTTCGATTAATTACCATTCATTAGTAATTTTACATTTCTTCTTTTGTTCTCGCTGTTTATTGTCGTCTACTCGATAAGAAAATATATCTGAAAATATATCATATCTTTCGATTTGATTATTAAAAGGAATGAATTGATAGAACGAATATATTTAATTTCCTAATTAGAATCTAAATAATTCGAGCTTGGGATTAAAATACAAATCTTAATAATATAAATCTACTCTTAGCTCCTCGTGCTTCGATGATTGAGAAAATTAAAGAATTTCTTTTTTTTAATTTTCTTTCCTCCCCCCCCCCCAAAAAAAATTATATATATAAGCAAAATTAAAATACAAATCATATCGTAGCACGAAAACTTTGAACGTGATGTCTTATTAAAGGCACCGACGGTATTATCACAATAAGGAAATTGAAATAGAGGAGGGAAGGAAGAAAGGAAGGAAGGAAGGAAGGAAGGAGGTTGAGGAATTCTTATGGGGTATAGCAAACGTAAACGTTAGAAGCTAGAGCTTAGATCTCCGTGTCCTTGGCATATTTCTCGATCTCCGGATAAATTGGTGACATCTCGAGTGTGCTCGGTGCTGATGGAACGGACGTAGGTGATGCACTACTTCCTGAACCAATGTGGAATCGACGACAAAGTTCCTTCAGAACATCGGTAAACAACATCGTATTTATGTTCTGACCTAGCAGATGTATCAAGAGGAAGTCACCGACCTAAAATATTGAAAATAAAATACTAGATCATTCAAAGAGAATGATATTTTCATATAATATGTATATATATATGTGGAAATACGAATTCAACTAACTTGAGTCTTTCTGATGAGTGTACTGACATCTGAAGCCGAACCGAATTTGAATCGTTTCCTCAGAATGGTTTCGCGTGTGCTAGGTAAAAGAACGATTGCCATACTATAGAGAACAGCTAGGCCTGACATCACAGCCAGTATAATGAACCAGAACCACAGGAAGATGTAGATCTTCTCGTTGAGAATATTCAAAGCGAGCACGCATAAAGCGTCGAGCTTCTGTATCGTGCCGGAAGCACCAAATTTATGGAAGGTACATTTGGTCACTCTTGGAAATCTCTCGACCATTGGATCGCTACGTTGTTCTTGGTTCATGTTGCTAAAGGTTATGACTTCCGTACCGTATGTCAAAAATGCTCCGCCTAGGAAGGTGTCGATGAAGAACATATTACCAACCTGGAAAAATGATAGTCAATGTTAACAACAAAATCGTCGTCTTTTCTTTCTTTCTTTTTTTTCTTTTTACCCATGTGGAATTAAATGATCGGAACGAGATCAAATCGTTTAATTTTGTTTTTGTTATTATCGATATTGGACATTCTCGTTTTGATCGTATACTCACAACATTGACAAAATTAAGTGCCTCGCAGAAGAAATAACCGGCGGCGTAACTGTTGTGCAAATTCAAAGTATCTAGGATGTATTCGACCAATTTGTTTGTTCTGGCCTCGCGTTCCTGCTTGCTATCGACTATGGCACCCCTCATACCGTCGGATATCATTCTGACCTTGCCTTCCTCCCACTGCTTCCACATCCAGTGCGGCACATAAAAGAGAATACCTTGGAAGAAGAGCATGAAGGGTACCCATTGATAATACGAGTGATATCGTTTTTCCTCGTTGTAATCTCCACCTAGACCAGGATGAGCTACTTGCGTGCCAACTTGTTTCATGTTATTCGTCGGCAACGTGAAAGTATACGTTATCCAGCAATAAGTATTTATCACATGAGTTGGCACCGCATTGTCCGCTATGCAATTTATAGGATCTCCTAAAACGATCAACAAAGAAACGGAATTTTAGTCGTATCTAGCTGTACGTTTATGAACGATTACGTTCAAGAGACGAATATAGTGCAATCATGCTCGGTAAATAGGCTCACGTCCTCGGACATATGATACTTTTAACGTCAAGAAGAGAAGAGGACATCTTTGATACTAATCATCACGAGATATATAATGAACGTAGCAGACCGAGTAAGCAGACGTTTGACCTTTTAAAACTCGCCTCGTTAAGTTTCTATTTCTGTACTTCCAGTAGATATAGGATAAACTTCAAAGATGTTAGATCTCGACTGATCGTACAACTTGTTTGTTTCTTAAGTATTAATATAAAATCGCATCTCTATCGTATAATCTTAATTTTTATTATCAATTCACGTAGAAACAAAATTATCAATTGTATTATTTTATATATCATTATGACATACCTATCAAGTTATTGGCAGTAACGATGATGCAACAGGCAAAAAGAATCGCAGAAGTGATTCTATAATGAGCTCTGAATATTATATTATCGATGATGGCTCTGTCAATGAGATATCGCACCTTAACAAACCCGGCTACTGCCGAGACCAAACCGAACACCGCCATTCTTTTTCTTTCCCTTTATTGGCAGTCTAAAAAAAAAAAAAATAATAATTAAAGAAACATTATTAGAACGTTGGAGTTTTAATACACAATTATAAACGTTCAAATGATATATGAAAGAATTATTATTCGTAGTTTGAAATAATTTCATTTGTCTACGATAAAATTTTGTCAATGATTAAAACTCGTCGTCATTGACTTAACTATTATCTCATAGACTTCCTGCATTGACTCAACTACTCGATAAGACTTCCTTGCATTGACCAATAACCACGTTAGACTCTTTGACAATAAATTATCGACAAATATTTCGATAAAAAAAAATTTGCCGAGTTGTCAAGGTCCATAATGATTTCGTCGAAAGCACTACCAATGTTAACCTTCCATGGCCGGAAATGGCAGATGCAACGGGGGATCGATATAGAAGACTGTCGTGGACGAGTACATACATATATATATATATATATATATATATTATATATATATACATACACATACACACACATAGAGGGGGCCTCTTCAGCTCGCAAATTGTTCTCATCGGCGAAACAAAAGGAGACGAGAGAACACGATAGAGAATGGCTCGGTTCCATTCTACAAATTTCCGTGGTAGGTAGGACGAACTCGAATAAAAGAAAAGAAAGAAAGAAAGAAAAATGGCCGCTTATGTCGCAGAACATGTGTATGTGTATATGTGCGCGCGTGTACAGAGAGAGAGAGAGAGAGAGAGAGAGAGAGAGAGAGAGAGGGGAAAAAGCTTTTTGCGATCGTAGTAAAGAAAGATTTTAACGACGAGTCACATAGAAACCCTTTTATCTCGCTATCAGAGTGTTACAAATTTTGAATGAAGTTTCAGCTTAGTTAGATTCAACAATAAGAATTACGTGATAATTCAAGAGTCCTGCGATCATGATCCTGACACTGAGTCATACATATGTATATATATGTCTTCTGAGAATCTTACATTAATCAGTTCCCGGACAATGAATCGAAAGAATACTGGAACAAAAGAGAATTAACAAAATTCCTACGAGTTTACATCGTCATTGAGTTACCAATAATAATTACGTATTTTTCAACGAACGAACATTTTTCCTCCCACTATACAACTGAAATTTGTTCTAAATACAATTGATCTTATCAACAAAAAATTTCTTCTTTTAATACGATAAATATCGTAGTACATTTTTGTTATATAATAACTTATAAAAATAAATCAATAAACGTTTTCGAGGATTTTCATTCGAGATGTAATTGAACAAATTATTCACATATGGTCTTGAAACATCAGAGAGGGATAGAGAAAGATAGATAGATAAATAGAGAGAGAAAGAGAGAGAGAGAGAGAGAGAGAGAGAGAGAGAGAGAAGTGAGCGACCGAGTTATACGTCGTTAGAATTTTATTACTTAATCAATTGAAAACAGGCGGGACGCGTGCCATTGCGACGGGGTCAATCTCCAAGTTCTTCTCTCGACAAGAGATGCTGCATCTCTCTCTCTCTTTTATTTTTTTTATATTTCTTACAAAGATAAAGCGTTTAATTAGAAGCTCAAAAATTCCAACGAATTACCGGATTTTAGTTTCGTGAATATCATCCATGTATTTCTATTAAAAATTTCTAATAACATTCTAATATTATCGGTATATATATATATATATATATTATTCAATTATCTATAATAATATTTTAATATCCTATTATTACCGGTATATACTACTGCGATAATCGTACTAATTATTCTATCACTCTTATTTGTGTATATATATACATATATATATATTTTTTTTTTATTACGGGAAATAAATTATGTTTCTCTTTTTTCTTTCCTCCCTTCCTATCTCTCTCTATTTTCTTTTTTTTTTTTTTTCTAGTCGACGACACACTTCTTCCACACGACATCCTCTCTCTGTCAGGCAATACACCAAGTGTTAACAACACGGCTACCAATTTGTTCCGCGTGATGTACGAGCGTTTCCTCACGGCAATGCTATCGTTCACTGTAATTTATTTTTCCTGGATTTAGTTTTGCTTTTTCGCGACAAATATATATATATATATATATATATATATATTTATATATATATATATATATTTATATATTTATACTGATTTTTAAAAGTGTACAGGGTGTTCAACTTCAATTATTTTATTTATAAATATTATATTGAACATGACCTGAGTCATTTGATCATCTGATACGAACGATGGCGTAGGTGAATCTCTTTCTATTTTTTTTCTTTTCTTAGAATCACTTGGAAAAAAAGGAAAAGAAAAAAAAAAAAAACAAAAATAACTTGCTGAAATCATTCAACGTTTCATTCTCTCTGCATATAATACACACATGTCTCTAAGTTTTCTATATGCAAGACCAGCAATGCGACGAACGAACGAACATATGAAATTTCAAACCATTCTCGGATCCACTGTCACAGTTGCACGCTTATGGTGGATAATTTCAACTGATCTACGGCTTCTACTAGCAACAGTTGTGTCATCACGTCGTTTGATATCTCATCTCTCGGAACATTTTATAATATCACCCTACCCGAGTATCATTTCTATTTCTTTTGACTATATGCATCGAATTTCGATAAGTTCAACAGCGGGATCAAAACTGTCTGCTATTTCCTGTCTAGCAAAGATAAATCCCTTGCTTATATATATATTCGTTCTTTCTTTTTTTCTTTTTTCTCTCTCTCTCTCTTTTTTTTCTTTTAAATATCAATCGATCAGCTCGAAAATATAACATATTTTATATCTCTCGCTCCAAAGTTCTATCGTAACATACAATAATTTAAACAACGATGAGAAAAGTTCAATAGAAAAAACAATAATAATAATAATTAAAAAAGAAAAAAGGAGGAATTAACAAATAATATCCACCCGTTAGATGATTCTTTCTCTCTCTCTCTCTCTCTCTTCTTCAATGTCCTTCGAATTGGTTGTCGCTCGTTTTACGACTCCTCCTATACGATTCCCCGAAAGGCTGCCGGTTAACGAACAGACGAGTTAAACCAGTTGGTCTTGTCTCTAGAGAGTCCAAGAGGAAAGAGAGAGAGAGAGAGGGATGGGAAAGGAGGGAAGGGGATAAACCAAGAGGACACAGACTATATATGACAATGACGAGGAGATGAGAGAGGCTGATACACTCTCCCCACTCTTTATCCTCCTTCCATTTCTCTCGTACATTGTCTGTCTTTCTTACACATTGTCTTTCTCCCACTCTTAGACACTCTCTCTCTCTCTCTCTCTCTCTCACTTTGAAATTCTCTGTTCTTATTTATCTTCTTTAACAATGACCGATTGAACATTTTTATAACAACAAATGTCAAAAGTAATACATACATGTTCGAATCAAGAATAAACTTTCTTAATGTATATACAATTGATAATATATATGTATGTGTACGTATATATCTAGAAATAATTTATGAATGTGTTATATCTATAGAAAAAAAGTACTTCTTCTTCTATGCATTTAAGAGAGAGAGAGAGAGAGAGAGAGAGAGAGAGAGAGAGAGAGAGAGAGAGAGAGAGAGAGAGAGAAAACATTATTAAAATCGAAAAGGTAGAATTTTATAAGCCGATATTCAATAATAGGACTTTCCAATAATAATCATCCGAATGTACGTTCTATATAAAACGTGAGATTTCGTCTGGGATATTAAATTCGAAGTTCTAATATAGAGATAGATCGATAGATAGAAAGAGGCAAAGAGAGACACGGGAGAAAGAGATTAAATGTTAACTCCTGCGAAACCATCATGACTCGATGGTGGTTTTCGATGTCGAGGCTTTTCTCTTCGCGATCGCTGGAGAGAGAGTCGATCGTACGAATTAATCGAATCGAATTACGGATGCTGAAAACGGGTTTCGTGATTTCTGTTCTCAAAGTACATTTATTTCGTTTTACCTTTTATCCCTATTCCTTCCTTTAAAGATCAAAATAATGTAATCCTTTCGAAAGGAAACATTAAATTAATCGTGAATCATTAAAGAAATATTTCCTACATTATTGCATTGATTAATTATTCCGTAAGACTCTAAAATCATTGACGAATTATCTCGTAAATAGAAACTATCCGGGAATACGTATTTTTTTAATTTTAATTACTATCGGTCGACGTTTGCTTACTACATAAGATAATTATTTACTATTTATAAAAATAAATAAAGATATTTACATTTGTGCACGCACATTCGATTTACATTTGCTAGCTAGAAACGTGAGAGAAGAGACATTCATTTGCATTAAATTAAGGTATAATGAGCACTAACGAATTAGTTTCGCGGTCGAGTAAACACACTGATTTATACCAGCTTTTACTTAACAAAGCGAGAGACGGTATTATAGTTTCTAATGTGTACAAAGGGAAAGAGAGAATATCCACGTTCCCACATTCTATGTTGTTCACCAACTGGTCATAATCGCCAGGTGCAAGTTATATATCATTGAACATCGCTAAACGAGAATGGTTTTATGAATGGGATCTTCTATTTGCATCATTTCTACAGGCCTATTATTTTTACATCTTTCATTTGATTCAACGAGTATATGGATGTAAGAAAATTCATTAATTAATAATCTTAACAAACGTTTCTCGAAATGATTGCTATGAGAAAAAGAAAAAAGAAAAATTTTACGTCGTTGATAATAAATTAAAAGCAGATGATGATGATAGAGAATAATAGATAATGTTTCTTCCTTTTAACGTAAAAACTTTCTTCTATATTATGACTTCGAGTCACGTTATTACACAGCAATGAAACAAGAAAACTTTGACACACGTAGGTAGTTTCGTCGACGTGCGCAGGATTTGCCACGTTGGAAGTAAAAGGGCGAGTCCATCGACCAACGCTAATGAGATGGCACGTGGATTTACAGTTAGCTTTAATATACATCATATATATATATATATATATATATATATATATATATATATATATGTATATACGTATGTATGTGAAATGTTGAACGTCGACCAAGCCTCTTACACGACACGATTATCGAATTTCTATTAGTTCGTTCCCGTCAAAAAGAAACTTCTTCGATTGTAAATACGTAATTTGCATGTTCGAAATTTTTTAATAAAGAAAAGAAAAAGACGCAGGGATAATTTAACAAATTCCGAAAATATACACAATTTACCTTACTTGTTAACGAATGATATCATATCGTTTCTTCGTCGATGAACCTCTTGGAAATTATGCACATATCTCGAAATTCAATTCAAAGTTTGTTTACAATACATATATATATATATACTTCCGCTTTCGAAGAATAAGAGAGATAAAATCGTTTAAACTTTACCTCTCGTGAGGTCCTTCCTAATGGAAATATCAATAAACGCAACGAAGTTCGGAGCAAGAAGCAAAGGAGACTGAAAGAAAAAGTAACGATCGAGGTTATTTCAATAATAATATGATAATATTATTATAGAAAATGTTAATAACATTTGAATGAATCAATGAATACGATTATTAATTAAAATATATTATAATATTTCAATGTACGATTAAGAAAGAGAGTAACACACGAATTTACTAATTGATTTATTCGTTTGTAATTTATTATGATATTTGTAAATGAGATCTCGACCACAAAGTACATTTCAACTACGGCACGTGTTAATGAAGTAACGTTATTAGCGTTGCGACAGGTTGTTATTGATTGATAATGATTATACTACACGTGCTCATATTCGTTACACTTAGTATGCATTGGAACCTGTTTGTTGTTTTTTTCAGCGTATATTTTAATTAATCGCGAATATATGATTGTCCGCAGAGGATATGTATTAAACCACTCGTTGTCGAGCTTAGACTAAGAGCGACGTTTACAGCGTCTTGAAATTATATACATAAGAAGTTTATGTCTTTACTCGAAGGACTAATTTGTAAACATTACTAGTGTCCGATGACGTGATCTTTCGTTGTATGTACATTTACTTATATCTTATGTGTGTAAGTAAGATATTTAACGTGATTATTTTTTTTAAAAAAGAAATACATTTTGACTACATTCTTTTTTTTTTTTTTTTTTTTTTTTTGATAACGTTAAGAAAAAAGATCAGTCATTTTTATGAGAATCTTCAATTTTTTATTATTATTTTTAATACAAAGGAATGGTGCACAAAGGAATCCAATGAAAAATAATTACAAAAGAATTTTCTATCAAAGGAGAAAATAATTTCCAATAATAATATTATAATCTTTATGCACTTGAACGCTTCTTACGTCACACGAGGTATTTTTTTCTTTACAATTCTCGAGACTTCGTTGACTACATCTTTCGAAATATCCTGAGTACTTTTTCTCTTTTTATCTTCGCGCATGAATAATTCGTCTTTGGAGGCCGGATAAAACGTCGACACAGATAACTTTCAATCCTGCTATAATTTTTTTTTATCGATATCTTTAAAATATAAAAAGATTGCTAATGTAAAAAAAAAAATAAAAGAAAGGAAAGTAATAATCGATCGAATCTATCGGAATCGAGTTCATAGAAAAGAGTATAGAATTTTAAAAGTAATCAAGAGAAATGATTAATGAACTTCAATAATATTTAATATCATGCGAGAGTACAGTTCAAAGTTCATGGATAAAAGAGATGAGATATAATGAATCGTTTAAAGTCTTCTCAGTTTTCTTCCGCCTGATAATATATTATGCAATAGATATTATAAACTTATTTCTAACTGCAATTAAACATTGTGTTTACTTTTTTCGAATTATTTTCTAGCTGAAAGAGAGAAACGAAGTTGGGAAAGGGGTTGATGGAAAGAATGAAATTTAAAAAATGGAACGAAATGAAATTAATGAAATACCGACTATTCTTGAATGTAATAAAGATTCCGGAAACGGAATATACATACATATCCTCTTTACGTTTGGCGAATCACGTTGGCTGTCTTCTTGTCCGCCTACGAATGACCCTCGTCTTGCTTCGAAACAAGCGTATTCGAAGAGAAAAGAGAAAAAGTACTAAGGGGATAATGGAAAGAGAAGGAAAGGTACGAGCGAGTCGTGACGAGCGTACCGTGTTTTACAATACGTTGTAAAATACGTGACCGTGAATGCCTCTTTCCTTACGTGAGAAGAATATTTCTCTATTGAAAAGTCGATACATTCATTGTTATCGTTGTAAACCGATAGACGAGATCGAATTTTGTTTTTTTTTTCCTTTTCTCGCTAAATATTTTCTATCGTTTAGTAATAAATTTGTCGATATGTATAAAATAAAGAAAGTATATATCTTTTTAATAAGTCATTGTTGTAAAGATCTTTCGATCGTTCGAATGAGATTAAATTCGATCGGTCCGCCATTTTGTCGGGAATATCTCGACGATCTCCTAGGTGATCCAGTATATTCGGAATGATTTAATATTCATATCCTTTCCATTACTTCGGTATACATATATATATATATATATATACATATATAAAACACGAATGATTCAGAAAACCCGTGTCGAAGACTTGCTTCAATATTATTTTTTATCTACTTCCGGAATCCCTGCGCATAATTTTAATCGCTTAAAAAAATCACTTCCCCGGGCGATAACCACGATTATATACGATGCATATACATTCGTCTATCTATATGTAAGTATCTATTAAGGTCAAATGCTCCTCCTTTTACTTCAATGACGAAGAAAAGTGCAAATGCGTTTCTTAGTCTTTCTGCCGAGAAAAAAATATTATTTATATAATTATACATGTAAATATATACAGTATTAATATATCATTAATATAAATGGATAATTAAGAAAAAGAATGAAATACACAATTTTATGGAAAATCAATTTCTTTTCTTTTTCTTTTTTTTTTTTTGTTCGCTATGAGTACTCCGCAAATAAAATTGCAAAGATGAATAGACGGATCTATTATTAGTATACTTTTAATTTCTTTCGACTTTCTCACGTTCCTCTAATGCTTCAGTTGTTTTTGATATTCCCCCTTTCTTTTGCTAGCTATTGATTTATCACAAAGAGGTAATTCATGAAACTCGGAGAGACAAAAGGACATTCAACGCCTACTTTTAGTAATCCAACGTGGTACTATCGCGGGCTCGATATCGAGTATCGCGCCAATAAAAGTCGCCTCTCGAGATGCTAAGAGCGAAGGAGCTTTCCCATAGCCTCTTTGTTCTCCTATAATTCGCATTCTCCGAGTAAACTCTCCAAGATCATAGTGGTAGTAGGTTTTCATGGTTTTCAATCGTTCAAATAATACAAATAATCGGAATCAATTTAGAAATACGCAATATGTGTGTTACACATATCATGGAGTAGAATAACAAATGATAATTCATTGAATAAGATGATAAAAAAGAAAAAAGAAAAAAGAAAAAAGAAAAAAGAAAAGAAATTGGATCATAATGTAATAGTAAACAAAAAGGAAATAATATGAAACAGATCGTAAAACTCACGTAATACTATCGCCATTGAGATTCGTTGATAGAAACGAATGTAATCTGTTCCCTATGCCAGCCGTAACATAAGCAGTTCGTTTATGATTGCGCTTATGCTACTAGCGAATGTATGTTATATGAGATAGAAATTACAGCATAGAAAACGATGATATATTTCTCTCGTTGGAGGCTCCTCGTAAAATGATGACTTCTTGAACGAGGTTAAGAGCTCTCTCTTTCTCTTTCTCTGTGCGTTGCTTGCAGGCAAGCAAGCGAGGTCAAAGAACTTCAATGACGAGTTTCAAAGCTCCGAACTTGTGTCGCATGAAACTACCGTTAATACTAACGTCCATCGTTACTATGAGAGAAAGAGAGATAGAATTCTAGCTGAATACTAAGATCATCCCGATGATATCTTTGAATCTCGATTCAATCTGCTCCGAGTTATACAAGACATATCATTTCTTCGTCATGTCGTTTTCGAAGAATTTCTTACAACGAATAGTCCTTGATTTTATCTAATTTTAAATCACGTAATTGCCTACGTTCTAAGATAAATATTAATTCAATTTTCTTCTTCGTTTTTTAGACTACATTACAATTATAAATATTTCCTTTTTTCGATGAAAGTCGATGAAATTTTATCTACGAAAAAGAAACGAAATAAATGTTATTCGTAAGGAACACGTAAAAAATTTCACACTCCACAAGTTTTACAATTTATCAGGAAAGGGCGTAGTATAACTACGGAGAAAAAAGAAGAATAAAAGGAGGAAAAGACGACTCCCTGGTATCAGGGACCAAATCCTCATCCTTTTATCAAACTTTTATCTACGTTTTTCAGAGCTCCAGTATCTCTGAAAAATGCTGATCCTTGCAAAGAAGGTTCTACGTACTTTTTTTTTCCCCTATTAATTATCACGTATAAAATTGTATGCTAAACGAATTCAAATGATGAGATTCGTCTTTCGATTGACCATTTGGATATTTTATGATCGTATCTTTTTTTAATTATTACAGTTAAAAATTAATAAAAACATTTAAATGGTAACTATAGTTCGTCATTGCGAAAGTACGATTTAACTAGCATTGAAATTTAGTGTTCCTTAACTGCTCTAGCTTTCTCGATGTTTGATTCGATTTAATTAGCCTGCGGCATGGATGGAATCCAAGAAACTATCGTTAGAACTTAATCAACGGATAAGATCGTTTTAGCTTTATGATCAAAGTCGAATCGATTATGCGTCTATTATATAAACATTCCCTCTGAATTGAGATTAAATTATAGATTCATTCAATGATGATATATATAGAAAAGAGAAATTTATATTAATAATCTGAATAATTTCTACGATGTTGCGATCGATTAAAATGATACAATCGTGTATACAATTAAAATCGAACTTATTAACAATATATAATAGTAACTATCATATACAACTCAAGTTTCAATTTTCAATCACCACAGTCAGTGTTGTAATACAATAAAAATATGCAATTAAATGCACAGTACGTATATATGTACATTCTTAAGATATAAACGATGTGACGAATCTCTTTAAAATTTACATATGTGATAAGTGAATAATAAATAATCGTCGACGATATGAGAAAAAAGAAATATTATAGGAACACTGGTCGATGCGATCTATGCCTCTTTGAAGGTCATTGCGTTTTTTCTACGATCACGTACTGTGTATTTTGTAAAAAAACAAAACAGAACAGAACAAAAAAAGAAAAAAGAAAAGAAAATAAAACAAAATACTGATCGAACAAAGAGCGATAAAGTTTTAAACGTTTAACATGCTACTATCGCAGTAAATTAATTTCGTTCTCCATTGTTTAATATCTTTATATGAATGTAAAGATTGCGGTTAAGATTATATAGTTTCGTATACGCATATGCATACATATGTATATTTCCTCTTTTAAAAACGAAAGAATTTTATTCTCTTTATATAATATCGTATAAGTGAAAGTTTGTTACAGTCGAATTATTTCAAGGAATCATAAAAGCTTACAAATGTAAATTAAACTAACGAGAAAAAACGTGACTAAAACGATTTTACCTAGATTAAAATAGTTAATTCAGAGCGCGCGCACACAAGAGAGAGAAAGAGAGAGAGAGAGAGAGAGAGAGAGAGAGAAAGATCGTAAATTTCACAATTAAAAACTCTTTTCAATTGACAAAGACTTCCAATTTCTTTCAGCCACGTAAATAATTGTGAAAAGAAACTAATTTGTCTTCTTTCTCGTAAAATGAAAATTTGATGAAATGACGAACGTTAGATGAAAAAATACCTTTATTTTGAATCAGTCGAGAAACACAATCTGGATTATCCGTAAGATCCCGAGGAAAAGGTTCGTCCTTTTCTCGTTCTCTCTTCCTTTTTCTTTTCTTTCTTCGTACGACCTTTTGAAAGTAGAACCGAGAACGTTCTCTTATTGGCCTTATCCTGGTCTTTTCCCTCTCTCTTTCTCCCTTTTTCTCTCCCTCTCCTCTCCTCTGTCTTTCTCTCTCTCTCTCTCTACGTCACTGGTCTCTTTTCAAACTCACCGGACGAATAGCAGCTACTCTCTTCTTTCTTCCTTTCGTTCGTTCGTGAAAAAGTATTTCTTTTTTTTCTTTTCCTTTTTTTTTCTTTTTTTTTTTTTTTTTTTTCTTTTTGTTATAATGAGCACCCACCGAATACGATGTCACACCTCTTTTACAAGTTTCACCTCCGATATTAAACGCTTATCTCTCGTTAAGCTTCATCATGTACTCGTGTACATACACGAATAGACAAAGAGAGAAATAGATATGTACATGCAAAAAGAGTTAATGGGAGAGAGAAAGAGAGGAAGAGAGCAATCAAACGAGATGAAAATGTGACGAGTTTTTTTTCTACCGCGTTTCTTTTGTTATATACATATATATACATATATATATATATATGTATATATATATATATATCTCCTCTTTCTCTCTCTTAACGAAATTAATACCGGGATGCTTTGTGGTCTTCTTCGAGAATGATATAAGATATTTCTTTGAAAAATTGCCGTACGTATGGAAGAATGAAAGTAATAACACGTCTGCCGCGAACGGGGCCCGAAGTGCGACTGACCGCGTCGAAGGGTTTCCTCGGGCCCCACCACCCGCCATCTTGTTGACGCGCCCCCACGCGTCGAAGGACGAGCGCTAATCCCAACCCAGGTGCGTACGTTAGCCCCTCCTCCTCTCTCTCTCTCTCTCTCTTTCTGTAAATCTACATGTGTACTTTTAATTATTATTAAACAATTTTTATTTACTATATTTATTTATCTTATTATATTATTATTACTATTACTATTATTATTATTATTATCATTATCATTATTATATACAGATATATATATATATATAAGCATACACTATACACTTTCGAACTTTGTATGATATAGTTTAGTACGGTTAAAAAGTAAGTACTTAATTTCTTCGTTTTCCTAAGAAAAATAATAATAAACGTTTACGATTAAACAAATTAAAGATCTTGTTTTAATCGTTAACATTTATTATCAATGCAAATAAAATAAAAGTATTTATAGGGTGACCACGTCTTTTAAGAAATTGTAAACTATATAAGAAATATAACGATTAGTTAGCAAAGGTTCTCGTGTTACCCACGAATTTTTGATTTGAAGTTGCATTATATACGAGTTTGCTTTTGGAGTCTCGTCTTGTTGTATCGTATGATCATGCGGAAAGACCGCAGTCACGACAGACATCGTACGAGTATATATACGAAGGGAAAAGAGATGCACGACTCCTTCTCTTTCTTCGGTCCGTTTACTCGTTGGCCAAGGTTTTCAGCTCGGTGAATACACGGTATCCATGCCGAGAACCTGTTCCCCCGTAAGAGGGCTCGCTTTACCTCTTTAAAGGCTGCGTTCCGATATTCTTTCTCTTTCTCTATTTCTTTTATTTTTACAACGTCTGACTTCTCAACGTGAGAGTAGAAAATTACGAGATTTCTAATGTCTTAACGAATCTAACAACTCTGGACGAATCATGGGACTAGCATTTTATACATTTTATACGTCTATGGGAGTTAATAATCAAAGCGATAAGAACTAAGAAGTCTAAACGAATTATGAGACAAACATTTTATACATTTTATACGTCTATGGGAGTTAATAATCAAAGTGATAGGAACGATCATGAGATTTCTATTGGCGCATATTACGAAATCACATTGATTCGTACGGACGAGAAAGACTTTTGTTCCTGTCCCCAAACGGAATAGTTCAATTATCGTTCTTTCTTCGCATTTATCTTTCTTCCTTGTTATAATACGACCTCGGATGAACGGCCAACATTTATTATCTACGTCGGAGTAATTATTATTATTTCTAATTAGCGTGACCTGCGGCTCTGTCTCGCGTGCACTGCCCTTTTCTCTCCCTACCTACACCTCTCTCTCTCTCTCTCTCTCTCTCTCTCTCTCTCTCTTTCCCTTTTCCTTTCTTCGTTGAAGTAACGCTGTAGTACGCAGGATACTCTCCTCCTCTGCGTAACAGCGTTGAGATCCACCGTTCACCCACAACTTTTTCTTTTCTTTTTGCGTCAGCGTGTAGCACAGTGTAGGAACGGAGAACCCCCAGGGCCGTAGCAAGCCGAAGCTCATCATAAAAGTCAGCAAGAAAGGCTACAAGAAATTTGAACGTACGCGCTTTATGAGTACATCCTCCAATCTGAAATGAACGATTATCATTTATTTTTTTCTCAACATTTTAGAAGCTTCTAATAAAATTATATTTTTTGATGCTTATCCTTTACATGGTGTATTTGAAGAAATTGTAGGATCATTATGGTATTTCTATTACCTTCAGAAACGTGACTACATAAAAGGAATGATCCGGATCGACTTGTTGTATATTTCTCGAAGATTTCCAATGGATTTCGAAACGTTCTCTTGAAAGCAATGCTTCCAAGAATGTAACGATGCATAATATTTCGCATGCGTAATACAGGATGATTGTATTTTCATATATAATAAAGATTCACTAAGCTTAAAATATTCAATATTATTATATGATTAATAAAAATATAGGTACATTGTACGATGTACGACGAAGTATCATTTCCAATTTAAAAACAAACTTAGCCAAATCATTCGTACGTATATATGAAAAATAATGCCGATATATCTCGTACAAGGGAATAAAATGTTAATAATAGCAACGTTGCTACGTTTACAGACTGCAAATGGTAAAAATTGAAAGCTTCGCGAGAGTAATCGCGCTTAATCGTTCGCGATTTGGTCTAATTGAGATCGTGGGGGGCTTTGAGATTTGGCCCTGACATCTATTATCACTACCTTTTACTCTAGCATGAGCATGTGATTGCAACGGTTATAGATGCAGTCGCACGAGTAACTCGTAATACGGCGTAAATCCATGCAGATATTATATTATATATAGGTAGGTAGGATTATTTTCTTTAGTTGTTCCGAGATCATGATATTAACATACGCATATTTTCTTTTTAGAATGTATACTGCAGATATTTCCGGTGGCGACGTATTAGATGCATATGACTACATCTGTACTATCGATCAAAATGTTTTTAACCAAACTGTCATTGCAAATCGATTCGGAAATAGAAAAGGAAATTGAATCACGACGGGACAATTTCCTACGTTATCGACCAGGGATAGGACTCCTGATTCCAGGATGTTCCATTAAATCTAATATTAACGAGTCATAATCTAAAATTGTTCTTTTGTTTATCTATTGTCTAATTATTAAATAAATTTTTATATAATATTTTTAAAAATTAAAATTATCCGGAATACTTGCGAAACGATATAATAGAAAGATGTGGCAGTAAGCGTTGAAAGTAATTTTGCAAGCAGGTTCATGGGTCCTCTCCTTTCTTGAATATATCCAATATCTTTGGAACGGGCCATAGGTCCCAACGACGTTGTACACGTTCCCTGAACCTGTCTCCATGCATCGAAGTCTGCTTGCTCACCTGCATTCCATCAAGCTTGCCCTGGAGGGGAATCTTTCGGGACCCTCAGGGTCGTATTACTTACTACGTAGATAACTTTAATCCAATCTTTCCACATTATTACGTTAACACTCCCATTGAAGGGAATGTAACGTAGATGTATATATATATTATATATATATATATATATATATATATATATATATATATATACATTGTACGTGCATTAACATGGATGCATTAACTCTGGATAAAATTATCGTCTTTCGTCTTTTCAATTTATTTTTTCTATCTTTCTTTTTTTTTAATCTTCCTTTTCTTTTCCTTTTTTTTTTTCCCACGAGATCGCATCGATCATCAAAAACGTTAGAAACGTTTGCGGTTAATCCCGCAGACGATTAAATTATGTGAATCGAATGCCAATCGCTTAAGTTACATTCCTGCATCGCAAAAAGCCCACGTGAGAACCCTACTAATACGGTCCTGATGGAACCCATCGTGTTCGAGAACACGTAGGTACCTATGGCATGCGGTCGACCTGGGTCAGAGGAAGTACCTTTGGATTCTTCCAAAAGCATAAGCCCAAAATATGACGCAACTTGTGACGTACTTACATCTCGTGCGTCTCTTTTATAATTTGATGAAATGCTTTTATGATTTGAATTCAGCTGAATAAATATTTCACTTCAACTTATCTTATTAAACTTATTTGATCGCGATAATAATATTTATGAGAGTTTTTAATTGGATGGACATGTCCCGTACGTTTCAGAAAACTTGGCTTGGACCTGGTACCACGTCAAGGTGCACATATGGTGGATCCAGATACTATGTCCGTCGTCGAACTCTATCATGTGGTAATTATTTATCATATGATGCATATTCGTTATAATTCTTTGATAAAAATTCTGAGAGGTTGTTTGCCTCTCATTATATTGTATAAGTCGAATCTTTTAATTCATGAAAACTCGAATATTTTCGCAGCACGTTCAGAGTGCCGAAAACTCGCAAGGCGCATCGGCAAGAGGCACTTTGAAGCGCAAAGAACATAAGAAAGTTTTAACGCATCATCTTTATTTCTGCATGCGAGACTTTGGTCACTCGGTCGGCGAGGACACTGAGATTTATTTTTCTCTTTACGATGCAAAAAGGGGACAGTATTTGAGCGAGCGTTTCTTGGTACGAATATCGAAGGAAGGCTTCTCGAATTACATTGAAAAATTACACAGCAATTGTACGATCTTCACGGATCTTGGTAATGCCGATTTGAGCCGTGATCTTTACATGGTTGCGCACGTTATGCGCTGTGGTAGAATGCTATATTCTGATTCTGGCAAAAACAAGGCAGGAAGTGCCGTTTACAGAAGACCTCATGGGGTCGCGGTACTTTCTTTAGCTGATGCTACTCAAGATCACGCGGAGGAGCTTGAATTGCCCTTTAAGGTAAACTGGCTTGGCTCGTTAATCCTTTCATGAACGATTAATTGATCGACAATACGATATAATCAACTACCTAATGGAAAGTTGATTGTAATTACGAGTTTTCTATACTTGTACTATTCGCCCAGGTTTACCAAGGTGAAGAGAAAGAGTTTCATCAATTGCACGACCAAATTATTCGTAATAACAAGTGTACTCCACTTCCTGGTCAACCAAATTATGGTATAATAGTATCCTTTAGAGTGCTTCACGGTGAATTATCTCAGGTGCGACAAGAAAATCCATTACTCTTCAAGAACATTTGCCTTACGAAGAAGCTTGGTTTCTCCGACGTCATAATGCCTGGTGATGTTAGAAACGATTTGTATTTGAAGCTCGAACGTGGTGAATTCGAACGTGGTGGAAAATCGACCGGCAAGAATATTGAGGTTAGTTCTTGATGATGCTTCATATTATATCCTAGTCTTCTTAATCTGAAATTCTCCAATTTCTTCTCCAATAGGTTACTATCTTAGTTTTGGATGCCGAAGGACAACCATTAGAAGGATGTTTGTTTGGCGCAGCAGGAACGGATGGCAGTTCTGAATATCAAAGTTTAGTTATATATCATCACAATAGTCCATCGTGGGCAGAAACTGTAAGATTAGCTATACCCATTGACAAGTTCTACGGCAGTCACGTACGCTTTGAATTTCGTCATTGTTCAAGTGAGTTTCTTTAAATTTATTAAGAAACGAGATTATTAAGAATCGTGTTTCGATAGTTTATACGATACTTTTGAGATCCTTAATCTTATCCAAGTACTAGTTCGATCTACTTAACTTCCAGCTCGAGAGAAAAACGATAAGAAACTTTTTGCTTTCGCTTTTGTACGCTTAATGGAACCTGGCGGTGCTACGCTTCAGGATGGCTCTCACGAACTGTACATCTACAAGTGCGAAGAACGAGCGAAATTAGATTCACTTAGCTACCTATCTTTGCCAAGCTGTGCTCGAGAACCGAGCGCTACAGGTGAATTTAAGATTTATTTAGAAGCCCTTTAAGAAAAGACGAAGATTTTGTGCCTATGAAGTTGAAAAAAGTCGATTTGTCATCGAAATATTTTCATAATATTACTTAGAAAAAATATATCTTTTTCTAATTAATGAATTTTTTCAGGTACATCACCGTTCAGCAGATCAACCAAAGAAGCTGTATTCGTGCACACTCTTCTCTGTAGTACGAAGCTCACTCAAAACGTTGATCTGTTGAGTCTCCTTCAATGGAAAGCTCATCCTGAACATATATCTGAAGCATTAGGACGAGTTCTCAGGCTGGATGGCGAGGAATTAGTAAAGTTCCTTCAGGATATATTGGATGCTTTGTTTTCAATGTTTCATACCGAGGATGGTAATTCTACGGCACATTCAGGATTGGTATTTCAAGTACTCGTCTCAATATTCAGTTTACTCGAGGATTCCAAGTTCGAACACTTCAAGCCAGTTATGGATGCTTATATCTCTGGACACTTTGCCGCAGCTTTGGTCTACAAAGGTCTTTTGAGTAGTGTACAACACTGTGCCGATTGGGTGACAGCGGCTGAGAAACAGGAACCAATAATGAAATGTTTCAGATCTTTAGAATATATCTTTAAATTTATTATACAAAGCCGATTGCTTTTTGCTCGTGCCACGGCCGGCCAATACGAGGACAGTTTCAAAAGAGATCTCTATTGTGTTTTTTCTGCATTGAACAAGATGTTGGGTATACCGTACGACATGGTTCTAGTTTCACAAATAGCTTTGCTACTTTCAATCGCAGCTGTATTCGAGCAATTGGTAGCTGTATTACCTGTTCTCGAAGTTGCTAAGTTAACGTGTACGATGTTGGACTCTGTACCCCGAGAACCACCGTTACAACTGACACAAGCTAAATTAATTGCCATCAAGAACTTAACAACGTCCAGTTTGTTTCGCGAAGACGACGAAAGTAGAAATCTCTTATTGGTAACGATCTGTAGACATCTGAGGATTCATTTGGCCAGACGAGAGGAACTTCGTACTTGCACTGATATTCTCGGTGAGATACTGAGCTTTCTTCACAAGAGAGGCAGAGATACGAATAAGGTTAACAACTGTATTCATCATGACGTCGAAACACTCTGTCTATCCATTCTCGACGTATTGGTACAAACTATACTCATAGTAATCAATGCAAATGGTCCAGTACTTGGGTGTTTAGTCGCCTGTTTGATAGGACTACTTCAACTTTTGGACGAGTATCATTATTCACGTTTATGGGAGGAACTGTCTCATGGTTCTGAACGAAAAGCCCTTAAAGATTTTCTTGTGAGAGTCTTCTTAGTCCTACGCGATCTCGTTAAGCAAGAAGTTTTTCCACCTGATTGGTTGGTCATCAGGATGCAAGCTAACAACGTCATATTGAAATCTTTGCAAGAGCTTGCTCAACCCTTGGCCTTTCGTTTTCTTCATAGCAGTTTCGATTCGCAACTTTGGTCGACGTATTTTAATTTGGCCGTAGCCTATCTAACGCAACCTTCTCTTCAATTGGAACAATTCTCCGAAGTTAAACGCGAGAAGATCGTTGAGAAATACGGCGATATGAGAGTGCTGATGGGCTTTCAGATATTGTCGATGTGGTCGAATTTGGGTGATCGGAAGCTCGAATTTATTCCTGGTATGGTTGGACCTTTCCTCGAGGTCACCCTTGTTCCAGAAAGTGAATTGAGAAAGGCAACTTTACATATCTTTTTTGACATGATGGAGTGTGAACAACGTGCACGCGGTAGCTTCAAATCCGTCGAATCGGAACTTATAGACAAATTGGACATACTCATCAGTGAGAATAAGGGTGACGACGAATACAGACAATTGTTCAATACGATGTAAGTATCGAATATATTTCTCTTTTTTAATAATTCATAAATAAATATGTTCCTTCGTTTAATGCGTACTTCATAATCACATGTTGTAATTATACTTTCATGCTACGTTAGGGAACATCTTAGTGCTGTGTAAGTTCGTGCCCAATGCAAACGAATCCCTAATCCATTTAATATCATTCTTCATTCTCTCTTCTATTCTTACAGATTGTTGGATAGAGTTCAGTCAGAGGATCCAGCTTGGAAAGACAGTGGAACTGCGTTCATCACGTCGATTACTCGCTTATTGGAAAGACTTTTGGATTATCGTAGCGTTATACAGGGTGATGAAAATCGTGACAAACGTATGTCATGTACGGTGAATTTATTGGTGAGTTTATCTCGACGATATATAACAGCACGTGCAACATTGCCAATTATTCAGTTGTTTAATCTCTTACGGTGATATTTTACGTGTTAATCATATTAGACACCGTTAGCAGATATATGTAGAAGGTTCCATCTGCTAGTAGTTAACGAAGCTTGCACATGGCTTGCACATCGTTGTACAATTTTAGATTGATACTTAGCACTTATCTCTCGCATTTGAACGGGGAATACATCGTTCCGTATGAACCGACAGTAGTATTTCGACGACTTTCGATCATCGTTATTACAACGTTTCAATAAAACATGGGTATATTGTTGTACTTTTTGCAGAACTTTTATAAGAATGAGTTCAATCGTAAGGAAATGTATCTACGTTACATCTACAAGTTGCACGATCTTCATCTTGCCGCTGAGAATTACACGGAAGCTGGATTCACAATGAAATTGTATGCCGATCAATTAGGATGGGGCTCAAACGTTTTACCATCCGATCATGCACATCCTCAACAACCGGAATGGCAAAGAAAGGAAGTCCTTTACCACAAGATCATTCATTACTTGGACCGTGGTAAATGTTGGGAAAAGGGTATACCTCTTTGCAAGGAATTGGCTATTTTGTACGAAACCAGACTTTACGATTACGCCAAGCTCAGTCACGTCTTGAAACTACAAGCTAAATTCTTGGACAATATCTTGACTCAACTTAGGCCAGAACCGGAATACTTCAGAGTTGGCTTTTACGGCTTAAGTTTTCCACTTTTCGTTAGAGTAAGTCACTAAACAAATTGAAACGTTAATAATATATAACGTGTAAAAATTAAAACCTAATATTTGGATTCGCTTATCAGAATAAATTATTCATTTATCGTGGCCTGGAATACGAGAGAATAGGGGCGTTCACTCAAAGATTGCAAACTGAATTCCCAAGCGCACAAATATTGATGAAAAATTCACCACCGGATGAGAGTATTCTAACGTCCGAGGGTCAATGTACGATTTCGAAATTTCTTTTTACATTCAAACTGCGATAATTTCATAAAAATTCAAGACAATCGATATCATCTAATCCATTTTTTCATTTCTTCAGATATACAGATATGCAATGTAAAACCAATACCGGAAGAAGGTAGTTTGGCATGTAGCGGAGCAGAAATACCAGAACGTGTGGTAGCATTTTATTTGGTAAATGACGTGCGAAGATTTACGTTCGACCGGCCACTTCATCGAGGCCCTGTTGATCGTGAAAATGAATTTAAATCACTCTGGATCGAGAGAACAACTTTAACTACCGAGGCGAAGCTGCCAGGTATTTTGAGGTGGTTCGAAGTGATTGAGAAAAGATCGGAGCTTTTGGCACCAGTCCAGTATGCCTGTGAAACGATGCAATCCGTCGAAAGAGAACTGAGAAGACTCGTTGCTCAGTACACAGCTGAGCCCCATAGAAACATCAATCCGTTCAGTATGAGGCTACAAGGTATAATCGATGCCAACGTTATGGGTGGAATAACGAAGTATCAGGAAGCATTTTTGACTACTGAGTTCGCCAGGCAAAATCCGGACATGGTACCGCACGTGAATCGGCTGAAAAATTTAATACTTGATCAAATGAGTGTCCTAGAATCTGGATTGGTTTTGCATGGTCAAATAGCACCTACCGGTGTTCAACCATTACACAAAAGACTGATCGAACGATTCACTCAATTGAAGCAAGGTCTTGGTCCACTTGCCAGACAGCGAACGATTCATCAGGATAGCATAGTCAAGTAATCGATCGTTACATATCTCTCATCCATTTGTTGTAAATAAAATATATGAAGTTTCATATCATAAAGATGACATTTTTTTTACTGATAAATCCTACTTTAAATTCATCGAATTATCTTTTTTACTTTCCTATTACATTAGACTCAATATTTTTTCAGTTCACCATTGCCACCCTTACCTATCAACGAGAAACAAAGGCCAGCGACTTTGGAAAACGTAGGTTCAAGAATGTCTCATGCTGAGAGCGATGGCCTACCAGAAGACGAAAGATTTTATTCTAGAGTCGATGGTGCACCACCGCCTATTCCACAACGAGAAGTAAGGCCAAGATCCGTCGGTTATGGATCAACACCACCTAGACCTACTCATCAAAGAACTCTAAGTAAACCATTGAGTCCAAAATTACCACTAAGGCATTCTTTGCCAACTCCGACAGACGGGGTGGATCAAAATGGCTTGAGAAGTTCTTGGAGTGAGCCTGGTCCAGAACCAGCACCACCATTACCACCTAGAGGCTGCAGTAAGTGCATTTTCTTTAAGAAGAGAACAGCAAATACATATTCGTATCTGAGTTATTAGAGAAAGAAAAAAAAACTAATGCACCCGAATTCGTATTTCAGCTCCCGACAAAAGAGATAATAATACAAATACTGTTGTACCTCCAGCACCACCAAAAAGATTGGCATACAAACGTAATACAGAGTGGAGTACGGACGACGATTCAGAAACTCAAAACGAACCGAACGATCTTCGAGATAGTGGCATCTCAACGACCAGTTTGTTAGACTTCCAGTCTCACTTAACTAATTTAAATAATCTCAGTTACGAGGACTGTGAACCACGCACAAGGTGTAACGACATAATGAACATCTCACCACCATCTATGATAAATTCTCTCAATGTTTCTACGAGTAGTTTCCCTAGTGGTACATTCCAGGGATCGAATTCCCTTTCCGCTCAAGAGGTAATGGTATAAGTAGTTTTAAATTTTAATTTGAATACAAATTGAAATCATTTACGATTTTGGCCTGCATTTCATCGAATTTGTTATATCTAAATTATAGGTAAGCCCTCCTCCAATTCCTCCTAAAGCTCATCAAGATACCCCATCTGCACCATCAACTTTGGAAAGGAGTCGATCAGGTGGTTATCATGGACATACGGAGAACTATTCTGTACCAAAAATGCAAACATTGTCCGTAGCATCGGACACAGAGAGTACTGTGTAGCAATGACGTATCTCCTAGTCCTTAGCGATTAGTCATAATAATAATAATAATAATAATAATAATAATAATAATAATAATAATAATAATAATAATAATAATAATAATAATAATAATAATAATAATAATAATAATAATATTAATAATAATATTAATAATAATAATAACAATAATAATAATAATAATAATAATAATAATAATAATAATAATAATAATAATAATAATAATAATAATAATAATAATAATAATAATAATGTGTAAGTGCCATAGTCCGGCAAATCCGATATCTTGGATAGTTCATTGTTAAGATTAAGTACGATTACAACATCCCTTCTAATGATTCTATAATTGGTGATGATCTAATGATAAGAAGAACAATAATAAAGTAAAAAAAAAAAAAAATAATAAAATAAAATAAAAAACAAAAAAAAAAAAGAAAGAACGAAAGGAAAATTGGAAAAAAGATTGAAAGAAAAGATTGGAGGATTTGTTTGGCAAATCATTTGCACAACACTCAAAATATACATATGCAGATAGCGTTAAGATGAGTCTATTGTCTAATGTAATCTAAATGAAATCTTCTATGGCGTAACTCGAAATGGATTATACCCACCTGCGTATAACGTACCTTAGCAAATGCACCGTGTCAAAGTGCCCTATATCGATCGGCTATTATTTATATATGATTATTTTTAATCAACGATAATCTGTGCCATGCAAAGATGAAAGGGAAATGCAAAAAAGTTAATACAAAAATAAATATCTAATAGTAACTACGCCAAGAACGATAATAATCGAGCACAGGAAAACACGGTGCATTGACTTTATGTTAAAGACAACGTTCTTCCGAGTATTTACCTAGCTATATTTTGTAATTTATTTATATTTTCAATAAGGAATAAAAAGTCATTTTTATCAATAACGATCATCGACTGGTGATGGATATTCGAGCATATCGCGAATATACTTTTTTTTTTTTTCTTTTTTTTTTTTTTAAGAGATAATCGCCATAACGTAAAGGCAAAAGGATTCGTCATAAACGAGGGTATATAAATTATATATTCTTTTCCACATACTGTTTCTTTTTCTTTCCATATAAATATATACAAAAGTACGAAAACGCGGCGCAGTTAACGATGCGATCGATCGATTTACGTTATCTCTCATGGCATGTAGAAAAGAGGACTGTAAATACTTAAAACGTATATAATAGAATCTAATTGTAGAGACTGAGAGAGAAAGAGAAAGAGAGAGAAAGAGAGTGAGAAGTAAAATGTATACATTGCACGAATATTCAATGGAGAAATTAAATTACGACGGGAGGGATGATACTAAGTACATTAATGATAAGATGAGCTAGAGATCAGTTTATCATCGAGCGTCCGATTTATCGATTATCCTTTTAATTTTTCTCTCCTTTATTTATTTATTATTATTATTTTTTTTTATTTATATTACTTTTTATGATTTTTCATTTACGGACGCTGGATGCAAGTGCTCGCAAAGTTGGAGCTCTAAATTACTCGAATTGAAATAACAAGCGTATACTATATATATATATATATGTGTATGTACTAAATATATATATATAGTTTATATCAACAGGCACTCACACATACGTGCTAATTAAAATATGGCTAAGTTTATAAGTACAGTCATGGCCTCTTCTTTTAAAACTTATCGATATACATCGTGGCTTACGATTTAGATTTCAATCGTTCGAATTTTCCTTTCATTCTCCTTCCAACGATTTGCAAAGTTATTCGAGCGATAGAAATTATCGATTGAAACCACCTCGATCCTAATCGCTAACTCTTTTAATTTGTACGATATCTTTTTGTATGCGACACGTCGCGACGATCATACGGACGTTTCCGCGTTAGTATCCTTCCTGTAACACAACAAAGTTGTTAATCGATTATACGATTTTTTTTTTTTTTTTTTTTTTTTTTTCTAAAAGAAAACATTACTCGACTAGGATTTTTCGTAATGAAAGTCATTAGGAATTTTGTGGGAGATACATGCTTACCTCCTCGCTGATCGTTTCATTTGCCAGGGCAAGCATGGATTATAGAAAAGATAGACAATTAGATTAATATGTTCCAGCACCATTTTTTGCGATAAAAATGTCAATGGAAAAATGAGAGGACAATGAAGATTAATCATTCATAAGTCAAGCCAGATAATATTTTGGGAGTGTCAGAAGTATGTGTTCACACTTCTGACTCTACCCTTTTTAGCTTAGAAAAAGCATCACCTCGAAAAATGTCATTTGTCTATCATCTAATCGAATAGATTTGTACTCACTCAGTCTCAGTGATCGTCTGCTCGTATTGCTGTTGTTGCTGCTGCTGTCTCAGAGCCGCTAATTCGTTACTATGTTGAAGATCATGCGTCAACGAGCTCGACAATATCCTACCACTCATCGGTAGAATGAATTCTGGTGCATCCTCCAATACGGTTGGAGTGATCTTGCCTCTCTTTAAACTTCCATACCTTTCCGAGCCACTCATATTGTCATGTTGAGATCCATGCAAACTTTGACCTCTCTTTAGGCTGCCATACCTCTCAGAACCACTCATGTTCTCGTGATTTGAGTTTTGGGAATGATGGCTCATGCTCGAAGCAAGAATTCGTGTAGACATTGATAGCATGTACGGTGTAGGTGATATCGTATGATCCTCTTCAGCAGTGTAAGGGAAGAGATATTTTTCACCAACGTGATGTATCTTCTCTTCCCCCTCAGAATAATTCTCATCTAACTGACTCTTTTGTGGTGAATTCATCTCAGGATAAGGTAATGGATTTGGACTCGACGTTTTGTTGGAGGCCATCTCGTTGTCTGACATGGTACCGCCTGACCATTGACTTCCTCGAACGTCCATCACTGAGGAACGAGTTAAATTGTTAACTTTTTCAATATCATTACAATTTTATCCCATATTATTAATTACCGATAGGATTAATCTTTAGAAACTCTTTACCATTAGATGAGAGATAGGCTTCTGGCAGTTGCGAACTCCATCTCGGTGCATAAATTGGTTTTATATTTGGAAATAGTTCAGCGTTCGAACAAAGTATGTTTAGGTGTTCAGCAGGATTACTGTGTATGTTTGGAAGGTAGCTATGAGCTACTGGTTGTTGAGCCGATACACCCATGTTCCTGTGAGACCTTGAAGTAACGTCATCTTCGTCAGAACTATGGGAACTCGCAAGATCTAGGCTTCTACCACCACCTTCGGCTTGAGAACCATCGGAATCGGATTCCGAATCTCTTCGTGGATTTCTCGACTCATTCGACTCTACATCATTGATTTATGTGTCGTATAATGATCGTGTAACAAACGAATAGAAAAAAGTTTATATACCTTGTCGAGGATGTACTACCGATCTTTGACTCCTGGACGACATGTAGGGATCTCGATCGCTATTATAATTGCTGGTTGACGTTGACGTGTGTCTCAAATGTGTATCACTGCGGTAAGGGCTAGAACCAGTTTTATTTGTACTTCGTGATGTCGTACTACTCGTCGATACTCCTACATGAACTCTTCTGCATACTGATTCGGCTCCACTGTACGTCGACGAGTAAGCTAATGCTGATCTCTGTGAAATATCAAATAATTCTCATTGATTTAGTTATCTGCTAATAGATCAAATTAGCATTGACGTGATTAAGATGTTAATTAACGTAAGATACTCACTGAATGACCATTAACATTTTGACTACTGCTTCCATTAGCCATGCTACCTTCCAATAAGGGTGCCTTTTTCCCAACGCATCTCAAAAGACTCAGGTACAAATTCCTTCTCACTCTACCATTGATGAAGCAATATCCAATCAGACTGAACGCAGCATGAACGACAATAGCAACACTGAGCAAATACGATAAAGTCGGTGACGTCTCTGAAGCATTCAACACTGCCAAAGTCCATGTGGAACCAAGCAAGGGCAATGACGCAACGGATAACCATAGTAACGTCCTCAGATTACCAAAACCCATAATGTGTTCCTTCAATGTAAACGCTGCTCTTATAGACATGACAAGAATACAAAAATTGACGAAAATTGCCACGCAAACTGGTCCTATCAAAGACCAGATTACAGTTTCGTAGATCGACAGCCAACAACTGTAAATTAATACGATAAACAATATGTTTTATTAAAAAAAAAAAAAAAAAAAAAAAAAAAAAAAAAAAAAAAAAAATGCACGAATTATTCAAGTACGGGTTCAACTTACAAATAAAAATTTCCATATTGATCTGCTCTGACGCCTATCGTCAAACCAACGATAACTGCAGGCATGCCATAACCCATCGTGTAATAAAATCTCATTTGCCCATGATTGACGTCCCTCATTTCAGTGAGCATTCGATAAAGATGAATAGAATCGACTAAAGTCCAAGCGAAGGTACTTAACCAAGCATAATGCAAACCAATTGCAGTTAATTTGCATGGAAATTCGTTGGTAACCAGTGGGCTTCTTGCTTTGAGAGCTATCAGGTACAATGTTTCGCCGAGGAATACACAGAGAACAAGATTTTTGTGAATGCTGTTTGAATTCGTTCCTGTGCCACGTATCAAAGCTAAAATGAGCAGGGCTGAAAGTAGAAGTGGTAGGGCGAGCATGAAAGCACTGTAACTGGTAACATCCTCTAACAGGGATGGTTCAGGCACATATTCGAGGTCCAATACATCTGTTAACACAGCGAAAGTCGACAACTGTAGACAGGAACAATTGACGATTGAACCATAGGACAAACTATTGTCCTCTATTTCCGTTGTACATCCCATTCGACTCCATTCTCCGGTTCTGTATAAAAAGAATCAAGAAATCAGATAGCTTTTGATGACGTTGAAATTAATTGATCGAACAACATTAATTTTCCTTACCCTTTCGCTGTATTCCAATGAACACATTGTGGATTGGTTCGCGTCTTAAAATCGTCGTTCTCACTTAACCACAATCTTACTTGAACAGGTGATTGCAATGGAATTCCAGTCATCGATTCGTAACCATTTTTGGACGGTACCAAAACTGACACAGTCATCACAGGTGACCCTACTGATACCTCAACACCCCATCTAACGGCCACCGAATCATCGAAACGTTGAGGTAAAAGTGAACCTAATTCTTTATATTGGACATAACTCAGTACAGCCTTACGATTGCTCAAACTATTTCTCACGTTCAGTTCTCCTTGTGCCAATGGTTTAATACCCAATATACTCAGAGGTACTTGTATCTTGGAATGTGTATCGAATCTCTTTGGATCTGCCATGTAATTGTTGTACTTTGGAAAACTTATCGATGGTCCGAAATGTGTAGTCGTACTTAGAAACGCCGAGGTATCAGGCAAAACGACTTTTCGATCTGCTTCCGACGGCCTTGCGGTAGACATCGAAGGATCCTCTTTGTATTCCGCTGCTTCGAAACCAAAGAGACTCTCTGAAGTTACTATATCCAATCCAAGTACTATATTACGATCAACGACTTCAAAGGGGCTAGTAAAAGTATCGTGCTGAGACGCAGTCAATGTGTTCAAGTATCTGGCCAATGCGTTTAAAATCTTGTCAGGACTGTCACCGTTAAGGGACTCGATCCTTCTCCAATTTTCAACATATTTCGTCTGTAAAATAGCACTAGCTATGCCAGCGAGATTAGCTACGTAGTCTTTGTCCTGACTGTGAGTCAAGTTAAGGCCAATGAGACTCTCCTCGTAACGAAGTAATGCAATTAATAGAGATTCAGCGACGAGTAAATCAGCGCCATACATGTTTTTCGTAACGTTAGCGGCATCGTGTACATCCTTGGCCAGTTTTACAGCTACATACGTATTCAACATAAGATCTTGAGCCTCCAAAGCGGCCAACTGATGTCTCTGTTCGACAAAAGCCTCCGATGTACAATTGAAGAGATCAGGTGGTTGCCATCCACCTAATTTGTCGTCGCAAGATCTCGAAGTTTTCCCTTCCGCTGTGTCAGGACAATCCTCGACAGCTGTCATTCCAAATTTAGTCCTAGGCCACCATAAACCTTCTGAGTAGGACCTAGGGCAACCATCATAGATCACCTCGCAACCTTGCAATGTCACTTCTGCATAAGGATTTGGACAAGCTGTACAAGAACGACCGATAACACCAACACGACAACGACACTGGCCAGTTTCTGTATCGCAACGCGGTCCAAAACTTCCAATTGCATAACATCCACAGGGAATACATTCTTTTTGTCCGGGTGGTTGATAATGATTCTCTTTGCAATAGCATTCGCCAGTTGTTTTATTACAAGCCGGATCGTAACCTTTAGATTCATCACAATGACAAGGTCCACAGACTGGCGTTCCCCACCATGTCGCTGGGCAAGGTTGATCTGCTTTTATTTCGCAATAATCTCCAGAGTATTCCGGTGAGTTACAATCGCATCTAAAATTTAACATCGAATTTGACATCGTACAATATTCATTGGAATGTCATTAATATACGTTTAGTCATTATGGAAATGTAATGAAAATTGACGTACCTATATCCTTTATGGAATTCCTTTTCCTCGACGCATGTACCAGTATTGTTACAAGGATTTAAATCACAAACGAGCTCGCAGCTGCGTCCAACTCGACCAGCCGCGCAAACGCATTCACTTGCTTGCCATTTCGTTACGCAAATCGATGCTTCTGGACAGTCTATGCTGCATACAGATTCGGATATGCACCCAGTTTCGACGTTCTCTTGAACGGTCGGTCGTTGCAATACGCTTTGATTCGTACCGATTCGAAGATCTTGCAGACAGCCATCGTAGAATGGTAACTCAGTGTTTATAGATTGATCTGGACCACCAACTAAAATCCTGCCTACGTAAAGTCCTTGCAATTTCGCGGCTAACGGTGAATTCAAAGGTTTATCACGATAATCCATGTCGAGAGAAACGTGACCACTTTGCCAAAGTACTTCGAGCCTGTGCCATTCGCCATCAGCAATGTTATACCATGTTCGTATGATGTCTGTACCATCCAATGAAGCTACCATTTTTCCATCACGAATCTCCAACAGGACCGAACTATTTTGTCCAATTTGTACTGCCATGACGAACGCGTGTTTCGCCCTTGTCCTTAAACTGAGTGCCGTCAGCCACGGTAGTTGAATCGGTCTAAGAAGTGGATTAAAGTTCAACAAGCCATCACCATGAAATTTCCATGGTTTTCCAACCTCGTCTTCGCACGTTGGTCCAGCGAAATTTTCAGTACACTCGCAAATAAAACCATCCCAGACTTCGCGACACTCACCGTTGTTTTTACATGGTATGGAAGAGCAAAATGCATTCTTTTCTGGGCAACCAGCGTTAGTGCCATTATCCGCGACGAACGAGTTTAAATCGACGAATATATGATCGATGTAAAAATCGCTGATACAACCAACGAAGTCTTTCGTTCTAACGGGAAAATTCGAGGGAATGGCAGGTAAGCCACCTAATTGTAAAGGCCCTGTTAAATCTAAAAATCGATGACAGGTCTCCGTGATGAGACCGCAACGATCTTCGAGTATTTGTTCGCTTCTTCCAGCACAAGCCCATTTTGGGCCTAACCTTTCACCATGTTCTAATGCCAAAGCAACGTCACAATTGTCTAAAGAAATCGTCACTGTCTTATTAATGTAAGACACTTCAACTTCGTGCCATTGTCCGTCAGATACACCTCCAGGAATTTCAGCTGATGCTCTGGTGACCTCATCCCCAAGCGAAAAACTAAATTGTACGTGAGATTCGATGATCTCTAAGGCCACAAAATCGTGTTTTTCGTTGTAACGACCATTGTAAAGAAGTAGACCATCGGACGATTCTGTAGCAAACCTCAGTCTCAAATGGAGCCTGTGCCGTTGTTTTAACGAGGCGAATGTAAGGAATGTAGCTGGTCCAAAGCTACGTGCTTTCAGTTCACACAAAGGAGTGACATTTTCTAGAACTCTTACTGGACATCCCTCGCAAGTAAACCCTCCTGTATTCTTAATGGTACACTGAGAACCACCTTTACAGATGTCTGGTGCGCAAGTGTTCTTGTCTAATGAGATTTGACAATTTTCTCCAGTATAATCGGGCGAGCAGGAACAAGCATATCCACCTTCCCTTCGATGACAAGTCCCACCGTTCTGACAAGGATTCGAATAACACAAATTCACTTCTGTATCACACAAGTATGCTTCTCTGCTACCGGTAAAACCTTTTGCACATTTGCACGCGAAAGTGGTGACTGGATAAATTGGCCGAAAGAGTACTGTATCGCTACTGGCAAATCCAGAAGCATTTCCAAACTTCAATACGGTCAAACACTCCTCGAAATTGAGACAAGGTTCCCTTACACAAAGATTATCATCGAAGGGTAATACTGTGACAGTGGCAAGCCTCGCCAGGATTCCACGATTCAAATAAACTCGTTCTTGAAGAAATTGTGGACTGTAAAACTCGTCGGCTGTACCTGGTTCGACCTTACGAGCTGAGAAACTAACGTTCAATATCTTCCCTTGGACATTTGCATCCTCTTGAATGCTAAATAAAAAAATGTTCTCTCTCGGACAAGGTATAATGGCAGCAAGACCGTCCAAGAAATATCCTAATAGTGGACTTAGGAAAGCTTCGACCGTCATATCGTCGAGCCTAACTGTTATCGAATTCAAGAGCATCTCGTCCGTGATCAATCGTACTGACAGAGTCATGGTAGCCTTTGCTTCGTTAACACCATCAGTTACGGATACCTCCATCGTTGCTACTCGTGGTACATTTGTATTTAATTGTGGCGAGAGACGTATTTCACCCGTCGTTTTATTCAGATCTATCAGATTAGCATTGTTACCAGCGAGAATGCTGTAGACCAGCTTATCGGTAACGTCGGCATCTACAGCCGGTATCTTGCCTATTGCAGTGGTCGGAAAGAAATCTTTGAAGTTATTGAAGATTATTTGAAAATCTTTCAGTACTGGCGCGTTGTCGTTGACATCTGTTACCATAATTTGCACTAGAGCATCTGATCGCAATGGTGGAGAGGCTGCACGAACAACCAACTCAAATTTCTTCTTTGGTGACTCGTAATCAAGTTCTTCGAGAGTGACCAGTTCTGCACGATCACCACCTGGTCTTACATTCAAGGCAAAACTATTGGAATCTTCACCGCCGATAACAGAATACTGAACAACAGCATTTGGACCTTCGTCAGGATCGTGGGCGTAAATCTCGCCCACAGTCGAGCCCACTGGAGAATTCTCAGCAATGTAAAGTACGATCTTATCGTTTTCAAAAGCTGGAGGAGAATCATTAACGTCCTCGATCTTTACGATAACTGGTACCACTGAAGATAACGAAGGTGAACCTCTATCAGCAGCTACAGCTTTTAGAATGTACCTTGCAACGGATTCTCGATCTAACGTTTTGGAAGTTCTCACTATTCCTGTAGTTGGATCTATAGCGAAGGCACCATCTCCGTCATCTTCCAACGCGTATCTTACCTAAAGTATATTAGGAATTAATGTAGTTTTTCAATAGAACATATATTTATTCCGAATATCGTAGTATATCGAAGAAAAATCTTACCCTTCCATTGAGATCTATGTCCTCATCGGTAGCAGAGACTCTGAGGACGCTGGTGCCAACCAAAACATCTTCGGGTATAGAACCTTGATATTGAGGTGCTTCGAACATCGGTGCATTGTCGTTAACGTCCGTAACCGAGATCTCAATGTCCGTGGTGTCAGAAAGAGGTGGTACGCCTCCATCTCTAGCTGTTACAGTTAACACGTAGCCCGGAACTTTTTCACGATCGAGTGCTCGAGTGGTAGTGATGGCACCGGTCTGCGAATTGATCGTAAACTCTGCTGCTTCTTGTTCATCCCCATCCGTTCCAAGACTATAAGTAACTTGAGCATTTTTACCGACGTCAGAATCAGTGGCACTGACCACTAAAACAGTCGTACCAACTGGCGCATCTTCGAAAACCGAAACCGAGTAAGGAGCATTCTCAAAAACCGGTGAAAAATTGTTCGCGTCGGAAACGTTCACGTATACCAGAGCAGTGTCAGTTCTTCCACCACTATCCGAAGCTGTCACAGTCAATACGAATCTTTTTTCTTGTTTATAATCTAAAGGTTGAGCCACCGTGATCAAGCCACGTCCATTCTGAGAGGCTATCGAGAATCGACCTCTCGTATTCCCAGCAGTAATCTCATAATGTATCTTTGCGTCTTCGTCAGGATCTGTAGCAGTGACAGACGTTACAGGAGTACCTGGTGGATCATCTTCCGACACTACAGCGTCGTAATTTTTTGGATCGAAGTAAGGATCGTTGTCGTTTACATCGGAAACTGTTAAGATAACGGTGACGCTTGCCGATTTTGATTCCTCGCCTGAATCTGAGGCGATTACTGTGAATTGATACCTATGAAAATCAAAGAGTCAAACTTTAATCTAACTTTTTGACGCCTAAGAGTAATACCAAATCGAATCCAAGCTCTAAGCTAAGGTGCTACGAGATCAAAATAATTACCTGGAACATTCTTCACGATCGAGTTGTTTCGTTGTGTAGATCCAACCGGTATCAGGATTTACGGTGATGGGAAAATTATCTGTGGACGCACCGGAGAAGTCGCGAGAAGCTATGGTATATTTAATTTGTGCATTTACACCTTCGTCGGCATCGTAAGCCTGAACTTTAAGTACCGAATAACCGATTGGTACGTTTTCAGCAACGGCATCTTGAAAATGACTGGTATAAAACCTTGGTGCATTGTCATTGACGTCTTTTACGTGGACCAAGAGCTGAGTGGTGTTCGATCTCGGTGGTGTTCCACCGTCCTGAGCCCTTATTACGATCTTGTAACTCCTCATTGATTCGTAGTCTAGAGGCTTCACGAGAGCAACGTCACCACTCATGTTGTCGATGGAGAAAGTATTCTGGGTGTTACCACCGATTATCGCGTATCTCACGGCAGCGTTATTGCCTGCATCTGCATCAGTTGCTCTTATTCTAGCCACGATCGGATTCGAAGTATAATCTAGATCCTCTGGTATCGCTACGGAAAATGTGCGCTCGGTGAACTGAGGATAATTATCATTGTCATCAAGAACACGAACGATCAACGTGGCGTTTGCGGTTTTACGCGTCGACGGTGGGGTTGCCAGGTCGGAAACACAAAGTATCACGGTATAGATCTCGGTCTTCTCTCTGTCAAGTGGCATCCTCGTGGTAACTACACCAGAACGTGGATCGATTCTGAAGGTAGAGGTATCTTCAGCATGAACAGTCATACCGCCACCGCTTGTCGAGACAATTGAGTATTCAACGTCGGCATTCCTGCCGGTATCCTGATCGGTCGCTTTTACTGTGACGACCGTCGAACCGACCGGTACGCCTTCCCTAACCGATGCATCGTATTCCGGCCACTCGAAGCAGGGGGCATGATCGTTTGCATCCAATACGTTCACTTGAAGAGTGGTAGTGCCTGTTCTTGGTGGAAATGAGTCGTCCACAGCCAATACTCGGAAGTAATGTACATCGACGCTTTCTCTATCCAATCTGGCACGTGTGCTCACTCTACCAGTAACTGGGTCCAGAATCAAGAGCGTCTGTGAGCGAGCGTCTAAGATAGAACTCATGGAATATCGTACTGTTCCGCCTTCGGGATCCCTAGCACGAACGGACGTCACATAAACACCTGGTTCTTTTTCCTCTTCAATCGCTGCGACGTAGAGAGGTTGCTCGAAATATGGTGATTGATTTTTTAACTCTCTCCTAACTCTCCTACCAAGATCGGTATCGTCGAGCTGCCGATGATGAAATACGATTTTCAAACGATGTTCCGCATCCGCCAAACGAGACTCTGCATCACATCTCAGATTCATAGACACGGAGATCTTCCATAGGGGATCTACCAGGCATTGTTCCGACGCCGAGACCAAATCCCCGGCTGCTCCTTCGATCAAAAAACGAGGATCGGCGACGCCACCCCATCTGGTCTCGCATTCCTTCAGTGCAGTCTGTGGTAGGAAGTCTCTAAGAGCTGCAACGAGTTGCGACGTTCTCAAGCAGACTTCGATGAACCTGTAGGTAATCGTGCAGAAGACAATTCCTTGTCGTCATTGAGACTTCACTAACGAATCATCAGATCGAATTCAATTAAAAAACGAGAAATTAAAAAACGATTACCTTTCCGTAGTTGGCATAGCATAAGAAGCCAAGGTCTCTGCCATCCATCCTCTGGTAGCAGCAAGATCCCGATTTTCCTCACCACAACCGGTTATCAATATCCTTAACGGCAAACTATAATAATCGATGGTTGGCCTGCCTAATCTCGAACTCGTCGAGTCCACGTAGAAGGTGAAAATTCGAGGATATTGAAGACCTTCGCAACTTAATGGCTTAGCCAATGTCACACGTCCAGTGTGGGGATGAACCTTGAGGAGTTTTCGTGCGAACCATGCTGTCCGTTCGTTCGAGACCTCGTACTTTCGGCGACCACCTAGCTGTGGTACTCCCGCCTCGAAAACAATGGTACCAACTGGCGTACTCGAGGACAGTACAGCGAGATAACCTTCCGCCAGTGTCCATAGTGCCGCCAGACACATAGGCAGTATCCATTTCCAGCTTGCCATTACACCCTCTTAATACCTCTACCAAGCTAGCCTTCACCTTGTATCTTCATCCAGGTGTCTGTCGTCCCATTCTCGCCTACGTTTTTCTTGCTTCTTCCGGGTTCAACGCACTACCATCCTGTGCTCTCTGTAATACCAACCGATATTTATTTTTCTCGAGTTTCTTTAACAAAAGTCCTGCATCTTATATCAAACTTCATGAATAGAATTTTTACAGATGAAAATGTTTAAAATTGATTAATTAAAAAGTTCACAAATGTGTACTGTGGGAATATATAAGTTTACACGCATGGATATCGTATCCCTCCATCGTTTCAATAGTTTTCAACCGTCCCTACATGCTTGCAATTTGCTAATTAATACTCCTAATAGGGAACTACGAGGAACAGCTTTTGTGGAACAATCGACGCATCTTGAGATTCGCACGAGATCGAGATAGGCAAATGCGAGTTTTCTTTTCATTTTGAAAATTATCAACGGAATAAATTCGAGGAGAACAAAATAAAAGTGTCATTGGAGTCATTGACCGTGTGTCTATATTTTTTTATAATGTTCTTCCATTTCAAGATATTACAGTATCGCGTTACGAGTCTCTATGTAATAAGAGAGATCCAGAAAAGCCGTTCACCTAATTCCAAAGCCACGTACTTTTATCTTAAACGAAGAGTCACGTGAAATTAATTTATCGAAAGAATTATCGAAAGAAATTTCTCGCCGTGCCCGTAATTTTTTCCTTGCTCGAAGAGTATTTAACTCGCCCTAGAACGTGATTCTACCGAGGGAAAAACGTGGGAATACGTGTTTCCGTTTTACAGTTCTTTGCACCTTTCATCAAAGTACCTAACAGAGCCACGAGAAACGCCACTCTTATTTTATCAACCTTATACAAAGACAATTAGTTTTATATTAATTATAAAATCGATCAAACGAATCAAACAATTTTCTCTTCAAACGGACCAATCTACTCTCCGTCTACTAATAAACGATTTAATCTAAATGAAATTTTGCTAACTTTTCTTATCAAGATTATTCTATTCTATTAGAAAATAAATAAGACGGTGAAACTGTAATGATCCCAAAGAATCTACCTCATCACAGTCTCTATCAAAGAATCAACAGAGCGAGTAAAGAGAATTCAGGACGCGAGGAGCAGCCACTCGAGTCGGTTTTTTTCTTTATCTTATTGTCCGGTTCGTTCGTCCCCTAAGAAGATCGCACTCGGCTAGTTGACCGTGCCGAGAGAACCTCGCGATAGCTCTCCCGGCGTCTGTTCTGGGTCCACCTCGCCCGGAGGGTATAACCGATCCGGTTCTCGCCAATCCCAATGGCCGATGTACCGGCACCAACCAATCCCTACGTTCTCAGCTTGAGAACAGGTAGACGATAGACTAACATGACCGAGCTCGATCGAAGAAAACGAGAGATGAGAGAAAAACGAAAACGAAAACGAAAACGAAGGGACGAGCCAAAGAGAAAAAGAGACAGACAGAGAATCGTAAAGGGCCGTCTCATCTCGTTTCTCTTCGAGAACGACCACAGCATCCGTGTCGATTCTCTCGCGTTCTCTTAGGCGACAAGCCATACAAGCCGATAATTGATCCTATTTAATTTATAATGATCATATTTTCGAGTGTACATATACATGTACCTAATATACATACGTCTATAATTACAATGGTTAAATATATAAATATATCAATAGAAGGAAAAAAAAGTGCTATTATTCATAAAATATCATCACTAAATAATTACAACAATCTATCATGATTTTTCATCGTAGATGCGAACGATGTTCTCATGGTCGAACGAAAAGTTCGAAGAATGCTATATCTTGACGCTACTGCCCGTGAAACTATTAATTAAGTCGAGAAAGGTTTAAGACGACGTGGAATCCGGTCCTACCAATTATCTCGAAGGAACCTTTCGAAAGTCGCTGTTGTCTGGACAGGCAACGAGCCTAACTTTTGCCTCGTGTTTTTTTCTGAGATTATAACCTTACTCGAAAAGGGCCTGAAAAGAATAAATTATCTAAGTTTTAAAAGCTATCAGGGGGAGAGAGAGAGAGAGAGAGAGAGAGAGAGAGAGAGAGAGAGAAAGCAATTAAGGGAAAATTAATTTATAAAAATCCCAATGTTACCAATCGTTAATAATATTTAAACAAAATTTATTGCATGACCAAGGAAAAATTTCATTTTAAAAAAGAATACATTATTTATCTTATATTTTATATAAATAAAACCCTAGAAATGAGTCTTGAATCACGATACTTGTCATACGAAACGACTTGGAAGATGATCAAGCTTACAATTCGACCCTTAGTCTAAGTCTTAAAAGGTCCCTCCCGAGAATTTGACCCTTTTTTACTCGAAGACGAAGGTGTCACCCTTTCTCTCTTTATCTCGATTGACTATGGTTTCCTCGAACTCGAACGACTACATCCAATCGATTTTGAATTAGTTCAAACGACCGTAAAAGCTAATTACCTGACACGTACCTTTGTGAATTTCATTCTTAAGAACGCGTGACTACGTCTACTGGAACTAACTGACACGTTACCCGTTAGTAATCGACCCTTGTCGTAAGTATTATCACATCTTTCAATTAAATCTATCTAATTCTATAATACATTTGAGCTAATACAAAATTTATAAAATAATCGACACTTCCAGCGTTCCTTGAAATCTATTTCTAATATTCTAGAATGGATCCTATCTTAATTTATTTCTAAAGAAAATTCATCATGATTTATAGACTAAAACAATTCCTTATATTATTCAAGAGTTTAAAAAAAAAGTGGCAATCCTAGATAGAAATTCATTTGTCACAGATCAACGATTTTTGATAATAGACTTTAATATAATTCCTACTTTCTCCAGCGGTATTCTCTAAGACCATACAGATTTTGCTTGTCACGCAATAGTGCAGCTATGTGTATACATATATATATATATATATATATATATATATATATATATATCGTATAATCTAAAGAAATATTATTGCAATTTCTATTAGAAATGATTCTAATTTTTGTTGGAAATATTTTCAATGTTCCTATTATTTCCTAAAACGTTACCAGGTGGATTAGAACGATTATAGGATAACAAAAGATCGATCTAAATTAGGGAGAAACGTAAAAGCTTCTTGGTAAGGAAAAAAGAAACTAGAAAAATAATGTGCACGCCATCGTAGACTCGCCGGAAGGGAAGTTTCGGGTAATGTCGGGACGTCGGCCTTCTCCTTTTCCTTTTCTTTTATGTTCACCCTCATCCTTTTTGTTCGTTCATCTGCTTGGAACACGCGAGGGACGGCGCGTAGCTATTACAATAACCGGTGTACGTGGTTCTCCTCTTCTTCGCCAAGGCCGCGACAATCAAAGTCGAAAGAGATAGGTGTGCACCTTACCAAGAGAAAGAAAATTTACATGATTACGCGAATACGATCAAATTCTTCAATTATTTTATAATATTCAAACGTTTTCATTTTTCTTCAAGTATCAATTTTATATCCAATCTATAAAATGTAATATCTCTATTCCATTATATTTTTAATTTGATCATTTTAATGAGCGAAGGATTACTGTCGTTCATACTAATTGGAAAACTTTGCTAATTTAATACATTTTTTCACGCGGATATCTCTTGTTTAAAAAAAAAAAAAAAGAAAGAAAGAAAGAAAGAAAAAAACAAAGAACATATTTTCTAGGCAAATTTCCAAGTTCTAAGAAAAGGCTCGTTGTCCGACCACAATATAAACCGTTAGTTAGAACGCGATAGTGCAGACTGTAGCTTCCTTAACGGTGAGTTACAGGAAGAGATGAAAAGAATGAAAAGCTGTGTATTATACTTGGGATTTACTTTCTATAGTGGAGATAAAAAAGAAAACAAAAAACGAAAGAGAATATTTTGAGACATTAAGTTTTCTATTGAAGATCAGAATGAATATGAAGGAATTAAAGATAGAGTAAAGAAGACAGGTTTTAGAATAATCTCTTATCTATCGTTAATTGCTCGTTGTGTCCAACGGTGAAGAAAACGAGTAAATAAACGCATCAGACCATTAAATTCGTGTTACCCTAGCGAATCAACGGTTCCCTTCTGTTCTTTCCTTTTCTATTTCTAATGAAGTTCTTAGACGAGATTAGGATCGAGCATAAGTGGTCATGTTAATAACACGCTCATTTTAACTTTAAGTAAAAAAGATTTGCAATTTATCAATGACGTTGGTATTTCAAGCTGAACTTTCCAACTCTAAATCCTCTAATTCTATACTTGGTGCATAAAAGAAAAAAAAAAAAAAAAAAAAAAAAAAAAAGGAAAAAGATATTAAACGAAAAAAATGTAATATATTGAATATGACTTAAATATCTAGAGAGATATTTTAACGATCACATAGAATGCTAGTCTTTCAATCTATGAAGAAATAAACTCTCTTTGGATTTCATCGAAATCCGAGTAATAAGGCTTCCGTAATCGAATTAAAACGACGATATTAACGAATATCTTTTTATCTATCTCTTTTTGTCCTCTCCTTTCATTTCTTCTTCGATTTCCTCCGCAATCAAATGGCTTCCTTAATGTTAATGTATCTTTCATCTTTCCTATAAATAGTTTTATAAATAAATACCTTTTGATCGTCATAAAAAATAATTATATAAATATATAAATGGGCATTTTTTACTAACATTTATTAATTCTAATTAACAGCCTAATTTATGTCCCTTACATTTTTACATTTTTTATAAGCTCCTTAAAAATGCAAATGATATGAAATTATTTTAATAAAAACAAAGATGAAAAGATGTTAAATGGAATCGTTTGGATGAAATAGATACAATAAATGAAGAAGATCTGGACTGATCTTCAACCAAGTAATCCAACGAGGATTCAAGACGTTTGCCAAGGGTTCAATGATGCTCCTTGTTGTAAAGGAAACTTGAAAGGAACTCGTGTGCGTTCTGTACGCCGTATCAGTCGCAACTGTACCATGGACGAGATGCCTGCCGCGGATAAAGGTTTCACGGAAGAACGTTCAATTTTATGGAACCTGTTCCCACTGAGAGAGACTCCATCTTCTCTCTTTCTTTCTCTTTCTCTTTCTCAAACGGGTTTACTTAGATGCATACATTTCATGCTCGTACGCATACGAGACGCCTTTAAAGCTCGTAAATTAACGTTTCATCGTTACAAGCCTAACCAGGGAATCCGAAAATTCGTAATATCTTAATTAAAATTTGTTTTCCGAGGCTAAATGAAAAAGATATCCCCTGGATCGATATTAAAAAATAGAATATGATTAAATATATATAATTGACGACATCGGTGTAATTAATCATTCAATTGTTAATCAATACGAACAAATAAATATTATCATTGAGTAAATCGTTGATTATGAATTGTATCGAACGTACTTGAATAAAAAAAAAAAAAAAGAATTAAAGAAAAGTTGAATTAACTTTTTGAAGTCTTATTTTTATCTGTCAAGATGTTGTCGGACCAGCATAATATCTTTTTATTTTATTTCATTCGATTACTTCATCCTCTAAGCCTCCATGTTCAGTATGTCGATCGTTCATACTTATCGTGTATCTCGTAATAATTCATAAATAATACGCTTACAGATCGTACCTAGTCGCAAAGCAGTTTCCATTTTAATCCCATTTAATAAATCTTGAAAGTTTTTATGTTTATATAAATATGAGATAAGATTTGAGATATTGCGATCGATTTCATTCTACAACATTTCATGTATCTAACATTTAGTTTGTTACAACAAATATACTTCGGTTAAAAAAAAACGAATAGAAATTAATTTTCTAAATAAATTTTCCTCTAGTGAAAGAATAACAAGTCTCTAGCCGATCGATGAAAGTCTCTTAACGAGAGAGAAAAAATGAATAGAATGAAAGAGAAAAAGAGAGGAGAGAACAATTGAGTCGAGATTGAAGCGCTTTACGCTTCACCACGAAAGAGTATGTACTTTGGAGTCTCGAACGTATGCGCGTGACGCTCATGAACGCATCTAGCTCAAGTAGAATGGAGACGGGAGAAGGGAAGGGAAAAAAAGAGAAGTCATTCTTCTCCCTTTCTCTGCCAGGGGTGAGTGACTCACGGTTCGTAGCTTCGACGCTGCACGTCGGGACGCCTACCCTCCAAATATTGATTCGCTGGTGCTGCAAACGAACGCGTGGCGAGTCAACCCCTACTTGTCTTCCTCGTCTCTTTCTCTCTCTCTCTATATATATATGTGTATATATATATGTGTGCGTGTGTGTGTGTGTATAAATCTTTCTAACCAATCGAAAACGAGATGGAAAAATATATATCTCTTAATCGTTTACTTGTAGAAATCCAACGTTGATATTAATAGTGAAATTGTTAACAGATCAAATATTTCCAAATGATATTAGCTAATTAGAATAATTTTACATGCCTATCTCACATATTCGACTTAATAATTATTTTAGAAAATATAGAGATTTTGTTTTAAAAGAAAGTACTTTAGAAAAGATTCATCTTCAGGCTTAAAAGAACGTCTGAAATTTTTGATCCTTAGCAATGTCCAACAGGAATAATAATTGGAGTGGACAAGAAGGGGGAAAAAAGAAAGAAAGAAAGAAAGAAAGAAAGAAAGAAAGAGAGAAGGGTCTGGTGTCCTTCTCATCGGTATTTCTCGGTCTTCCTCGGCTTCTCTCTTACTTTCTTCGCCCTCGATTTCACCCCCACCTTTATATAAACGAATGGCGGGTGGTTGCTCCTGCGAATATCGACCGACGCAATTTCTATGTCCATGCTCAAGCATACTTCGTATCTTTGAAAGAGTGAATGGACGACGCTGATGAAAAGAACTTTGAAGAGTCTACGATCGATCCAACCACTCTAACAATCTACTCTGTCTTTTGTTACAAAATAATTATTTTTCTGTTCGATATAAAAAGAAAGAAAAAAAAGATATTAACATTGTTGAGTTATTTCTCATATTTTTAACATGCTCGTAATCAATTTCTAGCCTTTCCTGAAAGAATAAAAAATGTTGAGAGAGTAGAATTGAGACTAGTGTCGGTGGTGAGACCACTCGAGAAGTCGTTACTCCGACGAGAGATACCTCGAATAAGAATAACACAAGAGAGAGAGGGGGGGGGGGAAGAGAAAGAAAGAGACAGAGAGAGAGAGAGAGATAGATGTCTACATACTGCACGGCAAAAGAATGAACAAAAATTACACGATAATTATAATATTCTCAATCAACTTAAATCACTATGATAAGGCTAAGTCATAGAATTAAAAAATGAAACATTCAAAATTATTTGAAAGAAACCTAATCAAAAGGACTTGCTGTAATAAAACGATATTATCATTAAGAACCCTTTCTTTTTTTTCTCTTCACGCAAGACGCCTCCTGCTTCCCGTGGGAACGCAGAATGAACTCGAAGAAGAAGAAAACCCAGGGTAATCCTGAAAGGAAGGAAACACAGTCATAACTTAGCCGCGTGCAAGCGTAAAGATCGAGTCAGCTAGTCTTTTTCTTCTTTGGTGTATAGACACCGTGCAAGGACGAGGAAGAAAGGACGCTGATGGTATTGAAGAAAACGAATGAAGGAGGAGTAAGAGGTCGTTGAAAAAGGTCACTCACCGGCCCATCAAGGTCACCCGTTGCTAAATCCCTCACATTTCGAGTACCTTGTCCACGGTGTCGATTTCAAAATCCAGACACACTTTCACTCCAAGGACTCATGCAAGATCGATCAATCTGAATACTTAGTATATCTAGAGAGAAAGAGAGAGAGAGAGAGAGAGAGAGAGAGAGAGAGAGAGAGAGAGAGAGAGAGAGAGAGAGAGAAAAGCTACGTTCTACCCCTTTTCACGTGTACGAGTTCACTCAGAACCGGTTCGTTAACCAAAACTCTCTTCCGAGACAGAAAAAGAAAGATCTTTTTTTTGGTACACCAATGATTTTTTGTATGCCTCTTCGATCACCTTTTAAAATAGAAAATGAACAAATGTATATTTTACTCCTGTTTGTTTGTTTTCTAGCGTTAATATGAGATGTTTAAGAACAATGATGAACTCTTGCTTGCGAGGATACACATTGTCCTTCGAAAAAAAAGGAAAAAAAACACAGTGAATGGGAGATGGACACTCACTTTTTAGCCGGCTGTGCCAACGACAGCGTCGCGATCGTACTAACGTCTCGGCTCTCTCGCACGAGGCACACGCGCGTCGCTCAGGTGCTCTTTCAACGTTGTTGAAGGCGTACCGCCTTTACTATCACACACAATCAAGAGAGCCATTACTATCCAGGGAGCGAGCGAAGGTGGAGCCGTCTAGCGGTAACATAACGATCCTGGAAAATAAAGAACTGAGTCAATACTAACAGAATAGAAGAAAACTAACAATTAGTATTTTTAGCAAAAGAAAATTATGTCTCTAATGCCATTAAGATTATAATTATCCTTTAAACAAATAATACTCGTAAAGCAATAGTTTTAATCTAAATATTTAACATTCTGTTACTTAATTATTCACTCTAACTTAACATATGATTAGATAATATATAATATATTGAAACGTTTAATTTACCAAAATACAAAATGTTTTAACTTCTTTACCAAGGAATAATATTTCTAATAGGATCAATTAGAATCTTTATGGAACATCTCGCGCCATTAATCGTGACAATCGAGAGGGCACCACTACTTTGAAATTAATAACAATAAATCATGACGTATTCATGAAGAAGAGAGAGGAAAGGAAAGAAGATCGAACGGAACGCGTTTGAAATTCCTCGCCGTCTCATGCGAGGAGTACGCGCTTCGTTCTGAATGCAAATGCGTTCTGTAGACGACGAGGAGGGCACGATTTTGTATATAGCAACTATACTACGCTCCTCGTTTCAAGAGCAACAAGAGTTTGTCCTTTTTCGTTCGTTGCGCCACCTGTTATATCTCTCTCCAGCCGATTTCAAAGGCGGCTAGAGTGCACTTGGCTTGCTTTTGTTTGAATGCTGTTAGAAATGAAAGCTTTTACTTGACTTTCAGATATTGTCCATTCAACAAATATATTTTTCATCATTTCTATTATTAATATCAATATTTTTAACTTGTATATTTACCTTAACAATCGTATCGATGGAGAGGAAGAAATATCAGGATGAAAAACGGAATTTCATTTCTTCTCGAAAAATAATCAAATGTTCTTGTCCTGATAATACGAAATTTGGCAAAGAAAAATGTCGAGAAATAGACGTAGATTATGTTGTACATAAATTGCACGAACTTATATCCGATCCAGTCACTAAAAATGACGTATCACGAATCTCTAGACTGTTATATGACTATCAGGAACAACTTTGCGATCGGGCTTACGTATCCTTCAACCTAAAATTTGGTTAACTTATAAATTATTAATAATAGACACACACGTACATACCGATGATCATTGTTTTATCCTTTCTCATGATTGCGATTAGATGGTAAAACACTTACCAATGGTAATAAAAATAATAGAATTTTTAGTAACGAACGCAAAAAGCGTAGAAGATTATCGTTTGCATCTCGATCAGATGTTGGAGTTTTCTAATCGACCACCTCTATTGGAAAAATTCTTTCAGAACGTTACTTGTTCAGACATAATGGAACAATATTTTACATTCTTTGGGTATCTACTAACGATCTTACCTAGGAAGCAAGAGCTCCTTAAAGTGCACGAAGCCCTTCGTTCTTTATTAATCAGAACTGTGCCAGGTGATCCTTCCGCAGTGAAGTCTGAGATTTGTCGTGCTGCCATGGAGAAATCGAATCTGTCCTTTATCGTAACCGAGATATTAAAAACTTCCTCCCCGGAAGAATATCCTACGATCTTGGAGTTGATCTTCCTACTTTCGTCTATTTCCTGTCTCTGTTGTAAGTAAATCTTTGGCGTTTCATCATCGTTGCATCGTCCTATACGAAGTAGAGTAAAAAAGATTAAAATCGAAATCATTCATGAATTAAAATCTATAGTACAAAAAAAAAAAAAAAAGAAAAAACCAAAAATTAGTTTAGGTCTCTAAAAAAAAAAAAAGAAAAAAAAAAAACAATGATTATAAAACGACAACAAATTGATCATTTACAAACATAGGTCACAAAATGTTAGAAGCTGGTATTCTGAATTCTCTGCTAATTAGAATGGACCTTGCTTACGCGACTCAAGTGTTTTGTAAACCACCACCAAACGAGCTCCTGGAAGGAGACGAGTACTCAGATGATACAATGGTTTTGATAATGAATATCTTATGGACCCTGATGAGATCTATTTTGCCTCCGAAAAAAGTACCAGCTTGTTTGAAAGACTTTGGTACTCCAGTACATTGTGCTATGTGGTATTCCTCTTCTTTTTTTATTCCTTTTTAATACATCAACGCGAAAATATTGCAAGTAAAATGTCTATCTCAATTTTAGGGGTCTTCGTTATGCCTTCAAAAAACAGATATACAAAAGTCAGAATTGTAAATTCAATGCAAAACTTCGAAACGAAATGACATTGCTCATTCTACTTATAGTTCAACTTTTTCCATGTTGTACCATTATCAGCAATGGTATAGCCAACGATGTCCTATCTCTTTTAATTGACTGCCTCTCTGGTAGAATTCATATCTGGTCAAAGAACATTAAATTTGTTCCTAACAAAGAGAACCTCGTTTTCTTGAAAACACTTTTACTAATCGTATCTGATCTTGCTACGTTTAATGCCTCTATCCATGTAGATAATTTTCTCTATTATGATCATAAAAATTTATCAGGAATCATTTTGAGTAAATTATTTCTTTAGATCATGATCGAACTGGACGTCTTATTACCAATATTTGGCTTCATTGATTTGAATTCAAAATCTATTTGGAGTCCACCTCAATTTTGGCATCTTTTCGAACATGCAATATTCACTTTGGTTGTACTTGCGCCAAAACTACCTAAGGAATTTGTTGAACTCGATGGAACCCAAAAGTAACTTCAAACGTTGTTCTTAATTTCGAGTTTTTACGAATTAATTTTGAAAGCCATTGACATTGTAGATTGATGTCCATTTTGCAATGGTGTTCCTCGAACGAATTTGATTCGAAATTTGCAATGATTTCTACCAAGGCAGTATGTTCCATCGTTCTTTCTAAAAACCCTATCTTGTTGAAAGATTTTCGCGAACGACAAATAATTCTTTTATTGTTCGGTGAGCCAAATTTTTCCAAACTATTTTCAATAAATTAATAACAACTTTGAGGAATATTCTAATATCATTTTTAGATCTTGTCGATTGTATCTTACGTATCGATAAATTAACGATTGAACATCAAAGAATTCTGACAATATTATTCATCACTGCAGACGAAATAATCAGAAAAGAAGCATACCTTCGATTGTTATATGGATACTATAATATAAAAATCATTCGGCAATTGTTAGATAGATATTTTTATCATCGAAAAGACGATGATTTTCATATGGATCAACGGTAGGTTTGGAAAAGATCAATTGAATATGTTCAATGAACTTTTTCGTAATTAAAATAATAGAAAAATAATTATGATAGTCTTTTGCTAGCGATTGGTTCCTATATTTGGGGATCTATAGTACCATGTCCGATACATTTGAAGAAGTTTGTTGACCAGAATACAGTCTACACTATAATCGACGTAATCGAAATCACTTCTTCTCCTGTTAGATGTTTATTTCTTGGTCTATTAATAGATATTTGTGAAAATATCTTTTGTGGTCATTATTTATGTACTTGGCGTGGAATTGATAAGAACAAAGGATTGATGTCTTTGATGGCAATGATTTGGAGAGAAGAGGAGAGTGAAATCGGTGTGAAGAAACGATTGGATGGCACGATCGAAGGTGAATCTCGAAGATCGATCGTTAATGAGCTATTCTAGACGTACAATTTTTTTTTTATTCATACAGACACTGAATTACCTCAATTGGGTCCCAAACAATGGTTAGAGACTTATCGTACCAAACTTAGACACGAAGTTAGTCCTGCAATGATCGATTTGATTGGCTCGTCTAGATCTAAGATTTATGCTCTTCGTCAAATTATCGAAAGATATGGAGAAAAATATCAGATGGCTAGAGATCATTACAAGATTCTAATTAATGATTTATCTATCGAAGATAAGGTAAATTCACGAAAAATTATTATTTCCATCGTAGGATCGTAAATAGCTTTTTTTTCCCCCCTCTTTTCCCTATCAGATCACGATGTCCACTGTGAATTTTTACTTTCGATTAAAAATTGGACAGACTTGGATCGAGATCAGCAAGTATTTAGCTCAGCTAGGTGTTATACCATTAGGAATGGATGGTCAACTTATGTCTTTAATGTCGCAACGATATCATTTCTGGGGTCTTTTTATTCGGGAACGTCAAAATAAATTTAATGCTACCGCTAAGATTATCGAGGAAACAGAGGAAAAGGACGAATACGCTAGAATTCGTGATTCTTTGCTAGCACCAACACTCGATGCTCTCGACGAGATCGAATATATTCGTAGAACAACCGATAGATTTTATATGTTACGGAAAAAGGATTTTCAAAATCGACAGGTGAACACGTATCTTAATTTTCCTTCGATTGCGGATATCATGCAGTGTCATAGGACATTTCAAGATAATGTTAATGTTACGGTACGTTATAATTTGAAAAAAAAAAAAAAAGAAGAAGAAAAAGAAAAAGAAAGAAAAAACAAAACCGTCGAAAAATGGACATCTTACACGTTTTCCTTTTACAGGCAGTTTTCGATCAACATCTTCATCTCACTGGTCAACTTACACCCGACAGCGATACTGATCTAACGCTACCTTCATCCATTTTTCCAGAGAGTTCGTTGTCCTCGTGCATGAATTCTTCTATCTACGACGTTTCCTTTTCAGAAGATTCGTCTTGCGTAAAAAACGTCTCCTTTGAAATTTTAGACATGGAATGACGAGGAAAACCGTTAAAAGCGCCCTCTACGTTAGACGAATATGGAAACTTCCTTCTTTACCTTCTGTAATAAGAAATAATACTTTATCGACATTAAGAAGATAATAAAATCTTCTTTACCATCACTGCTTTCTTTTTTCATTTCATACTTCAAACGTTATAAATTTGTTACTAATCCTTTCATTTGCATAATTTATAATTAATTCGAGAAAATATTTCTTCTCGTATAAATGCAGACGCTTTAATAATAATTCAAATAATAATAATAATTAGAAATGTTCTTTTCACGAACATGTATATCGTTTTACCGATCGAATTCTGATTTTATCGATCGAACTATGTTTTACCAATCGAATCCTGTTTTACCTACGAAATTTCTTTTATCTACGCTCGTAACGAGTTATCTCCAGTTGATAAATTTCTTTAGATAGATAAGAGGAAAATAAAATGGAAGGGGAAAGAATGAAAATAAGGGTAAGAAACGACAAGTGAAGAGAGGAAAAGAGGAGAGGAAAAGAGAGGGCTCCCTCTCGAAGGAGTCGAGCGAGCGTTCGTTCGACCGGCAGTGAGAGCCGACATGCCGTTCCCGCCGCAGGCACTCGTTGTCGTTGTTCGTCCGGTACCGGTTTGAGAGCGTCGAGACAAAGTTCCTTCGAGTTCCTTCTTCCCCTTTCAGCGCCTTTCCTCGCGCATTTGTGCCTTCTTTCGCGTACAAGTGCCGTACCGCGTGAACGCGTTCGCTTATTCGACAATTGAATTTAACAAAAGAGCAGACGTTGCATTGAAACTTGGGATAATATATAGGATCACGAGGAGATAAAGAAATAAGGAACAAAAAGAGAGGGCTAAGTTCTTGGAATCAAGGGAAAAGAAATTGAAGAGAAGAACCATACCTTTTCTCCTCCTTTTGCTGAAACATCAAAAAATTATAAGACTTTTCTTCTCTCAGTCTCTCCCCTTCTCTCTCCACCCCGTTCTTTCTCTCCTCCCACTCCAACTCCTCCCGTAGCATCCGCCTCTCTCCTTCTCTCTTTTTCTCTTTCCTCCTGCTCCCTCCTTTCTCTTTAAGCGTTCTTCGTCGAAGGCGCGAGGTAGACGGCACCGTGCGCTACGTAGACCGCGCACAGGGGATTTCTAAATTCCTTGGGCGCGGGAGAGTTTTAGCGAGGTTGTAAATATGGCGTGTGAACGGTGGTGCTCAGAACGTGGCGACTACGAGGCGACCGGTTCTTCTTCTCCCTCACAATGGCCTTACGTATTGCTGTTCCTTGTCGTTCTACTCTGCTGTGGATCGTCGTCTCTGGCGATTGGCCAGTTTGGTGAGTCTCTAACTTCCATCCTCCTATCCGCAAGGATAAGAGGACACGAGACGGTTTTCCTTTGGGATGCCAACGCGTAAGATCCTTCGAGAGTTAGAATGAAAGAGTGTGTGCGTGTGTGTGTGTGTGTAAGAGAGAGAAAGAGTGAGCGTGAGCGAGCGAGCGAGCGAGCGAACGAGAAAGAGAGAGAACGAACGAACGAACGAATGAGATGGAGAGAAAGGAGTTGGAGAGAGGCGAGCAACGAAAGGAAGAAGGTTGTCCGCTACGAGCAGCGTTAAAGAAAGAGAAAGATAGAGATACAGTCGCGAGGTCGGGGGAGAAGGATAGCGAGTTTGCTGACGCGACGAAGACGAAGAGAACGAAAAAGAAAGAAAGAAAGAAAGAAAGATATATATATATATATATATATATATATATACACATCTTTTTACGCACACATACATAGAGCGAAGAGGGGGAACGGGAAAAGTTAGCCCGTTGAACGAGCAAGAAACGCCTCTTCCTACGCGAGCTACTACGCAATTCCATCGAGTCCCGACTCCTTCTCGTTTAAGAGACTCTCCTAGCTTATAGATTCACCTTAGTTTCTATCGTAATCTTTGCGTATAATATCTTATTCAATGGTACTTGATCGAGATTTTCGAAGTTCGCGCCGTAAAACATTGAAACGTCGTTTTCATACCTCTCTTGGAATTCGTTTGTTTTCCAATCTTTTCTTGCTTCTTATTATTCACTGCAACGATGCATCTCCAAGATTTTTCCTCGCATATTCTTTTTCCGTATGAAAATACATGCAACTTATTTTTTATCCTTTTCGAGAACAGCCTTCCAATGATTTATTCTATTCATCGATCAGTAACACGTCCATGCACGAATACCTTTGACCGTTGACGATTTTTTTCGCATACATTGACTGCACCTGATTGGTCGAAACTACGGAGACTTGTTCGCCTATGAATTTTAATTGGTCGACTGCAATGACGAGATCTGACGTTCATTGGTTCTGTAATTACGTATCTGCAATATTTAATTATATAATAATTAATAATGATTACTAAATAGAAGCATTGAGAATAATCGGAGACAAAAAAGAAATGAAAAAATACATTGATATATAGACTTTCAATAATTCCTATAATCGTCTTCCGTTGCTCTCTTTAGGTTACATTTCAACAAAGAAATGACATATAAGAGAAATAAGATTTGTGTGCAAGAGGTTACTATCTCGAGAATGCAAGCAACTCGTTTAAGATCATAAATGATATATATATATATATGTGTGTGTGCGTGTGCGCGAGCATGTGTATATATACACACATATATATACACATCGCGTTATATCTAGCATGACGACGTGAATTACGCAAGGGCGACCCTATATTTGATAATTTTGTCCTACGTTATTTTCAGAGATTTTCTTAAATACCTTACGATCGATCGAACGTCAATCGATAACTTCGATTTTTTTTCTCCTTCATCGAGTAATACAATTTTGGTACGACGCACAAAAGTCTTCATATCTCGATGATTTATATCAAATTTCTTCAACGTGAACAAATATTATTATAAGATCAACTCCGTAACTACGCACGAATATCTTTATCTCTCTCATTCTCTTATAATTTTTCTTGTTTTCCTGTCTCTATCCTTCTCTAACCACCTGTTCCACGAACAACCGTATATAATTCCTTCGATGCAGTCGTTAGTTGTATAAGTTACGTACTTACAATGCTCGCGCTAATATAACGGGTGACTAATTTCGATTTGTAAACGATTACATTTTGCATTCTTAATGAAATTCTAATCCAATTTGACGACATAAAGATCTAAATATTACGTGATTATTAATAAAAAAAAAAAAAAATTCTGGTAGCTTCGACCACACGGAGAGAACGACGACCATTTTGAAAAGAAACATAATGGCGGGATATTTGAAATTCGAGAACGAGAGAACCTACGTGTATTAACGTGTTTTTTTTTTTTTTTATAATTGTACAACGGACCATTAAATCGATAAAACTTCTTCTTTAACATTCATGCTCGACTCGAGTATAGATAAATGTTTGTGAATCTGTTTTTATCTGACCGTATTTTATGTCATTGCGAATCTTTTCCAATATACTTACTTTGTCCTCATTCTTCTTTTTTTTTTTTTTCTTTCCTTTTTTCTTCTTTTATCGCTAACCAATGCTATACGTACCATATGTAACACTTGTACATTACAAAGAAATCATAGTAGCCATCGACTTCTTTTTCTTGCAAACGCATTGTTCAAACGTTAAATTATTCAAACGATATGTGGCTTTACATTTCACTTATGTTATGCGTTTGATACTTTCTTCCTTTTTTTTTTTTTTTTAATTTTCTTTTTTACGCGAACGTTTTTTCGTAAAACAAAATATATATATATAATTTTATATCTTCGAAAATTCTCGTCATTATTACGTGCAATTGGACGCATGATAATTTACGATATACAAAGAAAAATTAGAAATTATAGAGATTGTTAAAAAGAAAATAAAATCTAAATGGAACTTCGACACATCGTTATTTTCCTTTTCTCTCTGGTTTTTTACACCATTTCTGTGAACGTTCTTGTTCACATATGGCGTAGGAATATCGCCAAGGGTTCTTCTAACTTCTTCTTCTTGACTACGATCTTTGGAATGGTGAGAGAAGCGTTGAGTTCGAGGGCTTTTTCTGCCGTCAACGCGATCATTATGATTCGAGACCTTCCATGTGAGCGAGTGAAAGAGTTCAACGAGTGGCCACTCGTCAATCTACGTTCCAAACGTTTTGCGTACGTTTCTAATACTTACGCATTTACATGTCTATACGCGTGTATGTTACACCCTACGTATCCAGATTATCAGAGCGAAGTTAAAATTAAAACTAAACTTCCTCGACTTAAAGGAAAATTCTTTTTTCGACGAATTTCTGAAATAATCAAGAAATTTACAAACCATACGCTATGATGTTCTTGGAAGTGTTTCAAGATCTACATTTCTCGAAAAATAATTACACTTTTTCCTTTATGTAACTACTCGTCTTTTATACTTTCCTTTGAGAGGAAAAAGAAAAAAGAAAAAGAACAACTAAACGCAATACGCTTGATTCAACGACACATGTTTCTTGTTTTATCCGCCTATACATGTGTGTGATGTACGTATGTACAAATTATCAGTTACTTTGTTCGGAAAGAAAGAAGCAAATTATTGGCCATATCGTCGAGTTAAAAATAATGACAGACGTTTCGACCATTTTCAGTTATTTTATGATTATATTATGCAAGTTGTGCATCAAAGAAAAAATTAAAAAATAAAAAAGTAGTTGCATGGTCAGCAAAAATGATTATATAATGTATGTAATAATTCTATATTGTTGCAGATAAAGGGCTAACCCTTTCGTAGATACAAACGTTCACCCGATATCTTCTTATCTCAATGTAAATCGTAAACACGACACACACCTTCGAGCTTTACTCGCATGTCTGGCTTCTGCTTCGTGCGTAAACGTCTACCGTCCTGTGTAATCTATAGCTATTGTATTACGTGCTTACATATGTACTCTATACCTGTTACATTCATACGCATATCCATTGTATAGATATATAAAAATTACTCGAAGGCTTTCGATTTTGCTAGATAAAAGTACAGTTTTTAATTATAACACAATTAAATAATGTTACATTTTTTTTTTTTTTTTTTTTTTTTTTTTTTAACAAATTCTTTCAATCAACAATTCATTTTTACAAGCCGACAAATGTTTAATTTACGCTTGTCAGCTTAACCGTTAAGTTTCTAATACTCTTAAGAAACGTTTAAATGAGCTTCTGTTCTTAAAATAACACATCTATGTATATGATTTTATATATATATATATATATATATATATATATATATACATACATATATATATGTATATACCATATGCACACCCGCAGTATATGAGGAACATAAAACGAAAGATACAAAAAGACGAAACTAAAACGGGGCCAGCCGGTATAGCAGACGTATGCGACAAAGACGAGCGAGGCGAATTTCGAAGAGGAAAAGGGTGTAGCTCAGCGAAGATAACGAACACCCACGTGGCACCCTTTTATACGGTCATTAAGCTTGCCTAATGCGAACGGAACGGTCTACGAACGATTATACTCGATTGCTTCTCGTGTGTCTCTTCTTCTGCGTCTCGCAAGCTAATACGTGTTAACGTTTGTATACATGCCACGCTTCTTCGTAAATGGACGGTGAATTTCTCCCAATGACGATACTGTTTACTTTAATTTGTAAACAAAGATTTCTTCTTATTGTTACCACCAAGGATACGTATATGTCGACCTGACTTTTGTTTAATACTATCGATTATAAAATCTGAAAGTAACAAAATATTTCAATTACTTTGTTTAATACGCACATTCAATTAAATCTACGATAAATATTTATAATAAATGAAATCATGGAATTTCTTTAATGTAGACAATCGATATAATTGACGAATCGAGTGAGAAAACATAAGCTATGGTCGAAGTGCGAAAATGCAACGAGTTCAATGAACTCGAGCTTCTCTTGCTACATGCTCGTAAGCACGCATGTAAAACGTTGTAAAAATATACGTCGGACTTGTCTGTGTGTGTGTGTGTATATATATATATATATATATAAAATATAATATATATATGTAGAACAGATGTATTTATATTTATATACGCATACATATGCATGTTTAAAATGTACTCACACGTGCGTAGGTGTAACGGAGGAGGCCAGGCAAATGCTTAGAATAGTCTCTGCGTAGAGAGAGGGTTTCACACCGGAAGCTCGTCGACCAATAATACAAGTCCTTCCGTTTCTATTTTTTACGATTAGTTGCAAGTTTCTTTTTTTTCTTTTATCTTCTTTTTTTAATCTGTTGTAGATAATCTTCATAATTATACTTATCAGAACTATCATGGTAATTTATATTCCTTGAATAATCTCATTTGGATGATTCAAATATCTTATTACAATGATGACGTGATGATTAGTCAAACACGAAGAAAAGTTTGTTTATGATTATTATCAAGTCATTATTAAGACATCTATTTTACTGGAAGGCATTCTTAGATAGTTCTTGGTAGAGTATCTGTAAAAAAAAAGAGAGAATACTTAGTTATCATCTTTATAGTTATCGCTTTTTCCGATAGTGAAATTTGTTCACGAAAATAGCCGAGACTTTTTCCATGAAATTGACAATTGATTTATATATATATATATATATATATATATATATATATATATATATATATAAATTCACACTCGATATTAAGTATTGGTTACATCGTACATACATTGAAGATTGTTTACGCTTTTGAATCATATGTTATGCAAAAAAAAAATAAGAAACGTTTACAAGAGATGTAACAAACTTTTTATAAAACATTCGTTTGTATAAAATAGATGTGTAATATGTCCTTGCATTTGCGTAAGTATCCTCGACAATCGTACACATTACGCAAAGAACATAATTGCTTAGTAAGTCATGCTCACTTGAAGCAACAAAAGCAACTTTATTTCGTAAAATAAATTTGCCTTCTTATCTCGAATGTTTACAAAGTTAAAAACAGTTGATATATTTATGATTAAAAAATTCAATTCGAAGTCCAAATTATTGAATATTAACAATTGAATACATAAAAGATTGTCTGATCTATATTATAAATATGTATATTACTTTTTTTTAACGAAGCAACTTCATAGTTAAACAAACTTCATTAATAAGTAAAATTTTATTAATATGACCTCTAAATTAATCGAGAAATTTTATTTGTATGCTTTAATAAAATTTAATACCAATTCAAGGAAGTTTCATTAAAAGTGATAAGATTATACAGATTTCTTAGAATTGAACGTCTTTTCCTGAAAGCTCTAATCGAGAAAAAATAACATGACGTCGTATCAGTTAATACCCTAACACTGTTTAGAGTTACCAGAATTTTTTTCTTTTGTTCTAATTCTCAAAATTACAAAGATCGTATTAAAAGGAATTAATAACTAAAACGGAGACGTATTCTTAAAATATTCGATCGACATGAAAATATCACATATTCGGATCTGCTTCACAAATTAATAAGTTAATGATCACTTTTCCCTGATTTAATCTTTTTTGAAAATTATTCGAGTTATCTCTCTCTCTCTCTCTTTCTCTTTCTTTTTCTCTCTCCCTTTCTTTTTGTTTTTTTCCGTACCTACACGGTTTCGTGCTCGCATCATTATACTGTTCACTGGCCTGAAAATCCTTGTGGCGTATCGACGAGCTCAGGACACCGTCACCGATCGTGCCTTTTGAAGAATACTTTCGAGAGACTAACCGAACCCCCCTTCTGGTGCTTCGACCTATGTTTTGTATATCGTTCACGCGTTTAAACTAATTAATTATCTCGCTACTTTCGCGTTACTTTCAAAGCCATGACAAAAATTCTAATTTGGTAATTCGGTCGAATATTATTACATGCACACACATACATACTTAATGTATACCAAAGAGTATCGTGGTCATTTAGAAATTACCTCGATGACTTTGTTAATCATATAAAGCGACAAAGTGTATAAAGTTAACAAAGAAAGAAGAGTATACGTTTTAATATCGTTCATTTAATAGGTATCACCTTTATAGACCCTTTCCATAGTCTGAACGAAATTTCATTTCTTTTCCTATTTGAAAGATTAATAAAATAATATTGGAACGAATTGATATGCAAGTCATTGTTGGTTACGTAGAAATCGAATAAGAAAAAGAAATGAAATAAAGAAAATAATAAGTTTCTTCTTCTTTTTCTTCTTCTTCTTCTACTTGAGTGAACAGTCGTCCTTAGTACTGTAAATCGGAGCGATTTCTCCAGGGGTCATACTAAAGCGGTATCGCGGAAGGGAAAGCGGACATAACGTTACTTCCCTTTGCCGTTAGTATTTCGACAGTGTATATACGTTAAAAATTTTCATTGCAAAATCTAAAGATATAATTATTACAAAATGGTATATTAAGTTAAGACATTAATATTACATTTTTATTAGATAAAAAAACAATGTTTCAAATCACTAATAATGAAGAAAAAGAAGAAGAAAAGGAAGATTTCAGTGCGATTTTATTAAAGTATCCTATCAAGTAAGCTCGAAAGATCATTGAGCTTAGTTTAAAGAGCGAAAATGATTATTATGAAGGGTATTCTTGTCGGTTCCCCCCTTGAACGAGAACGCAATTGTACTTCATCGTCGCATTGTCGTTTAAATGGCTCTTCGTATGCACAGGAGCGATCGTGTTCGTCAACGTCAACGTATTGCAACGCGTTCGTCGTGCCTTTTATAACAAAATGAACGTGAGACACGTGCGTTTCGTTCTAATAATAGCCTACGTATATGCATATATGTGAAACAAAGCGATAGATAAGGATTTACACGAGTTTTGTCTCAAAAAAAAAAAATAAATAAATAAATAAAATAAAATAAAATAAAATAAAAAACTATGTTTCGCGTTCTATCGATCGTTCAGTCATCATATTTTCTAACAGATTCCTCGAACTTGTGAGATTTTTTAAAAGGACATCTCTTAAATAGAAAAAGATGAAACGGTGTCAGGTTTTATATATATATATATATATATATATATATATATATATATATATATATATATAAACACACCCTCGATTATACGCAATCCTTTGTTTCGTTTCTTTTACTTGGTCGAAACTTATGTGAGAACTGAACACGTAGAAGAGAGATTACATATCTTTTTTTTGATGTCGCTTATTTCTTCTTTCTTGTTTCTCTTTCTCTCTCTCCACCTTCTCTCTTACCATTTTCCATGATCAAGCTTGGCGCCAGACGTAAGATTCTTGAGTGGCTCGTGTGACAAACGCTACAGGATTGAACCCTCGAGCTATGTATATAACCTTTTACTGTCTGTCTCTCTCTCTTTCTATTTACGTTTCAATGTTTTGAAATATATAGTGATAGAATAATTAGAAATACTATTTTAGAACATAAACTAATCGTATTATGAAAATTCATCATTTGAATTGATCAGTAAAAATCATCATTTGTACTGATCAATCAAAATTTTGATTCTTGTTCTGATGTAATAATTATCTTTGTAATATAAAATAAATATTAGAATTACGAATCTCGAAAGAATAAATTTTCGAGGAAACTTGGTACTTTTCTTAGATTTCTTACAGTGTTGAAAGAGATACATAACAATTATCTATCATTTTAAGTCGTGAATTATAACTCTTCGCGACATCTGGCAATATAAACGAAATTCCACAAAACGGGTCGAGCAAGCTCGTGACGTGTCACTTGCTAAGGATACTTAATCTTATGCTAGAAAATGCTAGAAAAAAAAACTAATCGCCGACCGATACATTTATACTAACATACACACACACATATGTGGATATGCGTATGTGTGTGTGTGTATACTAGATATATAATAATCTGAAAAAGTTTTTGGATTTATAAAACACCGTTTAAAGATACGTAGTTACGAATGACGCATATTATTACAAAAACAAAACAAAAAAAAAAGAGAAAAAGAAGGGAAAAAATGTTACATTGATTTTTATAAATTTTCGACTTTTCTTCCGTCATTAAAAAGTACTAACAGTATCCTGGGTCTAGATCGATAACAGATAAAGATCGAGATTCGTAGAGAATAAAGAACAAAGGTAACAATCTCTCTCTCTTGAGAGAGAGAGAGAGAGAGAGAGAGAGAGAGATAAACAGAAAGAGATCATGAAATATCGGAGTGACGTTTACGATCGGAACTGACTGCATCGTTTCGACTTTGGTCGGTCCCACGATCCGTTGTTATCTCTAATTGTGTAATGGTACCTCGGAGAATGTAAGAGAATCGGGTCAGAATGTATGTACGACGTTACTTTCCGGCGCAGGGACTTAATTATTCTCGCAATAATTATGCGAAGCTATTGCACCAACACTTACGATATCTTTTTTTTCAAACCATCATCTATCTGTATCGTTAATCGTTCTATAAATAAAGAAGAAGAATCGATTTACAAAATTGACAATTGCTGGATGGTATTTTACAAAATTATTTGGATTTACATAGAAATTTGAAAAAAAAATTGAATGTGCAATAGCTTTGTTTTTGTTAATATTTTTATCATAGAAAAAATAAACATTCATACACACACACACACACACTTTCTTCTTCTTGAATTCAGACGATGATGTACAAATTCTTGAATGAAATTAGACGAACAGGATGTATTTCAGCTTGTGCTTTCGGATGCGATAGAGAAGTTTATGCAATATCTACGTCCTCCTGGTATCTTACTCATTTAACCAACGACATAGTATGCCATAATGACTTTAATGTTGCCACGTTAACTGAGGCAAATAAGCTTTCCTTTCCTTTTCCGCTTGACTCTTTCGAGAGACTTTCCAACTTGATCGAGTCAAATCGATGATCGGAACTAACGAGATTTTCTACACCTATCAAACGAATCTGTAAAGAAGAATTTACATGTATTATTTATCAAGCAAATTATGTATCGATTTGTATTTATTGATGGAATAAAGAAGAAATATTTAACAATTTGATAAGAATGAAACATATTTCCTTGTTTCCTTCTTTCTAAAATCACCATGGTGAAAGATTTTTGTTTATAGAAAGCGCAAAGGAAAGTCAAACCAAGCTGAACTGTGTGACAAGCCCTAAGAACGGGTTCTCCCCGATGCTATTTTTACGGGGTGTCGCGTATGATACGGGACAATCGTGAGTCACGTTTTAAAAACTGGTTCCGTGCTTCGTATGCAGTTACCCGCATTCTTATACCTGCGAGGAGACACCCGACCCATGCGATTTATGCGCGTCGTGCCCTATGTCTCTTATTGCCTTCTGATTAGAAAATAAGAGAAAAATCGATCACGATTTCTTTACCTATATACAGAAAACTTTATACCCTAATTAGATCAAAACTGAGACTAAGTATCTTTTCTCTATTTTTCTTTTTTCTTTTTCTCTTTTTCTTTTTTTTTTTTTTTTTTTTTTTTTAACTTTTTCATATATTATTTCAGTTTAAAAATAAAGTGAAAGTAGTATAGTTATTTTTCTGAATATATTCATGTGCAAAGGATCCAATAAAAGAGAGGATGTAAGGAGTCTTCTTCTTGATGAAGTTACCTGGGAGAGAGACGATACTTTCCAAGGTCGTCCAACGATCAACTCTGGTCAAACTCGATCGGTCGATTACCCAGCGGCGCCTACTCCTCCTACTTTACTTCCCCCTCATCACCTCCTTCTCTATACACTTATGGAATTTTTATTTCGTTTCTTCGGCGACGACCTACGCTCATCTCGACTTCGTTCAGGATCTCGAGAAACCTTGAAGTAGACACGACTTGTAAATTATATACGATATTATCTTCTTCTTCTTATCTTTTCTTCATTTCATTATTTCACTCTCTCTCTCTCTCTCTCTCTTTCTTTTCCTTATGATTATTAGTAACGAAATGCATGACTCAAATATTATAGAACGCTATCTGTAAATTAAAACAGAAGAAAGTGTTAGATTATCATAATATTTTTGGGATGTTAAATGGGACACCCTGTACATTTCATCAATATATACAGATACAATGCATCCCAGACGCATTCAATGGTCAACGACGTTTTCAATTCGCAGACGAAGTAAAAGGGTCGCTGGACTCTGAAGAATCGATTCTTTATGCCGTCGACGTTTCTCTCCCAGACACGGGGAAGAATCTTTCGTGCGAATCACGAACTCTGTCTTTCCTTCTATTTTCTTATTTTTTTTTCTTGAAAGAACGAAATCCTTAGAGATTTTACAATGATTACAAGATATAGAGATGTTCATGTCATTTTATTTTTGTTGTTGTTATTAGGTATTTCTTCATGAATCTGAAAAAGAAAGAAGATTAAAGATTTTATTCTCAACACTATATAAGATTTAAAAAATATTATACAATTTATAACAAAATGATCTCATTGAATTTTATGCATTAGAAAAGATGCAAAATGGCATGATATATGTCTTAGGCAGAAAGAGATAATGCGAGATCTCTCGTGTGTGTGTTAATTATGATTTGCTTTGCCACGCGATCAAAGATAACGCGAGGAAGTTGAAAAATACGAACGTTGAGAAAATCGTTCAGTGGAGTCGCTGAGGGAGTGAATATATCGCCAAGAAATAAGTGAAAAAAAATAAAAGAAAAAAAAATGAAAAGACTTTCTGACGGAAATGGATATTTCAAGTTGGTCGACAATAAGTGTCATTCAATTGTTCTTTGAAGAAGATTAAATTAACGAACGATACCATCAAACGATTTTTAAAATTAATCGAAAATTGACGATTTTGTATTTGTGTAAAATTCAACAACAAATAATATTCTATGAACAATTATTTTATAGCAGATTTCTTTACTCAGTTCCTGTGACTATCAATAGGAAATCTCTTCCTTCATTATTTCTAATCATCCGTTCGCTAATAGTCCACGTAGTTTCTAATCTTTCCTTCAATCGACTTACGATTAAAGTCACGTTTAATGCGTCTTTTATTACTAGAAAAACTAATGACCACAATTCGACTATATGCTTTCGTTAAGTTTTTCTGATCATATTTATATCATTAAGATCATTTTTACGAGATTTAGCGTAAAGGTTAAAACATAAAAAGATTGTAAATCGATTGTGGATCCTACATAGTTCGTGTCTACACGAATATATTTTAATACTAATTATGCGAGTAACATTGACATTGCTGCACCATTTCCGGTCAGATAGTGTTCAATGAAAAATAGAAAGGAGAGAGAGAAGATACGTAGGCGGATCATTAAAAATCTTTCATTACGATTTAGTAATATATATATTATACTTAAAACAAAAAACATTTTCTATATCAACAAGTGATAATGAATAATTATTTATTATCAAATTGTTGGGTAAGAAATTGCTATTATTTACAATGTTCGTAAGCAATCGTTATATGTTATACTTTAATTACACTTTTTACTGATAAACTCTTGATGTTACAATAAAAAATATTCTTTCCTCTCTCTTTTAAAAATTATGATTGTACTATATTCGCTAATGTATGATTAAAATCATGCATAAATTAATCCAAAGGACACTCTCGCCAATGGAACTTCCTTAAAAGTATATAGAACGAGGTCGTTGCGAATACCGAATATGTGAAAAGAAGGTATTCCCCGAGGACGTTCATTTTCTGCTCACTTTTTTCTCTAACATTTTTTTTATCTTTCTCATAGAATAAAAAAAAACAGGATACGATTCGTTTTAGTTCTGTCACTTAATCTGCATAACTTATTTTTATATAATTATATCTTGTAATTGATCATATGATGCAAGAATGAACCTAGTTTATCGCTCGAGTTGCTCCAAGATTAAAAGAAGCGCAGGATTTTTCAAATCGTTCATTTCCTTGCTATTATTCCTAGCTATCATTATTCTTTATTAATTCATTATTCCAATTACAATGAAAACGGTTAATAATGCAATCACATTAACTTATCGTATACATAACAATAAAGATCGTGTTGTTGTCCGAATGATTCGCAATAATTTACCAAATGGAATGTTCATATTCGCAAGAATGGATTCCAGTATTCGTCCTTGACAAGTATCGACTAATCTTTGTATTTGCAAGGGAAATTCGTTGCGGCATGTAATTTCCATTAGCACAGAGACAAAGACGTTGCAGACATCTCTCTCTCTCTCTCTCTCTCTCTCTCTCTCTCTCTCTCTCTCTCTCTCTCTCTCTCTCTCTCTCTCTCTCTCTCTCTCTTTCTCTCTCGATAGCTCAAGGTTGTGTATACGTGTCAAAATTCCTTCTTATTCTTATTCAATTTTCCCGTTAGATTCTAAAGAGAATAGAAAAAATTTGTCTATAAAAAATAAAACCAAAGAGGTTGGTCAATTTCTAAAAAAACTGTGGAACTATGTAAAAATAACTATTTAAATATTATTCAAGAAATTTGTATCTCCTGTTAATAATTATCGGATTACCAAACTGTATGTAATATTTAATATGTTGCACATAAAAGTCAACGTGCTAACGTCATCATATTCAAAGCAATTCTTTATTACTTCCTTCGACTATTAACGGTGAACAATTTTAATCGTGAATCATGTTAAAAAAATTATTATAATTGCTGATAAAAGACCATGCTAAACACGTTATTCACTTATACGTTGTGCACATTCTTCGATGTACTCGCTAACGTATTCTCTTTTCTTTTTATGTAAAAGAAAAAAATAATTCAGAAAAAAATTTACCTTCTTGCTTGATCCAACGTTCGCGTATTTTTATCCTGAAATAAGATGTTGACGGTTGTACGATATATACGTAATGATAAGAAAAAAGACATCGGCTTCGTATATTTTATTCCCGACATCTCGAGCTCTACTATCATGGTGATCCGTTGCAACGCCAATCATTGCCTTATCCGGTCGATCGTTTGCCCTGCTTACTAGCTCGTTGTATGCCGATATAATATATAATACATTACGTTACTTAAAAAAATTAATAACCTGTAACATAATTAAAACATTATGAAATGCAATTTTTATAAATAATAAATTAAGCGAACTAGACTTTTTATTAAAAATCAATTGAATTTAATATGTACCAAGAGCAACGATGCAAGTACGTATACAAGCACGTATGCGACTATTCTTCATTGATGTGATTCATCGATGAAGAATATTCGATGTTATTAATTCATTCTTAACATACGAATTAATAATACCGAATTGATCGCGCTGGTATAGGCACGCGAAAGGAATAAGAATTGAAAATTAACCCTGTCTAATCTATCAATTAGATCTCTTCGAGCTGATTTCAACTTTATATTCTATACGTTATATCATCTTTACTTCGATGACTGATATTTCTTTGTACACTTCATTCAATCGTTAATATGTATATCTATTCTTCATTCGATTGTTGTTAATCTTTTACAGATCACGAATACTATAGCTATTCTGGAATCATGTCAAACGCGAGATCATCAGTCGACTACAGTTTACCATATTTATCCTTTGCTCCTGAAGAAGAGCTGCTTGTCAGAGAACGCCGAATGACTAATGATAAAGACACGATAAACTCTGATAGGGAGCCCCAGGGTGAACAAGTTGGAGACAAGATACATCAACAACAACAGCAGCAACAGCAACAGCAACAACAATCAATACAACAACAGCAGCAAGGATTGGAGCAAACTTCTATAAATCATCAGATAATTCAACAACCATCGACGTTTCAGCAAAACCTAAAGCACCAACAGGAACAACAGCAGCAGCAACAGCAGCAGCAGCAGCAACAACAACAAAAGCCTGTAAATGCTACATCCAACTCACAATCAGATGATGTTTCTTATTCGACGATTAGTGGAGCATCAGAAAATCACGATGCAGCTTCCAGCACTAAACCAAGCGTTGAGGTTTCTACGCAAAAGTCTGAAGTAACGTCGAAGGACTCCGTCCTTGTGTCTCAGCCGATGAATCCGGTATATATATATGTGTATATATATATATATATATATACATATATGTATATATGCATCTCGGAATCTTCCATATTACTTTTTCCTATAAAAAAAATAATATTCTTAGTTTTGTGTTACATTAGAATTACATTTATTTTACTAGTATCAATTACTAATCCTTACAAGTTTGTTAATCTTGAAAAATCGCTTTGGTAGATAACTGGAAGTGTTTCACAGCAACCCACAATGTCAGGTGATACTGCCGAGGAACAGGAACTAAATGAAAGTGCTTCCGGAGGTTACGTTACTGAAACAGTCAACAACCAAAGTAAAAAGAGCGAGGTTTCAGAACCTACCACTGAGAAGGACAATGGCAATGAAAAGGAGCAATCTGATACTGACATAGGCGGGATATCCATCACGAAGTTCTCCGACATGAATGCGTTCAATAAATCGCTCGCGCAGAACAACATAACAAAGACCGAAATGGATGCGCATCAATATTATAACAGCACGTTCATCGTCAATGAGTCAGTTGCAAAGGGTTATTGGGTTGACATGGACAATCATCCTGATCTTCGTGTTAATCATTTGCTCAGCAAAAGTCACCGACGTGCAACAGTAAGAAAATTGTCATTCTTATTTCTAGAACGTAACAGTTGATGTTAATAAATAATATTTATATGGATCTTATTAATTTTGTTTAGACCGTCAAATTGAAATTCGACTTTCCATTTTACGGTCACAAGGTCCGTAACATTACCATCGCAACGGGTGGATTTTTATATACGGGAGAGTACGTACATAGTTGGCTAGCCGCCACTCAATACATTGCACCACTTATGGCTAATTTCGACACGAGACTTTCCAACGAGAGTTTTGTTAAGTATGCCGATAATGGTGAGTGATTGATTCAATCATCGATAATAGTAAAATATTTTCATGTTCTTATATTGATCTTCCCTATCATTTTTATATATTTATCGAATATTTTTCATATTTCTAGGTACGTCATTTACGGTCGAATGGGAAAAGGTTCATCTACAGGAGAAGCACGCCGACAGTTCATTCACTTTCCAGGTAACTCTGCATCAGAACGGTGACATCGTCTTCGTGTATTCCGTTATTCCTTTCATAATAGAACAAATAGAAGACACTACACATCCTGTCAAAGTTGGGCTCAGTGATGCCTACATCATGGACAGGACGGTGTTCTGTAAGTCCTATTTTTGTTCTTTTCTTTTCTCGCAAACAAAAGCTTTCGTTCTTTCGTCGGCTGCTCTAGACATGTCGCAGACACTAACTCGAGCGCATAATCTCAATCTCCACCTGGTGTCGTTTAATTTTAACTTAACGCATAAAGACTGGCGGCTCGCCAGTTCTAAAAACGTTCTACGAGATTATTGGAACATGGTCCGTCCTCTTTTCTCATTCCTTTTGTTATTCTTCCTTATTTTCTCCGTTCAGAAACTCTACAAAGCAAATAGAAAATTTTTTAAACCAATGATCGTAAGCCGAATTTGAAATATAAATTATTATTTATTGTTTTTTTTTCACAGTTGTTCGTCGAAAAACAATCTACGAGTATCATCGCGTCAATTTCAACAGACAAGACATCAAAAATTGGACTGTCATTTATTTGCGTGCATTACCTACTTGCTTGGAAATGGATAATTGCACGGATTGCTTAACAAAGTTAACAGAGTTTGATTGCAAATGGTGTTCCGAATTGAATCAGTGTAGTACTGGTACATTTAGATCACGACAGGATTGGCTGTTGAAAGGTTGTGACATCAGACATATTAAGGAGGTGGACATATGTCCGCCATCTACGACAATTTACAAGGAACAGGAAGAAGGACACGATCACAATGGACACGTTCATACGGAAGAAGATGCACTCTTGAGTAAATCCGTAGTGAAGAAGAAAAGTCCTGGAAGCAGTCCTCTGGAACATCGTGAGTTTAGAAACGATTAGATCTTATTAATTGGGAATAGAAATGATTTCTCTCACTCTCTCTCTCTCTCTCTCTCTCTCTCTCTCTCTTTAGTCATTTAGATGATCTTCTTAATAATCGAATCAAGAAGACTTATATAACGAGAATGTCTTTTTCAGCTCGAGAGAATATGAATATGAGCGTGTCAGGTATAATCGGGATCCTCCTTGTCGTCACTTTAATTGCCGGTTTAGGAGGATGGGTTGCATACGCGTATCGTAATCCTCACAGTGCATCTGGACAGATGTTAATCAGGGTATGTACTCTAGATGATGCTTTTGACAAAGATCATCTATTGATTGACGATCAGTTGAAATCTTGTCTAATATCCTACCGTATTTAAATCGACCGTCATTTATAATTACAAAGAATGGGATAATAGTTATTGCATTGGTTTTTTTTAAATCGTGACGCGTCCAGCAAGCGCGTGAAAAAAGAATATGATCAAAGTTAACCCATGCACCTTTCTATCTCTTTCAGTATCGTCCAAGTCAGTGGAGCTGGCGAAGAGGCGAAGCACGTTACACTGCTGCAACGATCCATATGTGATCGCACGTGGGCGAGATATGAGAAAGTCAACAAGAGTCGAGGAATACAGAAACTTCCTACTACAGTAAACACGAGCCACGGCGAAAGTCCATACATAAGCTAAACGTTTACGTAACAAGCTAGACGTTTGCTCAGACGATGACAAACGTGTCCTTTTTGCGAAATTTACAATAAGTTACATACATTTTATTCATCGGCTAGTACATTCAAATAGGTTTTATCGTATCACTCGTAAACGAACGATGTAGTCTTGAGGAAGAACAACGCTGAAGGTCTTATCGTTCCTACAAGAGACATCAATGAATGAAAACTATGAATTACTTATAAACGAACCAAGGTAAATGAATTCACGAAGATTGAGTGAGACGCTCGCATTTGTTGGACTAACGAACGACGATCCGGAGGACGATACGCATTTTGTTTATTACATTGGCAAGTTCTAAACAATGCCTTTCGAGATATCTTCTCTACGGTCAAAATGAACTACAATGTAAGCTGAATATATATATATAATATATATATATATATATATATATATATATATATATATATTATAATAGTCAAACGTCTTGCGAATTACATCGTCGCGTACATTATAAAACCTATGCGTTTTTATTATCGCGTAGGATCTTTAACGAAAGCGTTTGATATATATTTGTTAATCGTTACGGTCAAATGTAAGAATCGAAGGGGACGGGTAACTTAGCCTGAGTGTCCAGCGTTTATGTGATTTTAGCAGCATGTGGTATATCTTGTTATTGTTTAAGAATTCGTTTTCTTTTTTTTTTTTTTTTTTCTTCTTTTTATCGTTAGATCAATTACAATAATATTGTTTTTAAGTATGTAATTTTCTTAGTCGAAGAAAAGTCAAATCGAAGATCACTCAAACGATCAGTTTTTTCATGTAGTAGTAATGTTGAAACTACAGTCTTATTGATTGAGAGCCAATGCAAAGAAGTAAATCATCCTAATCGTTTACTTTCGAATCCGTATTTTCTGCATGGCATTCACCTTGGTACATTCCAAAATCATTGAAGAATACGATAAAGACAAGATGCAACAGCTTATTCTTTGATCGTAGTTTCTTCATTTCTCTAGAATATACATACTTGATATACGCACATAGAGTATATGCGTATGTATAGATAAGAGTATATTTTCGAAGAAGTTTTATATAAATGAGAGCACCTTCACTTTTAAATGATCATGAAAATAGGAAAATAACAAAAAAAGAAATAAAAAAGAAAGAAAAAGAAGATAATAAAAAATAAAAAAAAAAAGGCAAAATTTATATCTATATCTGATAATATTATTAGGTCACGTTTGTATATATATATATGATAGTTTTTTAAAGCAATATATAATTTTTATCTAATTTTAAGCGAATTCACTGTCGAAAGGTGCCTTTTATCGATTTTTCTGACCAATTTATCGTCGAGGATAATAATCTCTATAATATTTTCTTAAGTATATTTGAACGCAAGAACGCATTATGCATTTTAAATATATGAATGTTTATATTTGTAGAAAGGTATACTCAATGATCAATTTAATTATGAATATGGGTATTCGTTCTGTTCGTGACTAAACACGGTCTTTATGTGAATACCATCAATTAGTGATCTTTTAAATGGCGACATTTCATTGCAAAATGAAACGAAAGTTTTATCTCTCTGGATCGCATTACGAACTAACGTCTTGGATGTTAATCAAGCGTGCACGAAGAAAAAAGCAATTTATAAAAGAATCCTTATTAGTTTTCTTACATTATTGTACGATTTAACTCATAGTTTGTGATAATAAATATTATAATTATTATGATATTTAATTTTACCAGATATTCTGCCGCCTTTTCTCCATGAACTTCTTATTCATAGAATCGAAAATTCAGATAAACTTGCATTAATACATTATTTTATATAAGTTATTCGTAATATTATTCGTAAAATGTGCGAAGTATTAAATAAAAAATAAAAAAGGAAATAATAAATTATTCACTTACAACAGTTACGTCTTATAATTTGAGAAATATATGAGCAACGTCGTGATTGGCTGAAAGAACGGTTCATCGAAAACGATTTGCGATTGGTTCGTACGATTCTACAGTAGCGCCACCAGCTGTATAAATTATTTACTAAATCAATATGGATTAATGTCTTCCTCAATAAATGATTAGTTTAGAATTTAATGAAAAATGGCGTCTTTAACAAAAGCTGTACAAATTTCAAAATTGGTGAACAATGTGACAAAACTTATTACAAACTTATCATTATCCAATAATATTAATTTAGTTTCTAACACTAGGTTTATTCGAAGGTTTGCATATAATCGTTTGAACGTATTTCATTCGTTTAATTATAATTTCCATTATAATATATAGAATAATCTTTTCCGATTGTTATATTTTTTTAATAATTACATAGATTACCTATGCAACCATGTGCACTATTGCATGCTTCATCAACAAAATATGATTTAATGGAGTTCTTTGATGACACAATTAATTGGGGTAAAGATGAAGTAAAAGTTGGACGTTCATGGAGGATGGATGAATTAAGATTAAAAAGTAATGAAGATCTTCACAAGTTATGGTAAATTTATTCTTTTGACTGTCAAACCTAGACAAATAAGTTCCAAATGTAATTCAAGAAATTACAGGTTCGTGTTATTAAAGGAGCGTAATATGCTCTTAACGATGGAAGAAGCATGCAAAAGAAAATATAAGATTTTTCCAAATCCTGAACGAATAGATAAAGTTGAAATGAGTATGTCAAATTTAGAATCTGTAATTCGTGAAAGAAATAAAGCTTATCATTTACTTGAAACTGGAGAAACAGGAGAACGTCCAGGGAGACTTGTATACAATGCGCTTGGTATGTTATTTCAAAAGTTTCATTCATATTTTCGATCAGATCGAAATCAATTTTCCAATGTTTTCCTTTTTCTTTTGTTTTTTTTTTTTTTCTAGGTTATAAATTTTATTATCGTATGCGTGAATATCGTATACCACAATTTATGAACAGCAAATGGTATAAAAAACATTTCTTTGGATATCAGGGTTATGCAGTACGCAAATTTCTACGATTGTATAGAGAAAAATTATGGAATATTAAACGGAAAGCAAGAAAGTACGTTTATTATATTTCGTCTATTATATGTGATTTAATATCTGTTAAACTAATTTTGTTTTTTCATTCATTTAGCCGCGATTTTCAGCAAGCTTTAGTCTTGCTCAGAAGATTCCCAAATATGGATATTAATGCATTCAAAGAGAAATATCCATCTGTAGATATAGAAAAAGCAAAACGCTATAAAAAATCACAAGGACATTTTGTATCTTAATGCAATAATCATTATTTTATGAAAGTATAACCTATAATAATTTAATTAATTGTAAATTATAACAACTTTATTGTATATTAATAAAAGTAATTACCTTCTGTTACATCAATTACTCTATTGTACATTTAGGTATTTAATAAATTCTACTTTTTACGCGTTAAATATGAAATAATTTTATCTTAACATTTCAATACGATTAAATATTGAACTCCGAACCGTTGCCATCTTCTAATATCAATGAAAAGTACGACCATTGTCTGTTTACGTCAACAGAAACGAACGGGCTTTGATTGTATCGAAACAATGTTTTCTTTTGGATTTTGGAGAGTAAGCATCGTAGCTCTGTCTTCATAGACGTGAAGACTTAGAAATTAATACTTTCGATAATTTTAATACTATTTTAACATTCTATAATATACACGAAGTAAAATGAATTAATTAATATTTAAACAATAGTACATAAGGTGAGACATTATAACGCACGAGAAACTTAAATAATAGTGATATAAAATTCCAATACTTAAAAAATTTTAATCTCGAGGTAGTTGACCTTGCATTATATAAATATGTCGGTCTTTTTATTGACTTTGACGAATACACAGGATCAGTTCTCCTTTGTCCTCTGACGAGTGAACATCGAAGTAATAATTTTGTTTTTATTGTTCTTTTTCAAAAAAGTCATCGCGCGTGAAACAATAATATGATCGAGTGTTTATATCACGAAATAGAGGTATAATGTTCGTTCGTTCGCGTTTCGGTATTTGAACAACAAGTGATTAATCAGTGTTTGTTCGCAAAATTTTTATTGCTTTTTTAATAGTCGCACAGATTGTATATTTATTAAGGATAATTCGCGAAGTAAATTCAATGATCGTTCTCCGTTAATAAATGATTATCGCGAATTATAATCAGTGAAAGGAAAAAACGGTCTCAGTAGGGGATTTTTAGTTTTATTGCTAATCGTAAATTCGATTAGATTACCTCTTGAACGCAGATTGTAACGCGGTGTAAAATCCACCGTTTTTCTAACATTCACGTAGGTGTCCGAGCGCGATTAAAAGTCCTAACATGGACTTGGTTGTATTAGTTCATGTTTTGTCCACATTTGTCGCTGATGTCACATATGTTCCGATCGAAACTTTAACGTCAATGAAAAATTATTCTTACCAATGATTGTAGAATGTAACAAGCTTTATTATTTGACTAGTTTGGAATAGTTTTATTAATTTTTAACTGTTATAGTATTTCTATCGAATAAAAATTTATGTGGAAAGTATACAGATTTGATATTTATATTAGATGCTAATTGTAATATGTAAAAAATCTATCATTATATGCTTTCCACATAAATGAAAATAGTCTACAAGAAGAAATGGAATACAATGTATAAATTAATACTACTATGATTTATATGTCATATAAATCAAATTATATTATTAAATCTATCGATGAAGTAAGAATTTTAATTATAATGCGTCAATAATAAATTCAATAGATAAACTTATAAAAGTTATGAAATTATAGAGCTATGGGCTATTAATTATTTTAAATCACAAATAAAAAAGCTGCCAACACAACTTACTTCGAACGAATTCGACGAAGGTACATGTGCATTTTAGTGAATTGTTAATCGTAATATAGTCGTTTATAATTTTAGGAATAGATGTACTCTATAATATAATTATTATTTCGTTAGATCGAACAAAAATTGTATGTATGTAATTTTAATAATATACAACTGTTTTATTATTTGTCTTGCCACGGTACCTCACAAGATTTTAACATTACAAATTGTATAATGACTCGTGAAGTCTCTTAAATCATCTAATCCAATAGCGTAAACATAATATGTTTGAGATCATATGTGTAACTTTACACTTTCAATGTTTCGAGGGCAAATCTTCGTGAAAAATCATAATCTAATGAAAAGTTAAGATATTGTACAATGGCGTATCTAAATCAGAAGGTACGATCGTAAGAATAAAATTAGAAAGCTCTGTTACCTGTACCTGCACTAGGAATGTTAATCATACTTATTGTATACTCATTGTATAAGCAGTATACAGAGTACTATTTTTAGATTATTTTGCGAAGTTAATCTAAGCTTACGATTTTCTTTCAATGAACATTGTCTCAAAGATAATTGTAGTTAATGCATATTATCCTATCATTTTGGATAAATGTGAGTACATAGACACTCATACAATGTGATACAACACAACCCTTCACAATTGCCATTATATTACAATTCATTTATCAATATAAATTACTAGCAAATAATCACAAAATTTTATACTAGAGACAATATATTGCACCGTTTTGTGCATAGCACGATTAACATCATTTAGAATTACTAATCTATTCAAATCAGGCAACCTAACAATTCAATTCATTAGACAAATTTTCTGGTTAATTAATAAAACTAAAATATAACACATACATTGAAATTTAGTTGCTGTATGGTATACTTCACAGGAATAGAATAACACAGCATTTTAAATGTATAATCTATTATATCATTGAACGTAAAATTCATTATATTTTACGTTCCTTCAACATTACCTTGTAGGTTATCAATATGCAATTTTTCGATCTTTCCTTTATATCACGAGAATAAAGTAAAATATTTCTCTTAAGGATTTCTATCGTGTGTAGTAAGGTGTATTCATAGGTCTTAGTGTTTATTCGACCATTGACGGTAATAAATATTGCCAAGCATATTCTAAATCTTTACTAGCATCCGAACAGCGTCGATGAAGTTTATCTTCTGGAGGAAGCGTAACCATAGGAAATTCACCCTGAAATTAGATAATGAAGTATTAAATCATTGTTAATTAAAAAATGTAATGTTACATATCACATGGATGATGGATCGTACCAAATCCGCATCTGCCCATAATGTTTGTAAAATCTCTCTAAAAGTGCAGAGCTCGGTATAATTGGTAAAGTATATCACCCAATCACCGCTATTCTCATGAACCTCCCGACATGCGAATTCCTAATCGTTTGAAATATCATAAGCGCTCGAAAAATTATTAAGATAAAAAGAAGAAGAGAAAAAAATGTAAAATAAAAATAGATAATTTAATATAATTACCAATATACACCAAGACTGTTCGGGTAAGGGTACTCTGAAAGCTGTTAAGTCTTCCACAGAAGCACATGATAACGTTTGATTGCGCTGACTACCTGGATATACTTCTTTCATAGCAACTAGATGTCTTGTAGTCGTTACAAGACTACAGGGCATAGGCTCTCTCTTGTCAGAACAATCAAACAAACCAGACGCACTTTGCACGAAACTTTGCAACCATTCGGAAGCAACATATTCGTCGGGAGCAGCAAATTGAAATGCTTTATTCGGTTTCAAAAGTATTTCGAACGTATGAGGTCGATGTGAATTGGGAATTCTTCTGCAACCTTGACAAAGGCCACCCTTCAGCGGGATGGCACGTTTAGGAAGTCGTTGATTCAAATCTGTAAACATGTAAACTACACCACCTTTAAGAACAAAATATCCAGCTTCCCAAGGATTTATTGGTGCATTAGGATGTATATGCTGATAAGTGTGTGGTCTAAACATAAGATCGCCTTCTTTGGTTGGGCCACACGGTGTACTTGGAGGAGACATGTGCTCATCCTCCATATAAATAAGACTGTAATGTTCTATTTTTTCATCCTAAAAGTTAAATTAAAATAAGTAAGAGAAAAAAAAAAAAAAAAAAAAAAAACTAATAAATTGCTTAGCCAATAATATAATATACTTACAGGATGTACAGCAGTATCGGATAATATCGATTGTTTCAAAATATGCATGTCTTCATAACTTAATTCTTTAACAGCCGGCAATCGGGGTTTCGACGGTGATCTTCTCATGGCTATTTCCAAGTGTGTAATTAATTCAGAGGTGGTGTGCGAACTGCCAGTAGAAAATAGATACTGCATCTCATAATCGGCATTAGAGATAAGAATCGTTTGTGCATTTGGTCCAATCTGAAAGAAATTTGATACTTTACTGTCAGAATTTATTATTTAATTACAGAAACTATAAATAATATACACGCACACGCGAACGCACACGCACACGCACACGCACACCACACGCACACGCAATTATACTTTTACCATTATAACGTCTAGCTCGTTGTAAGGAATTACAAATTGGTTACTGTAAGAATGATCCAACTTCGAGCCGGTTAAATATAACGTTTTGTCGGTTAATAAAGCGATCATCGGCTTGCTCTCTCCGTTCGTCATGTAAGAACTTCTAACTTTATAAACTTTATACAATTCCTCCGTTTTGTCTCTGTAAATATGTTTTTTAAAGGTCTCTCGTAATTTTAAGCTGATTTTTTCTCCGCTAAACTCTTGCTTTTCCGCAGCAACATTTTCTTGTATCTCTCTATCAAGATTATCATTGAAATCCTTAAACGAATCGTAATTTGCTTTAATTCCTTTGATGTACAATGGATTAGACTTCTGTGGTTTCTTCGTTTTTTTACTTTCAAATTTCCTCTCCGTAATAGATCTCAAAAATCTACTCAACAATGACGTTTTCGATGGTGCTTGTCGTAAAGGAGGTGCTAATAATTTATTACTGCTTTCACCCGTTAATATCGAGGTCATGTTACGTTTTTTAGAAGGCGAAGCCAAATGCCTATTAATCAACTTACGTTCTTCTAAATCGGAAGTTGTGACGCTCTCTACGTCGGACCAATCGCTAGAACTGGCATATTTCTTTGAATTCTGTGGTCTCGGCATTTCTATTTTTACCGGTGGATCCTCGACAATATTTCCGTACTGCTTTTCAACGATGTATGCCTCTTGTGCCTCGTTCTCTTCCAATTCTATCTCCATCTTTGGTCTTAAACTTTTAGCCGGATCTTCTTGGCCCTCTGGCGAACCACGTTCTGGTAGAGATAGATCGCAAGAACATTTGCAATTTTTCTGGCACAATGACTGGTTACATAACTTTTGTGTTCCTTTCTTTTCAATATCACTGTCGAATACGCTCGACGACGATGAGAAGGAATAATAATCGGAATGCGCGTTTCTTGTATTGTTACTCTTTTGAATGTAAGGAGAATCTCCGTGTCCGCACCAACTGTAACGTCCCTTCTGAGCGTCCTTTTTTTGAATCGAGTTAGGCGTTAGAAAGCTCATAGAGAAATCCGCATAGCTATCGTCATCTAATTTCATTGTTTTTAGAATATCTTCGTGAAAACTAACGCGTTTTTTGCTTTCACGTTTTTTCTTACGTTGTCTACGTTGTACTATGGCTTCGGAGCTTGATGTTGACAAAATGCTCGCATCTGTCATATTGAGGGTGTTCAGAATACCATAAGGAGGCTCTATATTGTCGCAATCAGAAATGGTCATACTCAATTCCAAGAGATTTGTATCATTATTAATCACGTAGGAATTACGAGGATCTATGTTCTTCTTGAAACTATAGCTGCCATCCCCGTAATAGCTGCTCCTTTTATTTATATCTTTTATTCCATTGTCACATTTATTGTTCACCGCGTCCAAGTGAACGGTATCAAGGCTTCTGCTGTAATAATCATAACCCTTTAAAGTATCCAAACTTGAACAATTGAGTTCATTATCTTCGAGCTTTCTGGTTAAATTTTGATTCGCGATGTCACTCTTCGTCATAATCACATTTTGAAATTTTGTAACCGCAGGAGATTGCATCGGTGTTTTTCCATCCTCGCTTGAATCGCTTGAGCTAAAATTTTTATTCTCTTGTATGCAATTGTTGATAATAACCTTGTATCTATTATTTCGATAATCTGGAATATCATCCATCGAAGAGTCCTCCTAAAATGGGTGTGTCAGTGTCAATATAAATGCAAGTTTCAAATTAAAAACATAAAGAACTTACTTCTTTATAACTGCTAGCGTCGGTTTCATTCGCGAGATCCATATCACTGTCAAATGCAACGCCGCTATCGCCGGGAGAAGCTAAGCTCGAACATACGCTAGAAGACCTCAGATGTAAAGATAATACGGTCCCAGAAGAGTTTATGCTCATAGGCCTTTGCGGCATATAATTGCAGATGTCCAAGTATGTCACATCCTATATTTAAAATCATCATTTTATTTTACAAAACTATTCTTGATATACAGATCCTTTTTCTTTTTTTTTTTATTTTTTTATTTTTTTTTATTTACCAAAACTTTTCCAAGAACAAACTATACGTGTATCATATTCTAACCATAAAAATATACTATATACAGCGATAACATATTGACCCTTGAATTTATAAAAACAGATATATCCGCACGTATGTCTTTTACAACAAGACATATATTATTTATTACCAAGATAATTGTAACTAGGGGGTGATATTGATATCTGCATGGGGGAAGTTAAATAAAAACTTCATAACAGGTTAAAGGGAAACATTATCCAATTTGAGTCAACATATTGCTATCTTAGAAAATAAAAGAAAGAAGATTACCCAACAGTTGCAAACAACGATATATAAGAAAATAAATTGTCATAAAACACAACGTTGAGTTGTCTCGCGCAAGATAACAAAAATATTTTTAATTTTTTTAATTAATTTAAATGGTATTTTAATATACATACTAATTGTAAAGTGAAGGACACATTTTCTAGACCAGCAAGGAGATTTACAAGTTGGTTTGTCTTATCGGCATCGCGGACAAGCGCATGTGTAACGTACTGTTTCTTTAATGTTTTGGTATCCCGTAGTAAACAGGCTAAATAACTTTCGAAGCTGCCTTCGCTGAGGGTATGATATAACCATGCTCTACCTACAAAATATATAGAACTTTTTTTGGAATATTCCAAATTTCAAATATTATGATACTTCACAATAATTGTTTCCAAAGAATAGTCGGATAAATGTAAAGTAATAGAAAGTATCTTTGGATTTCAGGAAGGCTCACCTTTCCCTATGGAAGTTAGTACACTTTGGAGCGCATGAATAACTACGACGGTATCCTGATGACTTAGTTCTCTGGCCGTACCCCAATATCCGTGCCTTTCTACGCGCAAACCATGCCGTAATGCTCGATCTAACCAATAAACGAGCCAGGAATCTCCATCCAAGACCACGGTACCATAGAGACTCTGAGCATAAACCTAGATTATGATAAGGCAGACATAATAATAATCGGTTAATAAAATAAAAGCACTCCTTACTTAAGTATGAAACATAAAAATCTTTTAAAACCGATCCAACGGTTGTTTACAATAATAGCCACGTCTTTTGCAACATATGTAAAACATATTAAAAATAACTGATGCACGACGTGCCTTTCTTAATTTACTCATGACACATACGTTGCTAAATTTCGATCGATCTTTTCGCCCTTTTCTTTCGAAAGAAGAAAGAAATAGAAAGAGAGAGAGAGAGAGAGAGAGAGAGAGAGAGAGAGAGAGAGAGAGAGAGAGAGAGAGAGAGAGAGAGAGAGAGAGAGAAAGAAAGAAAACAAAGAAAAAATTATAAAAACCTTTTCGCGGGAATCATTTCAGCCTTGTAACGTCGATTAAATGGAACAAAGAAGACGTCAATTACATTAACTAAATGAGACCTCGAAATTTTTGATAATGTTCGAATGATCTTCGATCGATCAAAGAGAAAGATAATGAGACGATTAACACGGTCTCGAATATGATTGGAAGAATATGAAAGAGGAATATTTAACGATAGGCGACTCGTGCAGCAGCAGCAGCAGCTCGTGCTTACTGACGACCGCGTGCACGTCTGCGATGTCACCAGTGGCACTACCGTCATCTTTGAGGTCTCTTGCGACGTTTCAACATCCGAACGAAATCGAATGAGAAAAATTAAATGACGATGAGAAAGATGAATACGAAAACTTATATTATTCTCAATATCACCGAATCGAACGACGAAGAATCAATTTCAACTCTCCTCTGACGTCATCCTCTCAATTTTCCTTATCAGACTTTCGCGCGGCGATCCATAAACTGCATTTCCTGTGTGACTGTGCGCGCGTGAAAGTCAGGCCTATCGTAACGCGAAACAGCGTTAAGCACGATTGTCGATTGCAGAAGGAAGGAGGAGAAATCTCTATATAGAGTTTTTTTTCTCTTCAACTCTCATTCTCTTTCTCTTTTCGTTTCTAGAGTCGAACGCAGATTTATCTCTTTGTACATACTTTTGTGTGTGTGTGTGTGTGTGTGTGTGTGCATGCGCCCACCTATTCTAGCATATGTACCGTGGTATATATATATATAAATGGCCTTGGATATTGATACGACACGTCTCTACGTAAAAAGAGAAGGGAAAGAGGGTTTAGTAGTAAAAGACCTATAACGAAATGCGCGCACGCACACACACACACACACACTCACACAGAGGAGACGCACACGCACTCACCAATTTGACGGCTTTCGTCAATTCTTGAAGAATTCTACTCTTAGAAAGGACCTTGTCGGTGCAAAGGTCCATGTCTTCCTGACTCGGCATTTCGTAATGCGATGATGTTACATCTTTCTTGTTGAGATAATAGAGAAATTTGGACGATAAAAATGAAAATTTTCCAAGGGAAACGCCAAGCACGTCTCCGATCCGACTCGACGGGGTTACGCTGGCACACTCGTCGCCGGGTGGACTCATTGATTTTTTAGAGGCGCGCAAGTCGGGCGGCAAATTTGAATGCACTGCGCCGATCGACTGACGTTGATCGTCTCCACCAGCCGTCTTTAAAACGATATATCTTTTTTACTTCTTTTCCTTTTCTCTCAGTGAATTCCAAGTGCCTACAAAATGATAGGTAAAATAAGAGACACAATATCTTTAAATAAATAAAACGAGTAGAGAAATAAAGAGAAAGGGTTAAGGATGCTCATGGCAAATCTTGTTTGTGAGAGATTACAAACAAATCTAGCAACAAAGTGTTGAATGCTTGCTAACAACTCGTGGATAACTCCTGGTGCATTCGATAACGTATTATCTCTAACCAAGCGCGAAAGTAATTTATTTCTTTCATTCGTTTCTCTTTCTTTTTTCATTGATCGCATTGAATGTTCTCTCTCGTTGGTTTAACAAAATCTACCGGATGTTAGATAAAATAATAATTGACAAATATTGAAACGCGATTGAGAAACTTTTTAAATATTTATTTTTCATGTGTTAAGGTTCATCTCTCAAAATAGAAATCACTCGTTTGATCAACAATTTATGAACATTTTTTTTCGAGACGTTGCAAGTACCTTTTTTGTATCCTCATCAAAGAACCTTCCTTTCCTATCCGTAAGTATATACTGTAGACGATATAAGTGGTAATAAAACGGTTGAGAAACGGGAAGGTACAGGAAACAAAAGAAAGAATATACGTTGAATGAGAGAGGAGACGTTTCAAATACCTACCGGAAGGTAAAAACTTCAGGGTCAAGTACACGTCGAGAGTATTATTACAATACGATACAAAAGTGCGCAGTTTTTCTTACCTTTTTCTCTACTCACTCTTTTTCCCTTAACGTAATTATTATTTCTCCATCTATTTTATTATAAATAATAAAAGAATATATTAAGATTTAATTATGAACATTTTTACAATATGTTCATGATATAATACGTCAATTGACTAAGTTTCGATCGATTACATCTTTTTGGCCCACCCAGTATATCCGAAGGCGTGCATTGACTTTGGCAGTCGTCATTTGAAAACTAACAATTACAATATTTTATTATTATAATATTATAATATTTATTGACAATCTCTCGAGAGTCCGTGAACGATAGAAGTGATTTGGTCGTGACCGAATCGATTAAATAAAAACTTGACCGATTCGAAATTCAAGGGAGAACCTAAAAAAAAAAAACCTTGCTACAACTAATCCGTCGTTCTAATTAATTATAAAGAATAAAAATAGCAAAGATTTAACGATTTATAAATAACGAAAGTTATTATTTAAATTAGTTTTTAATCGATCACTTTTTATAGTTCACCCTGTGTATTAGAAGTCGTTGCATTGACTTTGACAGTCATCGCTTAAAAAATAACGGTTAAAGTTAATCTCGAGTCTCGAGGGTGGAAATTTTCAATTCAACATTTATTAGTAAAGATACGAGAGAAAGAGAGAGAGAAAAAGAGATGGGAAAGTCAATTCTGATAAACGTTCTTGATATCCTTAAAAATATTCGTATTATCTGACGAGCCTAGCAGGGGTCACCTTTCTTCGAGCGTAACGTTCCAATCCTTTACGAGAGGTCAAAGTTTAAGATTTTTTTCTCCTTTTCTATCGAGTTATATCACGACGCTTATTAATGTGCTGTGATTTACAATGCAACTTTTAAATAGATCAATCGTTTTATTTTTCGACCGATGAAGGCCGACGAACAAATCGTTTTTGAATCATTTCCTGAAAGTTCGAGATCATCGATCGAGAGTTCGTCGAGATGGAAAACAACGACTAATTAAAGGTAATATTCAATTGTTTTATAATACTTTCGTTGCATTGATAAAAAAAAAAAAGAAAGAAAAAAAAAAATGTAAGGTGCCACGAGAATCATTGAACATTTCTCGTCATTATCGTATCGTTAAATCGTATCGTTGAAAAATAACGAACACACGTGATTCTCATTCATACATTACTCATTAATGAAATAATTTATTGACCTTCTAACGACAGAAAGAGAGATAATACAAACAAAAAAAAGTAGGTTATGTCAATCTTTGTCGAAATTAATCATGTAACCTCAAATATCTGCTTAATTCAAAAAGTCGATCCATTGATCGATTCCTTCTTTATTCTTCGCATCGCAAAAAACATTCTTTTGTAGACTTTTATAAAATATTATCGTTGTATTTACATTAGATAGTTTCTAAAAAGTTTCTTAATTGGACTACGTTCTTTTACATTATTATACGTATAATAGAAATTACGCATTTCGTTTTCCTTTTGTGAATGATTTCGTAATAACGATATAATTCTCATAAATTACGTAGATTAGTGAAAATAATGAAATATTTCTTCGAACCTGTTACGAACATAATTCGATGCGAAACGTTTGTACATTATTTTTATTCTGTAAAAGGATTACGCAATTCCTTATTACGCATGTCATCCTTTCTTTCATGTCATGAATTACTTACTACCTTTTGACGTTTCAATCGAACTATCTTTAACTGGAGCATGAAACGATGCAACGAAAGGACGTGTCATTTCAATATAAAAATATTTATCAGTCTTTCTACCGATGAAAATATTAATAATTCTATGATTTAACATTTTAATGTAACAATCATATAGGTATTTTAAACGACTTTATCCTGTCGATAAAAAAGTGAATTTATCCGTCGAGCATCGATTTCACGTTTTCGTTGACATATTTTCTCCGATAGATGGCAAAGGTAGTCGGTAATATAGTTAAAAATAAATTGCATTACAATTACTCTTGTTAACATTAATTATACTCATTGGGTTGTTATCATTTTAAGCTTGAAAACGTTCTATTAGCGTTATCTTGGAAACTCTAGCAATATAAATTATTTTATGATAAACGATATATGCATTTAATAAGTACTATAACTAATGCATTGAATTTTTTTGGATAAGCGATGGATCGAGATCAAAGGATCTTCTTTACCGGTGAAAAAGATCAAGGATTGATCCTTTTGATGGTAATCTTGGTATTCATATTAATTTTTTATGTCAATCAATTTTTAAGATGAGTCAAAAAACAAGAGAGTTGTAATAGTTGTAAACGCTTCATCGACTGAAAGGAAATTCTTTCAATACGTTACTGGGGAAAATATTACCCAGTCATAATCGATATGCAATGGAAATATCATCGTACGATTGTAAACAATAAGGCAAGTATCATCCAAGTAATTTAGTTCAACAATTGCGCTCGACAGCTTGTAGAATTCTAGCTTTTAATATTGCATTATGTACACTTTTTGAACATACTTGAAATGCAAGTATAATATGTAGATATTTTTCATAGATGGACATGTAGTATCACTGTTCTGAAAGAGACGAAAATGCGTAGAATTTAGATATCAACAAAGCAGAAGGCACTGTCTGAAGCTCCGGTGCTTTGCATTTCCCTTTTATTTCGCGTACATACGATGTGAAGTATATAAAATCGAGAGGAATAGAGAGACCAGAAAAATACAATAAACATTTTTCGTATGCCAGGTAGGTCTTATTTATTTGCAGATTCTTATCTACATTTAAAATTAATGTAAATTCATTATACATTTGAAAGGTTTAATATACTTATCTAGTTCAATCTTTCGTGTAAATGTAATTAAAAAGTTTCATTTATTAGTTGAGGATAATGTAACAAACGAAGTAACGATAATTTCTCTCTGTCTTTCTCGTTGGACACACACACACACACACACACACACACAAGGGAATAATATTTTATGCGCTTTTGGCATTCTTGTCGAGTTTCTCATAGATTCATATTATTCAGTTTCTATGAAAGAGACCGAAACTATTTTTCTCATATACGTTATTTCCTTGTTAGATATGCACATTGCTCTGTTTACTCACGCGAAACCAGGCATGTACGTCAAGGGAAGAACTAATACGAACGTATAAATTATTTTCTCATACTTGGCTTGTTCTTTTCTTTTTCTTTTTTCGGTCATTCCTTCTGTTATTAAAAAAGAAGTAGAAGAAGAAGAAAAAAGGGAAGAAATGAGAAATTAGTTATATCACAACAATTATTTATTTAAGCAGTTTATTAAACGCTTATAGAAAAAAATGTTACATTAAATGTATTAACAATGTCGACGTTATATTTCTAAACTTTCTTGATTTTTCTTTCTCTCTCAAATTGCTCAAACTATTTCTTTCCTTTTATTTATTTTATCGATACATAATAACAATGTAATCGAAATTGGACGTATAATTCACACTCGATTTAAAGTTAAATATCTTTTAAGGAACCTGTTTGTTAGTCCTTACTCTGAATCATATTTTTATTGTTGCTATTATTGTTATTACTATTATTATTATTATTATTATTATTATTGTTATTATTATTATTATTATTGTCATCATTATTATTATTATTATTATTACTATTATTATTATTATTATTTCGAGGACTCGTACGTTGTGATTCGCTTACTACGTTTCCTTTTGATTTCGTTCTCTGTTTTCCTTTCAAGTTGGATAATACTTGTCTTGAGCACTCTTCAATAATTCTCTGCTCTTTCTCAGTCAATTCTAACGTCGGAAAATTTCCAAGATTCACTTCTGGATCTCTGTGAAAACACCAGAGTATATTTCAAAGAACGTACTCAAATATATTTTTGTTATCATACCTATATAAAATAAATTATAGTTTATAATAAAATAGAGGATGCATTGTATTCGTCCTTTTGTATTTTACTAATAGATAATTCTGTTTGTTTGTTAATTCATTTGATTATCAGACAGAGGAAAGAAATGTTATTACTGTCGTTGTAAGAGAAATGGATCATTAAAAAAAAATTAAGGGGAATATTAAACACGGTCCATTACGGAGAACTTGCAAATGAGACTACTAAAATGTGGGCCAGTGCCGTATGCATTACTGGTAGCTCTCTCGGTTGAAGCGATAGAAAATTGAAGAAAAAAAAACAAGAGAAAATAAAACAAAAGAAGATGAAATTACTCTTCGACTTTAACGTTCACCACTTTGCGTTACTTTCATTATTCTTCTGTACTTAAAAAAGAAGAAAAAAAAAAGAGAAAAGGAAAAAAAGAAAAATGAGAGAGAGGCGAATTACGAAAAGAACGAAGAGACGACAGTGTGCTATAAATCTTTGATAAAAGAAAAAAGGAAATTTCTTATCCGCTTTGTTCATTTTTAATATTCGCGATGGAAATGAAAAACTATTCGTGATGATAATCACGATAATAATAAGTAGGTGATGATGATGATGATGATGATAATCGTTCAAACGTGTTTTGATTACTTTCTGTTAAAGTTTTGCGGATGGAAATAAAAGTAGAAGCAGAAATAGAAATAGAAACGACGGGAAGTCCTTTGCGATCTAATTTCGCTCGACTTTACGCTCGAGCACGCCTTCCGTTAATCTCGAGCGACTTACTCGAGTTGCGAATTATTTTCGTGAATATTTCACTCACCTTTGATACTTGTTAAGTTTTGTTACGATCTTCCTTAAACTGCTCTCTCTTTTCTGTAGATTCCTCAGGTCGCCTTCTCTCTCCTGCGAACAAAGTATTTCCATTTTATCGACATCTTATCCTATTTGTTTTTATTTTATTTTATTCTTCAGAAACATTGTTTTAATTCCTTCTGTAGAATACATTTGATTACTTTCAAGATATCACCGATAACTCTTAATTCTTCCTCACGAGATTCCTGAATGTGACGCATAGTAATCGTCTCGCACGTTAGCCTAAGTATTTGCTGACGATACGTTTGTTCCCGTTCCATTGCCTTGTCCCAAGCTTCTTCTCTCGCGATTACTGCGTCCCTTAGGACTTGCATGTCCTTTTCCATGATATCCAGCTCCGATCTAGGAGGTTAACGTTAACGTGTCCTCTTAAAAATTCTACTCATGAACGGATAAATCACAGAGAGAAAGAAAAAGAGGGAGAGAAGGAAAGAGTATGTGCACGTTCTTTCAAATACTTTAAGGATTTTCATGAAATACGAAGGGATATAACAACTATAGTAAGAAATATAAAATAAAAATGTCAAAGTAAATTGGAAATTGATTTAAGCCATTATACAAAATTAAAATTCAAATCCATTTACGTTTTATTAACAACTTAAAATACGATCGATCTTGTTTTTTAATTAGATCGACTTTATTTAATAATAAGTTTCCTACGATTAATAGTAGCTCTCTGTTCGTCATTTATCCAATAGGTTATTGATAAAGTTTATTAAAACGTTCGTATATGATTACCTCGTAATTGTGACCGTAGTTATACCGTTTGTAAAATTCTCCAATTTATTCTGACATCCCTGACAAAGGGACCAATTCTGTACGGCCCGATCTACGGTCGCAATGACATCGGTTGTCGAACTGCTATTTTCCATTTTATTTAAAATTTCATCTTCCTGAAGAAGTTGTATATACGTAATGAATGTAATTACGCTTGTCGATGCGAACAAATATCAATATATATTTAAGATATTAATTGTAAAGCAGACACAATATCAGATGAATTTATTGTTTAGTATTTGTTTATTTATTAGACACTTACCATTCGTTTATTTGATTTTTCACTAATTTCCCTCTTCGTCTTCGTCAATTCTTCTTGCAACGAAGCTATTCTATGCTCCAACTCTTTGTTTCTACTTTTCTCCCCGTCAAGACTGTGAGGAAAAACGAGAAAAATTATCATGTAGGACGTTCGATTTTATCAAAGTATTCCTCACCGACTTTTCAAATTCTCTTTTTCTCCAAAGAGCTCACGAAACTTCTCACGCATCGTGGCATTCTTCTCTTCGAGCATTTTCAATCTAATTTTAATACTTTCTACGGACCTTGCATTAGCGATTGAAATTCGTCGATCTCGAGCTGATTCGCTCGCTATTTTCCTCATTTCCACCCTATCCTCTGGGAATACAAGTTGCTCGCCTCTACCTATGAAATTTTCTTTCGAAATTTCAAATTCTTTCGAATATCGTTAACATTCGATTCAATATTTTATTAATTAGATTTCCTTTAGGTGTATTCTTGATAACAATGGAAAGGAAATTAATTATAAAATTGAATGAATTAGATCAATATAAATTTGGAAAAACAATGAAAAACAATCCCTGCAATAAAGCAATTCTATTATAATATTGCAATGTATTATCACGTAAAATTAAATATTCAATTATCTCGTTCTACGTCCTTTGAATGTTGTTTGAGATAATTACAATTTATTATGTTGCAATTAAACCGGTTCTCTCCGGATGTATCTGTGCCGGTCGTGCTTCTACTATAATCCATGGACATTGGAGTGATCCATCCAGCTGTTGTGTAACTTCCTGAAAGGATGATAAATTTGTTCGTTCTGTGTTTGAAAATTAATTACTTCTCTTTCGGTCAGACTTCTCTTTTAGTTTCCGTAGATAAATAAAATAGTTCTTTTGATAAAAGATATGATAATTGGGAACACGATCGAATAATAATTGTTAAAATTAATTGGTAAATTAAAAAAATATTCTTTATTCAACAAATCTATTTTCCGCTTACCAGTGTACATTTCATTACAAGGGCTACGAATGCTCGATGAATGTATCGAATTGTCGTGATCGTAAGAACGTGGAGTATCCAGGTGATAAATCTGATCCATTCTGTGATCAATCGATTGACAATTCAAGCAGGACATCTTGGTTTCTGTTATGTCGAAATCTTCTGACTATATTTTCTCGTATTAGTTTGATATTTTTATGGGTTGCGATCAATATTTAGAAGTTCCTTAAAATCAGGAAAGAGAAAGTTTGTGTTTTTCTCTTTTCTTTTTTTTTTTTTTTCCTTTCTCTTCAAAATCTTCACATATTAATGATCGTTGATGTAATATCAACGACGAAGGAAAAATTATTACTTTTCTTTAATGGACGCAAACATCCTTTTACACTCTGAAATTTCTATTATTTTATAATCATAATTTTCTTTTGTTTGTACTAATTTCAAATCGAACTCGAAAGAGGTTGATCTTCATTTGGCCATTAGATTTAATCGTAAATGTTTTACAATAAGTATAACAAATATTTCGTCTTTGCTTGTTCTTACAAAAGTTTTCACGTAAGTTCGATCGCACGTCAAAGAAAATAACAAGTAAAATGAGAAGCGTAAAGTAATGATTCCGTTTCTATTTGACTCGACACCGATGGCAGCCATTGGATTTTACACGCTCGTCGAGTGAGCTAAGCCATAAAAGGAAATGGAAGAATGCGGAGAAATTTTATTTCGTCGACGACGACGAACACACGATTCAACTTTACCTCTTGTCAATTTTTTACATACTTGAAAATGTTCAGAACAAAGTATTTACCTCAAAGGGGGAGGTAAAAGAGAATGGACTAGTAGTTTTTAAAATGTAATTTTATTTTTTCAATTAAAATATTTCACAGTTTTTTTTTTTAATTAATCATTATTTCGGAACATTCTCATTTGCAGGAGAAGATTTTTTATTCGTTCATCAATTTTATTCTCGGAAATATTTACAAGATCCCTTTTAATGTCAATGGAGATTCAATTACACTGATAATAATAAATTATTATTATTATTATTATTATTATTACTATTATTATTATTATTATTATTATTATTATTATTATTATTATTATTATTATTATTATTATTATTACTTGCGATGCAGTTTATGAATAAATATGTATGTATGTATATTCTCTATATATCGAGAGACACGAAGCTGAAAGATTTTATATATATAATATTATTATTATTATGTATATATCTATATAGATGTATGTACACATTGGTATATACCTTCGGGCATTTTATTTTCCATCCAGTTTCACTGATACATGTAAAAGACGAAGAAAATGTCAATTTCATATTTCCACGAGCTCGCTTTGAAATACCAAATCGATTTTGTTCTCTCTCTGTATATGTGTGTGTGTGTGTGTGTGTGTGTGTGTGTGTGTGAGCGCGCGCGCGCCTCTATTTATTTGTGTAATGGATGTCATTTAATGATGAAATATTCTCTTTTTTCTTATTCCTTTTTAAGACATTTTACGTTTCGTTTACGTAAAAATACATTATTCTTTTAATAACGTCGATATCTCATTCTTCTTATATTAAATTTATTTACATCCTCTTTTATTATTTTATCTTTTAGCGATTTTTGAAGGGTAAACAAAAATTAGCATAATTGTAAGATAAAAACGGAGACAGTAAAGGATAATAGTTTTATTATTGCAAATTATCAGTATCGCGTTCTCATTAAAGTTGTTAATTTTAAAGAGAAATCGCGTAACGATTACAATAACATTTTTAATGATTCTCCTTTCTATTTTTCTTTTCTTTTTTTTTCTTCATTAGCTTCCTTTCTCCAAGGATTTAAACTTTAAAGCATTCATAAATGTAGGTTAAAGTCCGTGCTCGTTAAAAGACACAATTTAAATGGCGATACGAGAGAAAAATATCTTCTTTTGAGACATCTCGATGAGATACCGAAAGACAGAAAATTAAAAGTAATTGTGAAAGAGATATTGCTGCAGAAAAACTGAAATCCAGTTCGAGGAAATGTTCTAATTATAAATATTTATAATACTTTCACGAACAGTTTTATCATTTCAACGATTTATAATTTGTAACAGTAGTCTTAATTTGGAGACGTCGTAGAATTTTGTAAAAAATGAATAAAATTTGTGTAAAAATTTCACTTAGGATCAAAGAACGTTCTAAGGTGATTTATTGTTAAAGTAAAGCCGAGCTTGCTCTCTGGTAAACTAAAGAAAGAATTCGCTGATTGGTGGCTCGCAAATAGGCTGCTCGGCCATTCCTTTTCGGCGTGTTTCTTCGGGAATTAGGGAAAGAAATATAAGTAAAAGCTTAAGATATTTGCTCTCCTTCTCTTGGTGGTCTTTTAAACAATTTAAACCAACGACACCATCACGTGCTTTCTCGAAGTTGTCGAGTGCAGCATCCCTGGTCCACTTTTACGAGATGAATGTGCCGTCAGGGACGTCGTCACTGTCGTCCTTGTACTTGCGGTTTTAGCACCACCGGTGCCAAAGCAGTGATGTGGATTTGCAGTGCACCATCCCGAAACCCAGGAAATCGCCTGCATGTTCCTACCGTGCAACAGTTGCTCCTTAGAGAGTTTTATCGTTTTTATAATGGTTTAGTTAATCATTTTTTTTTTCTTTTTTTCTTTTGACAATTTCTAAGGACAAATCCTATTCTTTGCAATTTCGACAACTCACCGTACATTTTTGCAGAATGGCGTGCTGAAAAGGCAATAAATTATGGGATTGGCAGCAGAATTCAATGGCGCTAAACTTTGTATAAAAGTTGCTACTGCAATGTTCGTCTGCGTTTTCGGCACGTGTCCGTAAACTTGAAGGAGATCGAAGATTATGTATGGACTCCAACAAAGGATGAATACTGCAATAATTGTAAGATTTTGAAGAATTATTAGAAAATCAATTCTTCCGACGTTAATACAAATATAATAATAATCTCAATTTTTTCTTTTTGTTTTTTTTATCTTTCATATGATCGATCCAGTAAATCATTGATGGAAATGCAAACGAAGCTTTTGTAATGGCCACGCGTTTGGATCGTGATTCAGAGTTCTAATAGCCATTTCGATTGTATAAACACTTTAAGAATGTTCCCGATGAACGAGCAGATTGTATTCGTTCCCCATTTAATTCGATTACTGAATGTAGTTACTGTTATTTCGGGTGTTCGTAAGTACGTTTGAAGTCTGGCTAGGTCATCGATCTCTCTCTCTCTCTCTCTCTCTATCTCTTTTTCTTTTTTTTTCTTTCTTCTGATGCGTATTTTGTATTATTTATTTATTTTTTCTTTCGAGCAAACATCAGGGAGTTCTCGGTTACTATCTTTTAGCTTTTTTTATCAACGCTGCATCATCGCTCTCAAAGAATTTCTCACTTTCGGAGAATATCAAGGGTATCGTATCGATAGGTCCCTCCCTAGCTCGAGTTCCTCCTTTCGCGAAAGTATCGTCGTCAGCTAGAAAAGAAAAGATCTCCGAAAAGGCCAATCGCAAGAAGCGAATCTGATTAGCTCGAGCGATTTCTCGTACGCGTAAAATTGTCCCTGGCAAGATAAGGAGGGGATGGGGGTTGGACGATGTACGCGAGACTTAGAAATCGGGATATACAGGGTGTCTTGGAACATGAGTCTGTCGATATGTAACGCTCGATAAATTATTTTCTTTATCTTGTATCTTAAAAAATAATTCAAATACCAACCACGAATGGTTTGACTTTAATTTCTTCTCGTTGATTTCTTTTTAAATTCACCGAACCATCGACGTCAATTATTCGTTATTATATATCTTTGTTACTCGAAGAACGTTCATGTCTTTTAAGTTCATAGTTTGTGCGAGGAACATTTATATTCCTTGACACCTGTCCTTTCAATGTAACTCGAGACGATTGTATATTCAACGGACACGCTGTATATTGAAGTTCCACGCGTCTTTTGCTCTCTTCTTCGAAAGCCGTATATGGATGCTGAGAAGAGAAAAAAGAGGAAAAGAGAGAGTGAGAGAGAGAGAGAGAGAGAGAGAGAGAGAGAAAGAGAACACTCGCTTATCTTCTTGTGGCCATGTCTTTTACGCCGTGCAAATAAAACGGTTCGACGATATTCGTGGTAGTAGGATATATATCTACCTATAGGAAACTGTGTCGCATGGGAGAGAGGGTTATCGCTTTTTACTGTCGAATCCGTCGAGTCAACTTTCGAAGAAGCCCCTAATCGTTCACAAATTCTATTTCGAGGAAAAGCTTTTTATTTCGATCGTAACCAAATAGATATTTCTTGTCAAAGCTATCTTTATCGATCATTCGAATGTTATGTGTTAGATTTTTTAACGAGTTTCATAAAAGAGGACATGAAATAATTTCAACAAATGGAGCCCCCTCAAGTTTACTTTTTTAATTTATACCATTTAATCCTCAATCTTCATTACTGAAGTTAAACTTTTGGTCAATGATGATAGTAATAAAAAGTCCAGTCGTTTGTTCGAAGTGGGGAAAAGTTGAAACGACTCACCGAACACTATGACGAAGGTCATCTTAACGGTTTTGATCTTGGCTCTTGGTATAAGACCCCTAGACGAAGCTCTTCTAGTATCCCTAGTAGGACCTTGACGTAATGCGCTTCCTTGTGACCATATCGTTGCTACGATGACCATATAACAGCCTCCTATTATAAGGGTGGGAGCTATGAATAGGGTAAAGCTCACCAAACTCATGTAAATCCTCCATTGAATCGAAGATCCCAAGTCTATCCAGCATTGCTTCATTCCCTAAAAAAAAAGGAGGACAATGCTTTTTATTATTATTTCTAATAGGGGACAAAAATATGTATGTATTTTCTTTTCTCATACTTGTATACGTTTTTCCTCGTAGAGAAAGATGATGGGAATGCTGAAAAGTGCTGAGAGACTCCAAGCAACCACCACCAATACTCGAGCTCTCCACCCTGCATAAAATTCTTCACCTTACAAGTATTTACGAACTGGTATTATCACCGATAATATCTTTCTTACAAAGAATACCAAGATAATATTTCGACGTCTTAGGAAGGATCGTCATTCAACGATTTTCAACATTGGATTTTTTTTCTAATTAAATGCTAACGCTTATGTATGCACGTAAGTAGATACTTGTAATTTATGCGTTTATCGTGTGGTCAGGACTAAAAGCATTCTCCATGTAAACTGCCATGTTTACATGGACGATACATCGTACTTTTTATTGTGGATATTATCGGAATACTTAGAAAAGAGTTCTCATTGATATCAAGATAAATGTCGACCGTTTGTGACAACTGATATTATCTTTTCAGATTTTACTTAAATACTTATTACACGATGATCGTTTCAATTCTTTCATATAAATAATATTTAATCTTTGTTTCAGAACGTTACTGAAAAAGAAGAATTTTATCGAATAGGAGATAGTAAACAAGCAAATTGCTTTAGTTGAAGTTAACTTTGTTACCATTCTAATTGACTCTGATAACAGTGAGTTTCATCTACAATTATTTTCCAACAATCATCACGTTATCTCTTCGTTATTTTTCCGCCATGTTAATTAAGTGATAAGGTTAACGAGAGAAAAACGATTAAAAGCGATGGAAACCTTTCTCACTCACTAAACATGCGTTGGTAAGTCTGTAGAACCTACATTTAATGTGTTTAACATTGCATTCTTGCCGTACTCGAGAAAATGACTTCTTATTACACGATGAAAAATGTATCTTCCTCTCTCGTTATTCTACTTTTTATTTTTTCTTTTTTTTTTTTTTCTTTCTTCCTATTTTTTTCCCCTCGAGGATTTACTTACGCGAGATATAATATCAGAGTGAAATGAGGCGAGAATAAAAAAGGGAAGGAATAAAATGTATAGAGTATTTTGGCAAAAAATTATTTCACTCAAACTTTTCCTGATTAACAGAATATTTTTATCATCGTGTAAACAGACGAATTAAACGATATGAATTAGTTGATTTTCAAACGAACCAGAAAGAGTTACGTTTGAGAAAAATGACAATGTTTAAAAGATAAAACATCCTGTATATCATACGCACGCACACTCACACACACACACACACACACACACACACACACACACACACACATATATATATATCTTTGAAAATCGGCTTCGTGGTTGGAAACGATTTCTCGGTCGACAGTAAATATAAAGTCTGAAAAGAGGAAAGCTTGCGACTGACTGGCGACCTTTAAATTATAGCTTTTTCTTTTTCTTCTACCTCTGTGTCTGCCTCTTCATCCAGCTCACCACTCTTTGGTGACTTTTCTCTCGAGAATAACGTGAAATGTGTGTACGCGTTTGCTACCTCGGCTTTTTCGAATACAACTTGAAAATGTACAGAAAGAGAGAGAGAGAGAGAGAGAGAGAGAGGAAACAAGAGGCATCTTTGAGTTTCTTCTACTTATTCGAAGTAAGTCTGTATTTTATAAGTCATAAAAATCTTACTTGGAAGAGAAGATAGAGAAAGAGAAAGGGAAAGAGAGAGAGAGAGAGAGACTGCAAGGTGTTACCAATCCAACAATTTACTTCTCTTCTCGAGCTTTATCGTTCTCTTTCTCTGTGTACAATGGTCGACATCGCAACTCATGATTATTTTTATATATTGCAGATACGAAAGGATCTGCTGCTCGACACTTTTTCTATGTATCATACATATATATATATATACATATCTGTGTGTGTCTGCGCGTGAAAACATATTTATATATTTCTTTCCGAGTACTTGCAGGAAATTCGAAAAGATTGCTTCGCTCTCCATTTACGAATGAGAGATTTTGGAAACATCACAAAGATAAACATAAATCAATGAATGAAATTTTACTATAAACTGAACTGTTATTTATGTAATATTTTATATAAGAAGAAAAAAATATACTTACAACTTCCTGAAAAGTTCATCGGTCGTGTAATAGCGTCGTATCTGTCGATCGATAGTGCAACCAATACATACGTAGAACTATAGGTGACGACGGCTTGCATAAACCTGATGAGTTTGCAGGCAATGTTACCAGCATGCCAGGTCACCGTAGTTCTCCAAATTATATCCGTCAGAACTGATATCAAACCGACCAAAAGATCTGTGAACAAGGATGGATAGTGAAGTGGATTGATTTATCGTAATACGTTATTATTAAGTGCTATCCGAGTTTCGTTCACTTTATTTCCGAACGAATAAATATACAGACCGATGTGTAGGTGACGTCATTACGCAAATTCTTGAAATAAACGACGATAATAAACGACGAGGAAATTGTACTCTTTATACTCTTTCCTATTTATCGAGAAAATGTTTTACTCGTGCTTTTCAATTTTTCATGATAAACTTTTCTTTATTATCTATTTTCATATTAAATAAACATACATACATTTCATATAATATAAGCGCGCACGCACATACACATACACCATGTGTTAAAAGTATTTTAACACATTTGAAAACTTTTAATAATTATGGAAAAATCAGCGTGCTGCATGAAATATATTAAAAATTAAAAGGAATATTTCCTTATTATAGCAGAAATATTAAAAAAGAATTTTTCAATTAAGACAGATATATGTAATATATAAATTAATTTGTTAATTTTTATACAGGATAAACCGTATCATATAAGTTATCAATAGAATGAATCTATAATTTTCGTATGATTCGTTTTATATATGATTAAATGTAAATATAAATATAAATATAAATATAAATTAAAATTAATCTAATGTGATTTTTAAATACAGGTCTCGTTTTCTGTGTGTGCAGATCACGTTCATCAAACATTCCCGGCTGAATCCCTCTCTCATGATTTTTTCTTGTCAGAAATATTTATTTTCTATGCGGCATTATGATTTCTCCTGGTTTACGGAAGGATACTATGAGGAAACGATTTCAAGAATATCGTCGAGCAGTGCGACTCTCAAAGTAAGACTTCACGTCCATAAAGACCTTTTCAAGCGTTATCCTACCCTCCCATCATCATTTCTTATAGGAAGCCAACTTTACCCTCATGATTTTCTCATATTTTGTCTTCCAAATAAAAATATGATTGGAATTCGCGTATCTCGATAGGAGTTATCGCAAAATTAATGTGCACGTAAAAATGATGACCGAAACAAGTGGTGAGTAATATAAGAAAAAATTTTTTTATTACAGTTTCTCGATAGAAAAGAGTAACGTTTTAACGTAAAAGTAAAACAATTTCGTGTCGAATGAAAACGTCAGATTCGAGCGGACAGATTAATTTACCGGAGAAGTACCGATTTGAAATTTTATTGGAAATAGATCAGCTCAAAACTTAATAAAACAAAGAAATGAAATATTTCGAGCGTAAAATGAATTTCCATTTAATAGTTTCCATTGAAATCCACGGGTTTTTTTTTTCATGGTCTTTCGTATAAAATTTTGTAAATAGTTTTCACGAAATTCTGTCATATGAAATACAATATAATAAAATGAAATTACAATGAAATGAAAGAAACTTTGTAATTGACTTAGGTAACCTGCGAACGCCAGTTGCTTGATGAAGAAGTCCATCCGAGATTTTCGACGTTTTCCAAGCAAAAGACCAGCAAGAACTGCAGTGTTACCAGCAACGATCACAACGAATAATAACCACAAAACTGTGAATTGTTCGGTCTGAAAAAAAGAAAAATCATTTTATACAAACGTAAGTGTACATATATGAAAAAACTTGATGCATATACGTATTATTAATCGAATTATTTTATCGTAATTAAAAAAACAGGTTGGCGGTGTTTCACATGATGATATTTTAATTGGTCGTGTAATCTCGGATACGGAAAAGATTTCTCTCTTTTTCTCCCAGTCTTTCTTTAGAAAAAGAACCTCGAATAACGAAGCGAGAAGTACGCTGTTGAGAATTAATAGGCGACATAATGTTCGTGGCAAATCCAGTGTTGTGTTGTACTTGGGAGACGACCGAGAATTATTACAATCGTCCCTCCTCGAGAATCTCATCTATTTTCTCCGTCGTAAAGCGAGACGTACGCTATTTCGTCGTCGTCTTCCTCCTCGTCATCGTATTTCTAATTTTTCTTTTTTTTTCGCCTTTTCTTAAGATTCTCCGAAAAAAAAAGAAAAAAAAGCAAAGAGAGAGAGAGAGAGAGAGAGAGAGAGAGAGAGAGAGAGAGATATAGTCGTCGTCTCAGCATAATTGATTTGTTTGCGTAGGTGAGCAACGATGAAGGTGCTGTTAACCGACTCTTCTCTTCTCATGCTTGACTCGATTCGAATTAAGATATCGGCCCTCCCTTCTTAATTGCCATGCCATTCTCATAAATCACATGCGCTATGTGCTACGACTATCACCTACCTGTATATTTATCAGTAGGATAATTACGTGCTCGACTTCTTCCCGAAATTGCGACGAAAAGAGAACTAGAGTGTCTTGATTTTTCTTTTCTTTTTTTTTTCGTTTTTCGCAACAAAATTATTTTCTCTCTTTATTTTTCTTTTTTTCCTTGAAAAATTTATTTCCTTCATTCTTTATCTCTTTCTCTCGTCGCCAATATCTCTAACGCTATTGCAAAAGAATGTCGGACGTGTGAAAAAATGGTATGTTATATTCTTTACAATTTATCGACGTTATCAATAAAATTAAAACTCGTCGTTTTCGTTATTAATGTTATAGAATATATAAATAGACGAGATGTTTATCCATTTAACATTTTCAATAAGCCAACTCGATAATGCAACGAGTAATCGCCACTTTTCTCTTCAATATTAATCAACCAAATGCAATATAGTAGGGAATAAATTTGATTTAATTTACGATTGGTATTAGAAGACTTATGCAATATGCATGAGGTACACATATATATTGAACGATTCAGTGATTGCGTTCTTCGAAAGGTTGGAAAAACTGTGTTCCTCGGTTTATTTACTTAATCGTTGTGAAAATAGAACGCATCTTCATGTTCCGGTATGAAAAGCATTTCTGTTCTTTAAAAATAATCTCTCGTAGGAACTGCAGTCAGTTCTTAAATCGTTTCGTGCGAGTTCCTGGCGAGAGTAGTATGTATACAGCAGATATAAATCGCATCCACCTTTTTTCTACTTTCACAAAGCTCTTTGGCAAATTATTCCAATCCATTAATTGTCTTTGTTAATTGTTTTTCTACTCTCTTCCTATGGTTCGTCTATTGCATTTTCCAGATTCTCTTTCTTTTTCTTTTTTTTTTTTTTTCCTTCAACAAAGTAAACTAAGCTTAACAGGGATACGTTTTACAAGAATTTCCAAATAGAATTATCCTCTTGTTTTCTCTTTCTCTATTTCTTAATTTTCGTTATTTAAAAATTGAATCAAAGTTCTTCTTCGACTTGCTAAATCAACACATACATTACTGTACGTTATTTGCATTAAAATTAGAAATCTCTCGTTGCTTAGTTGTAATATCGAAATCGATTATGAGACAAGATCAGTATATCTCCTCGAATGGAAACCCGTACGATAATGCTGCTCTCATAGAGCGATAGCTGTAAGTGACGTTAGCGAGTACTAGAAATCAGTTCGTCCATTACTCACTCAATGTATAACAACCTACAACGCATGATCGTGCACGTATCGCCGATGGCAGTTACGAAATTGCAACGTTTCATACATCTATGTATTTATGTATGGACATATATATATATATACACGCGCGCGCGCGCGCACACACACACACACACACACACACACACACACACACATATATATATATATATATGTAATACAATGACATATCAATATATGAGCACTCGAATTAGAGAACTAATACCTTAATACCATATACTTGATTAACGCGGATACTACGTATTTTAAAAAACAAGCTATCATCTCTGAAATGCATGTAAAGTTTTCTGATGCACTAAGAATCCTAGTTTCCTTATTTTTTGCAGATGATTTTCATCAAAGTTTTAAGATGTACAAGGAATATTTTCAACGTTTGATAACGAGCCTACGAGTAACATGTGAATCGCATTTCGTGGAAAGAACATTTAAAATGAAACGTATATGAGAATTGATGATGATAATGGGGGTGAGGATAATCTAGCGATCTTCTCCAGTCTACGTCATCGTCGAAGGCATCGTGTGAAGGGCGAAGGTGAAGAAGGGGATCGAAAGGGATCGTAAAACATCCTATTTACGTCCTCGAACGCAGATTACACCCCTCGGGAGTACAGGACTAGCCCGTAGCAACGATATTTTCTTCCAAACGTTGAATTATCTAGCCATCGTACGACAAAATATCGTCGAATCATCGAATCTCCGCCCGAATGTAATACTCTCCTGGCTAACATTAATCTTCTTCTCCTTCTTCCTCCCTCTTTTAATCTTTTTTTCTTTTTATACATAGACCGGCCTATTTCCTTGTGAAATCATAGAAATAGAACTGGTCTTTCTCTATGCTTTTATAGAGCAAACAGTATCGTATATAGTCGATTACTATTGATGAATTATATTATGTGGTCAATAAAGTATCAGAATGATAAAATCTTTAAAGAGAATATTCGAAGGAGTAAATAGGATTGACGGAGCGAAGAAAGAGTAGAAAGAGAGAGAATGTCAGAGAGAACGTGACAAAGTAGCGAAGCGAATTGCATCGATTATTTATGCTCGTCAACTTAGATTCCAAAGGAGGAAACGTTGAAAGCGACCAAAGATGTAAAACGTCGTATTGCCATGTTTCAAGAGCTTCTTGAAATTTCAAGCAACTAGAAACTCAATCTTAATACGACAGGATTCTTGCTAGAGCGAGCATAGAAACTGAAGATAGGAAGTTTACAATGGGGAAACAAACGAGATCGTGAAGTTAATAAGTAATAAATTAAAATTTCAATAAAAATTAAATTTAAATTGTGATACTATTTCGGCGAATCAGATTCGACAATGCATTAGAAGGCATTTATTGTTGAAAAGTACTCTAGAAGGTGTACGCGCTCGGATTAATACTTTCCTGTAAATTACATTTCCTTTCATTCATCCTGGAACGTAGAATAGAAAAGAAAAAAAAAAGAAGGAAAACAAAAGAGGGAAAATGTCTTTGAAGGAATAAAATCACATTATCGATATTTTTTTCGCCTCATAAAACGTCAGGTCTCCGTGAATTTTTTTATTTTTTTTAATTTTTCTTTTTACCAAATAAGATATAATTTACCATTTACAATCTCTGGGAACGTGCTTTTTCACAAGAATGTAATTCTAAGTTCGTCTAATTCACCGTAAGAGAACATTTTGCGTTTACAAGGGTCTATTGTGTACTTAATTGTGAATTAAATGTCCATTTTATTCTTTCTTAAACGCAATTATGTTTTTTCTTTTGAGTAGACAAAAAATAAGAAAGAGAAAGCAAGATCGAGAATTTTTATTTCCAAGTATAGCCTTGAAACTCGACGAGAGTTGAGAGATCGAAAGTTAGTTCTCGTTTAATTACTAACTTTATAGGATGATTAAAGTCTTATAATTATCGTGTCACGTGTCACTGATTTTCACTGACAAGAATCTTATTTGAAATATTTCTTTTCTTTTTCTTTCTTTTTTTTTTTTTTTTTCTTTTCTATACAGAAAACGACGACTTTAATCTCATACTTTAGAAAATAATGTTCGAGAACATGTTCCTGCACTTTTACCTCTCGATTTTTCTATTAAGAGAGAGAAAGAGAGAGAGAGTGAGAGAGAAAGAGAGATGGGTGTTTTAATTAAAAATTTTAATGAAGGTACGTGTGCGGAGATTCGTACGAGTATGCACATGACACACTGCGTTTTCGAAAAAAAAGAATAAATTTTTAGATTCGTTTAGGTAAATAGTTAGATTCGTTCCAGAGAACTCGGCATAACTTTTGTTTGTTAAACTGCTAAAAGCTTAATAATTTATATGTCAACACGTCCATCTGGTTACGAGTATTGTAATGCATCTTAAAAGGATTTTGCAAAAAATTCATTTAACGTTTATCAAGTAATTAATGCACCCTTAAATTAGAAAACTATTCTCAAGTGAGTCAGTTTTGTGAGAACATTTCGTTAATTGTATAGAAGGTATTGTGTTAATCGAACTTGACGATTTTCTCTGGGTTTTCTCTATTTCGAGATATGTTTCTTAGCTACACTAATTACTGTCCTGTACCGTTTATTCTCGATTTAACGAGTAAACGACTCTCTTCAATACTTTTTTCACACTCGTTACGAAAGTGTAATTAACTTTTCCCGGTGTTAATTACTTAAAGATAACAAAAATGCGAGTCTATGTTTAATTTCTCATTTGCTCTTTTTTTTTATAAAACAGTAGAGAACAGTTCTTGGATAATATTCTTTTTTTTTATAACGTCTAGTTATTATTTTATAATTCAATTTTATAAAAAATTAATAATTAATGTTTATTATATAAAAAATTAATATAACGTTTGTTATAGAATACATATATTGGAAATAAGAAAGTATAAGACGAATTTGGGTTGTAATAGTAATCGATCGCAAGTAAATTAATTCATTAGATAAGTAAGTTCGTCTATCTTCCAAAGTTCCTGACTAGTTTTGCAAGATAAATTTATCTTCTTTTCTACCGCATGTTTAACTAGAAGAGGGTTTGGCGTCGATCTTTGTTTAACTTGAAAGGAAATTTCTCTTAGCTATGATGAAATTGCTAATATTCAAACTAACAATAGGAAGAAGCATTGAATGGTTGGAATCTTATTCCAGTGCTAATATAATGGACGAATAGAAATAATGAATAGCAAATTAGTATTTGTTGTGTGTCTAGAATGTTAAGTGAGATAGAATAAAATATTGCAAATCTATTAGAAATCCAGTTATGTAAATCCTGCGAGCTTTTCATCTTTTGTATCCCTCCCTCTCTCCCCCTCCCCCTCCCCTTCCCTCCTCTCTCTCACTCTTTGAACAATTATATTTTTTTCTTTTATTTGTAAAACTTTAGTAATCGAATATTTAATTATTTCAAGATTTTTTCTTAAACATTGCGTGCATGTATTTAATTGGATTTTCTTTCGAGCTTTCTACGTGCGTTTTCAACTCAATGATTTTATTAATTATTAATGCTATAGTTGAGAAAATCAAGTGATTCTCGCATTAATATTATTTGTATTATTATGTTAGAATTTTTAATATTACATGTTAATATTAAATGTTTAACGTTGGAAATGTTATTAATAATTCTATATGTTGTGCATTTTAATCCTTTTATTTCTTTTTGGAAAGAAGAAAATATGTTTTCTACGAACCTATGTAGAAATAAGAAGCCTTGATTTTTTTAAAGAATTTATGTATATATATGCAAATGTTTACTTATATAACAATTATGCAAATACCATAAGAGACAGATAAATATAAAGATCGTATGAATGTTTTCAGTCGTCAAAGCCATCTGAATTCGTATGCATATATGGAGCATTTGTGTGGAAGCGAACAAGAGGTGTTTTTTGTCGTCTACCTAGTCATTAAAAGTATATTAAAAAAAAAAAGAAAAAAAAAGAAAAAAAAGAAATAAAAATAGGGCAGTGGACCAATTTATTTAGGTCAGTAATGTTCGAATACGTTGATCAAAGCTTTCTTTTTTATCGTTATGTTTCAAGCTGTTATTTTACATTATTAAATAATTATAATTAGTAATAAATTATTATTATTATTTCGGAATATTTTTAGGAAAGATATACAATAAATAGAGATAGATTATTTTATTTTCGATTTATTAATTGTTCGTATTTTGATCCGTATTGCAGAGAGAAAAGAGGAACGAACTACGTACGTGTAACGATAAAGTAATATGTGTATGTGTGTTTGGAAGGAAAAGATATTTTAGTTAATTAGTTAGAAAACAGTGATCTATTTTAATAACACTGATTATTAATATTTTTCCTTTTTTTTTCCTTTAATATTTTATATCATTCGTCATTTTTTAATAATAAATTGAGAAAATGAACTATTTTTTGGCGCGGAGTACCCTCGTTGGCGTAATTCGCATGCATGGTTTGCTATGCGCATGCGCGGCGCGGATTATTTAACGATTATTTGCGGTGGATCCGACGCCATATTTGTTCGATAAATATCATTTTGACACGGCTGCGTATCGTCCTCATTAATTTCAGGTAATTAATAGATTTTTTTTAACGTACACCCTCTTCTTATATACCAATCGATAGGTAAAGTCAAAATCTTCATGAGGCCGCGTTCGCAAATCAGAACATCATCGCATTCAAAAGATATTCGCGAAAATAAAATTAGCGTCTCGGCGTCCCCGAGGGACATTCTTTATTTCGAATTTTCTAGTAATATTTTCGCCATATCGATACTTATTTAGCTTTTTTAAGATATTTTAATTAATAATTGTTCATTAATTAGCTTCCATATATCATATTTTGTATTATATTCGATTTTCACACACACACACACACATACACACACATCATGGATCATGCATGCATACTACACATACATCGTACATACATACATACATATATCATACATACATACATACATCTATCATATATATATATATATATATATATATATATATATATATATATACATACATATATACAACATACGTACTTATAAGGCTATTTCCTACCATACAATTAATTTTATAAATCCTATTAATACAATCTTACATTTTCAGACTTCCGAGAATTGTACGAACTGGAGAAGGAACAAAGAATACGAAGTAAACAATGCACACACACATGCGTAGCAATTCTTCTTCAAATTGTAAGTCTATCTTTTTTAAATATATAAAGAGAAGCGTAATAGAAGCAGAAGGATAATACTCAGCATATAATATATATATATATATATATATGTATATAAACATAAGACTGGATTTCCACGAATTTTCTCGGCCGAGCACTTCCAGGAATTTCTTCGAACAAAATCGGGACAAAGGCGAGTATATCGAGCAATTTTAAAGGTTTTCATTTATACAGAGTAGGTCACTGTGTAGACATCTAAGAGAACATCGATTGATCTTCTTTAAGCTAATTGCTTTATTATCGAATATTTTGATTTTAATATATTTAACTTAATCACACTATTTAATTAATATAATAATAAGTTTATTATTACATAGAAAAATATAGAAAATTTTTAGATAGTCTACTCTAGTGCAATTATTATATTATTTAAACAATTTTTAATACTTTGGGTCTCCATATGCAGCAATCTCCAAATGGTGAGACCTGGAACAGTATTGCTTGATATTGCATTTGAAAATACATTTCCAAATATAATTTTTAATTATTTAATTTTTAATATTTTTATTCATTTAAATTTAAAATATATTTTAATTATGATTAATACTTTTGAATAATATATCTTTTAATGCATTGCCTTCAGAAATGATTAACAGGAAATATTCTTTATAAATGTTATATTTTTTTTTTGTTATAATTGATTGTATGTTTCAGCTTTCCAGTTTTTATAAATTATTTGTGATCATCTATCAAGACGGTCTTAGAATCAGTGTTTACTAGTAATATTTTATTTATTTTGTAAATCAAATTAGAGTCAATAGAAATTTGCAATGTAGAGTCAGTGTTAGTACATATCTATCATCTTGGAGTAGGATACTCATCGTGCAAGATTCATCAAAGGCTCTAGTAAGTAAACTATTTTTTAAACATTTCTTCTTTAACTTTTTAAACAATTTTTTATTATTATAATGATACTAATAATTTTCTTGATCTTTCTGTTTCAGATCATCATTACGATCGTGCAAAAAGCAATAAATAAATAGAATGTTGTATCGCTTAAATAAATAAAAATAATCGTGGCGTAGAAGCAGTGTTTGCCCGTAAATATTTATGTTTATTTGTTCAATTAATAAGTTAATTAAATAAAATTCGAGTCAATATAAATTCGCGAAGTAGAGTCAGTGTCAGTGCAGCATACTGGGGCAGGATGCTCATCATGCAAGGATCAACGAAGACTCTAGTAAGTAAATCTATCTTTAAAAATATTCATAATAATTCTTAATAATTTTGTATTATAATAATGATACTTATGGCTTTGTTTTTTTTTTTTTTTTTTTTCTTTTTTCAGATCATCATTGCAATCGCGCGGAAGGCAATGGATAGAGTATTGCATCGTTTAAATGAATTAAATTAAAAATCGCGAATTAGAATCAACGTTCGCCCGTTATATGCAATTCGTCCGTGCTTCGCGGCAGAAATTTTAAGAACATATATATTTAAATCGACTGCGAGCAAAGCAGTCAGTCATAGAATTAGAGTTTTTTTCGCATAAAGTATTCTTTTTCTTTTTAAACAGTCACACAGACTGTTCGTGTATTAGAGTCAGTGCATCATTGAAGATCGTGAAGAAATTATTTCTTCTATAAAAGAATATTGGTAAGTAAATTTTTTAACTTTTACAGCCATTTATTTTTGCAATTTTTTGATTATAATAAATTTTAATAAACATTTTTCTTTGCAATCTTTTTTCAGATTGTCGTTGAACTTCTGCTTTTATTAATCCACAAGGATGTTGAGTTTGCTTATTTCTTATCTACCTCTATGTCGACCCATCTCATTTTTATCCTACTATGGATCAGCCATCCTCAATTTCGATCTACAATGCGGACGAGTGTTTTGGAGCCATCGCAGAACTTCTTAAGTAGTGAGTCGAATAAATTTAAGTTCCTCCGGTACTCAATCATGCCGAGGACGAAAGGTCCGAATCGGCACGAGTTACTGGTTGTAATTGTTTATATAAATTATGACGAGCACGTGAGTAATTCCTCTTTCGGATTTACTCACGATAATATATTTTTAATTGTGTGTATTTTTCTTGTGCATGCTTATTTATATTAGCTCAGGATAGGGTCTTCTTGTTCTAACTTAATAATATTAATAATTAATAGTAAAAAAATATGTGTATATTGTGTTTCTTCGGTTTTTTTGCATGCCAAGTTTAACATACTTTGCATATGTATGTGTATAAATGCTATTTCAGTATGTTGATATATAATATATAGAAAATAGACAAGAAGACAATCGCGACGGGTAGATCCTTGACTATAAGTGACAAAATATGATACTATTAATTAATTAGAATAGTCGCTTGTAGAAAAGGATCGCCCGAGGTTTTTTGATTATATTTGCATTAAAAATTAATTAAATATTTAATCAATTTGATTGATAAATAAAAGGTCTCAATAGAGTCATTGCTTTTAAAAGAAAAAAGTCGAGTTGAGTCATTGCTAAAAGAAAAAAAGAAAAAAAAAAAAACAAAGAGACTTATAGAGTCATTAGCCCGTAGGCCTAGTTCATAAGTTAATCATTTTTAGCATAGGATTTTCAGCAATTAATATACTAATTCCCGTTTCTCCCCCCTGTGCTTTCTGCGTTCTCATCTATATGCATACCCAGGTGTTACACGTATGGGTGAGAAACAGTTAGTATGGGTTTAGCTTTAAGTTCTCCCTATTTGGCGGCTGTCATTGCGTTAATGATTGTGCACGATGTACCTTGCACCTGTGTGCGCGTGTTAGGTGGTGGATCGTACATCGTTCCGCGGTATTAACCTTTAAATAAATACAAATTCTATATATCTAATATATTGATATCGACATCGTTTTGCATAATAGAATTAGCACATTTTATGGAAATTTGGAAATACTCGTATATTATTAGTATACGTATATATATATATATATATATATATATATATATATATATATATATACTAGTATATACTAGTAATTTTTTCTTTAGTCATTTACGCAATAATCATTAGCTTTGACAGTCGATTACAGCAATTGGTACGTACCCACCTTAAGCTAGAAACACGTGGTTGAGCTAGGGTGTCGGAGGTACCCCGGGGTATACTCTCTAGTGTAGGCATTTGCACCCTGGCGGTATGTGAGAGAATCGTGGAGTGAGTGTGTTGGAATGAATGTTTTGCCATTTTTTAAATATAGAAATAGGTAGGCAGGTAGCATACTTAGGTATGAATGTGTGTTTAATTTTTAAGTAGGTAGGACCGGATGACTCAGGATTTAATTTCCACTCAGGAGTGGAAAGTAACGTCTCCGGATATTTGCGGAGTTTCAGCAAATTTTTGAATTTTTCCAAAGTATGTCTTTTTTCTCTCTTCATATTTTGCTGATGCTCTGTATCGCGAGATCTATCAGTATCAAACAGTTTAAAAGCCTTTGCATTTGTTTAAAAATACATTTCTTTCTTCAAATTAACAAAGGTTTCTGAACATGTTGGATACTTAGTATTAAGTATATTAACACTTTGCACTTTCGTGATTTCTAGAGAATATTTAATTTGTTATATATCTATAATAAATGGAAAATGAACTAAATATTCAAAGATTAAGACTGTGTATGGTAGATTTTCTGCTCTTGTTCGATATTATTTTCTGATGCTTCAAATGCAAAGTGTTAGTAATAGGTTCATCGATTAGATCGAATATTGCTGGGGCATTCCAGTGAGGGCACTTTTTTTTTTTTTTTTTTTTTTTAATAACTCTGCACTTAAGGAATGTCTCACATTAGTGGTTAGGGCACGAAGCAAAGAAGAGGCTATATGCCAAAGAGGCCCCCACAAATTGTGGCTCAAGAGGGCAACTATAAACTATGAATCATTTTTTCGAAGGCTCATCCTTCGAAAGTGACGCATAGTCTTGTCATTATATTTTTTGCATGTTGTCATTATGCTCATCAGTAGTCATTATCATAACTGGAGTAATTGTTATTATAATATTATATGGCTGATATATATCTTTTTGTTCCAGGTGATCGTCGTTGGATTCATTAGTATCATTTCTAATTGGTGTTTTTTTTTTCCAATTAAAACGGCAGCTTTTTAAAGTATCATGTGTCTATACATGCATTTCTGAAGGCAAACACAATAAATATTAAATATATCAAATATACTTATTTAAAGAGTTGCTTTTTACAACGAATATAATTTTTTATATTTTTGAGATGTACCAAAGTTTTAAAATTTGTTGCTTTGAAGTTTTTTAAATTCAATAAAATATGTTTATTAAACTTATAGTTAATTAAATTCAATACCCATTAATACTTATCATCGTAATAACATTTATCGCTACAGGAATGTTTATTAATAAAATGTTTAATTATTGAAAATATATGTTTCAGATGCACTACCTCCATCGTTGTTATAGCTGTGTTGTTTGATTTGTATATCAGTAATATATACAGGCACATAATTAAAATCCATATAATCGATGCATTCGTGTTATTTGTGTTTTTATGATTTGTTCTATATACTCTATATTTTTTATGTTTCAGGTATGATTAGATTGATTATGTAGATTGAAAAAATAATATAAAATAACTAACTCGAAACAATTTTCTATTATATTACATTTTTTTTTATGTATTATCTTGCACATTGGTAAAGTATATTAATAAGTTTTTATTTCGCCAACGTTTCTATTGTATATTTGTTTCTATTGTATATTAGTTTGTAAGAATATAATTATAAGGCATGATGCATGCTGCACGCTGGGATTTTTAAGCTTTTCCTCTTTAAGCTTTAGCACGTTTATCTTAATGGTACTATTAAGAGTTTTAGTTCTAAGGTGAAGATATTTTTATAGGTAATTTAAGGCGAAAAGAGCAGATCGGTCGATTATCTGCTATTTAGACATTAAGATAGTTTAAAAAGCGTGGACATGATTTATAATTAAGTGCCCTTATTAAAGTGGCATTTATTTATGAAATAACCTAATACTTTTCTTATATTTTCAATTATCTCTTTATCCAATTCCATTTAATTTTTAAATCTTTAACTTCAGATTTAACAATAATTCAATCTAGCAAAAATTGCCTTAAATATATATGTCTTACAATAAGAAAATTTGACATAGAAGTGATTAGAAAATTCATATACTTTGTACATTCCCGGGATGTGCAAATTATACGAAAAAATTCTATTAATTAATTTTATAATTTTATAGTATTTTTGCTCTTTTTAAAAGAAGTGTTTAATAATAAGTCCATGCTTTTTCTCGCGGGTAGGTTAGGGCAAAGTTGTGATTGATGCATCTTCAATCAGCTTCGAACGGGTTGAATGAAGGTTCATTAAACATGACTAATTAAATATGTTAACTTAGCCCGTGGATCTCCAGATGCGGCAACCTCCACGTGGTGAGATCTGGGTCGGTATTACTTGCGATTCATCTAAATCTAATTGTAAATCATGTGACGCAAGTACTACCGGGCTGATGGCTGCATAATTCATTGCGTTTTCAAAGTGTTTTCTTTCCGATTGTAATTAAACATTAAAATACTTACGCATTATGCATTGTCAATCATACTTGAACAGACAAATAAATCAAATAACATTGTAAAATAATTTCTGAGAAAACACGTCTTCTAATATATATATATATAAAACTTTAGTTGAATGAAAAAAAAAGAAAAAAAAAACGAAAGAATGTTTCCCTACGTCGCAAAATTTGTATTGCTTTTTCAACGTTCGGAAGTTCATCAACAACACTATGCATCCCTTGTCGCTATAACTTTGATAACAACCGTGTAGGTCGATAATAATTTAATTTAAACTTTGAAGGATCGTGGAACTTGACAAATTAATATTTCATTAGATTCTCATTCGCATGTTATCGCGTCAATCGTCAAAGAACGGATTTAATAATAACGGATTTTTGTAAACTCTAAAGTAATTATAGATAGAGACTAGGAGAAATGGATAAATAGATAGATATTCGTCTAGTGAGAAAAAGTAGATGCTATAGATGGACAGAAGGGATCTAATTTTCCTTAACGAGTCGATTTTCTACGAATTTTCTACGATCGAACTAATCTTTTCCGTAGGGAAGTAGGAGAGACCTTTAGTAGAGTTTTTACGATAAAACGACATGATTTCCGGGAAAGAACATCTTTAGGATCAGTAGGATAGAAGAAGAGATATCGATTTAACAAAGCTTGTAACAATGTAAGTAGATTTACGTTAAGACTCCTTTGAGACTCGTCTTGCAAAGCCAAAGATAGCGTTTGCACATCTTTTACATTTTATTTAGTAATTCCCTGAGAAAACTATTGTTAATAATAATAGACCGCGTTTTAACTTGGCTGAAATAATTAAATAAATAAAAATATTATTAATCCCGATCTAATAAAAAGTTACAAGATTTTGCAAGCAGATGTTTAACGAACGAGTCTTTCATAATAATAAATTCCGAGAGATTTTTCTCGAGCAACCGCAAACGATTATTACTGCAAGGAGGTCGATCCAAAGCACGTGGAAATTCATTCGAGATTTATCGCTCTCGAAGGAATCTCAGAACTAGTGATTTCTAACGCTTTTTTTCAACAACTGACCGGTCTACGATACTCTTACGATTCCATACAACGTCCGAGATATTCGCGATCACAAACACGCAATAAAACAAATTATTTTCTTTAAATTTTCCAAATCTTCTGGACGAAGTTTCGAATTTCGAGTTATTATTTACAACATACAACGTCCGAGATATTCGCGATCACAAACACGCAATAAAACAAATTATTTTCTTTAAATTTTCCAAATCTTCTGGACGAAGTTTCGAATTTCGAGTTATTATTTTTTCGTAATTATCTAATCAATAGCTTTTTACACGAGTTAGCGACAATTTGTTAGGGATCATTTGTGTAAAATCTCGAGTATCGTAACAATCGATTATCTTACAGAGATGTCGTTCAATAGCCATTCGAATGTCTAAGGATAATTTTACTTGCTAACCATAGTTCTTTTTAATAGAATTTAATTAATTCTTCCCAAACCTTATTTACCATAAACCTTTGACGATATCGTTACATGCAAAACGATTTTCTCGTACATATTAGATTTAGCAAAGAGCTTTCTCAAAACTATTGTAGTTATATAAAATAAATAATAAAGTTAGCAATTTACCTCATAAAAATAGAAAGAGTCAATTTCCTCGGTCGCGTTAATGTCCAGAGAAGTGACGTTGAAATACTCTGGTATTAGAAATATGCCATCGGTTGCGTTTTTCCCAACAGTTACATCAACGTCATAGCTTTGATTTCGATTACTTCTTTGTTCTCTGTTCTGACCGACGTCGGACGACATTTTGTGAGATCTTCAACTCCTCCTTTATTTCGTTCTCTTTCTCAATAATGAACCTTCAACGATTTCGTTCCTTAACATTTATCATTGAATAAAGAACTCGCAGCATTTTCATGAGATTTCTTTCTCGATCACTATTCTTTTCTCTTCATTTTCATGAGATTTAAATACTAAAGTTCGCGGCACCTTGCTTTCCTCTTTTTGCCAACAAATCCTTCTCTTGTAAAGCATCTTTTAAACGAGATGAACAAACCAAACCATATACACACATACACGGATACATACATACGCCCACCCACACACACACGCACGCGCACATTTATACACCTCTTTTCAAATATATTTTCTACATTGTTTATTGGATCGGAAATCTACATCATACACATACATATACGAAATTGCACGATCCATTTGTTTGCGATATTCCTTTCTTTATCTCTCTTTCTCCCTTTCGATATTTCCCTTCGTAAAGTTCCGAGTTCGAAACGAGGAAAATCTGATAGATATGAAACACGGATTCTCCTCTATCCTTTCAGTTTTTTCTCGAAGGTAGAAATGTTATAACTATAAATATAAACGCGTCTCAAGTGACATATCAAGAAAAGAGATCGACGTCACTCGTAGCAATGTAGAAGAAGTTTCCCAGGTGGCATGTCGAGGGTAGAAAAATAAAAAAAAAGATATATATATATATATATATATAAAAGGAGATCAACAGGTTGCGATATGAAAGGAGGATTAATTAAACTAGTAGCGTTCGTCGAGCAACGTTTCGAATTTAATGCGAAAGGAGAGACCAAAAGGATGCAATCTCTTTGTCGCGATAGCAATCGATTGTGCCATTGGAAGGGAAAGAGAGAGAGACGCGAAATTTAAGACTCGCAAGAAGTCAAAGAAGGGAACAAGAAACGATATTAAAAAAAAAGAATGAGAGAGAAGATGTTGGAGAAGGGTGGCTCAATTTTCTCTCATTAATCTTCGGCTCTCAAACCACAAGTCCCTTAGCTCATCTATCGGATAATATCCTCGGCACCTGTTTTTTTCAAACTTTTTCGTGAATCGATTGTACCACGCCACGAAGTTGAAAGGGGAAGAGAACGAGGAAGAAGGAGAGATGTGAAAAAAAAACGAGGGATAAATCTATAGTCGCCCTAGAGAAAAACGAATCGACGGGATGCCGGATGTGATTTCATCCATGTGAATCGTTCGATTCCTTCCAAACTCTTTCCAGATGAATATTCGAGTACAACGATTAGCTTTTTATTATTTTTTTATGTTTTTTCTTTTTTTTATTTTCTTTTCTATTTTTTCTTCAGAGTATCTCGCTAGTTGATAAATATTTCTTGTTTTTTTTTCCTTTCACGATTAGTATTATACGAACAAATAGCAAAAATTATCTCTTTGTCTATGTAAATACAAATGATGGAAACGAGCGAAGGAGAAATCGATTATGAAAATAGAGATTTTCGCATCGAGTTATAGTACTTTGAAGGTATTGATCAGCGTATCTACGATACGTGTTCGATTCGATTAGCAAGGACTTTCAACATTAATCTAACACGTTCCGACTTTATTGATGTATAATATAACTAAATCCTGGCTCATTCTTTTTGCGCTGATCTTGATTCTTTTTTTCTTCTTTATCTTTGGAATTTTATAATATTATAATATTATTTATAATAATTAATAACGGGGTAATTTAAAGCAAAATCGTATAATATGAATTTACAAATAAATAGATAGAATGCGCTTTTACGTCTAATCATATTTTTGAAAATATATAATGAATCGTAATAATTTACGTACGCGAGCTAAAGTAGATAATCGTTTCAGAGATAATCGGTGCAATTAATATCCAATCTCGGAAATCCGACCTTCTTTTTCTTTTTTTTTTTTTTTTTTTCTTTTCTTTCTTTTTTGAGGATAGAAAAAGAAATAAAAATAATAACGGAGTAGAGAACAACAAAGACGAGTCGTCCTCGCACGAAATTATGCAATAGTTTTTTTCACAATCATTTACATAATCTTCTTTGAAGTGGTTTGATAGCTAGGTTTCAAATCAAGATTCTAATTTAGACTTGGAATTAAAAGGAAACGGATCGATGGAAAGATACGTATCGACATTTTCTCTTTAATCTGTCTCAGAAAATTTCTAACCACTTTAAACGTAACTTAGGACCGAAAATCGAATTAAAACGGAAATCTAGCCTCCATGTGAGACGCTGAAAGGCGAGCAGAGATAGTTTTCTCGTTTAGAGAGCAAAACGGTGTTCAAAGTGACTCCTTCTCCGTCTTCCTATCAAAAGTTTTTATCTAATAAACGATCTGGTTCTATTTAATAAATCATCAGTGACGCGTTAATAACATCTCTTTTACTTTAGAAAATTGTCTCTCTCTCTCTCTCTCTCTCTGTCTGTCTCTTTCTTTCCAGATAGTCTCATCATTCCTCTCAGGGGATTTATTTTTTAATATCTTTGTATCTAAAGAATACTATTTTAGTCGAAGATAAGATATCAAAACGATCAATCACCAAATTCCATTTTTGCGTTTTTGCAAATAGAAACGTTTAATAATAAATCGACGAAGAAACGAAACTGATCGTTGAAACGACGAGGGAATACGTCCGATCTATAAATGTAAAAAATATAAATAGTTTGATATTATGTTATAAAGAAAGAGAGGAGGGGGGAGAGAGAGAGAGAGAACGAATAAGAGAATGACGAAAAATACACTAACTCGTACGAAGCGCGGAACGCAACTGAAGGAAGAGCGGAGAGAGTAGTCGCTTGAAAAGATCGCCGACGATGACTGAATTCGCGCGCACGCTAGTGAAAGAGCACGCCGATGGAGGGAAAGCAAGAGGAACGAAAAGGGGAGGGAGAATGAACGACTGAATCCTAGTGATCCTCCTTCTAGCAACTATCAAAGTGTATCCTGAAATTGTTACAACTAGTTTTTATTCACAATGACGTTGTAGAAAAAAAATTACTTCTACATAAGTTTTTCGCATGAAACATCCTTAATTTGATTAACATTTTATACGAAATACTTAACAATTTATGTTTATATAATATTATTATTCGATTACCTTCTATAATATATATCGTAAACGTTTTTCAATTATTGAAAAAATTTAACTTCGAAAAATGAAATCGAGTGGTGAAAATTACTAAATACTATTTATCGGAGTACTCAAAAGATCTCCCGTATTTTTTCGTTAACATTCGAACGTGCAATAATTTACCGAAGTGCATTCGGATGCAAAAGCTGATCGTTCGAACGGAAACACGTTCACCCGTATTTGCGGGGTTCTGCGAGGCAATAAATAACGGTCTGGCAGAAGGGCTGTTATAAATAATTAAAATTTCAGATGCAAAACACGAAGATAGGCATTTGATTTCGCAACACGTCGTGCAGCATTACGCTAATCAATTTTAATTACTTCTATTTTTCCCTCTTTCATTTCTTCTTTTTTTTTTCCCTCTCCTCGATTTCATTTCATACGCTTAGCGATCGATTTCTCTTGACATCTAGACGTTTACGGTTTTTAATAGTTTGATACATATCAAAGAAGTGAGAAAAAACAGACGACGATATTTCAATACAGTCTTCTTCCCATCACTTTGAATGTCTTAAATTTAATACCAGGAAAGATTTCCTTTCCTTCCTCGTTTAATATCTGATCGTAATCTTTAGCTAAAAGAACTTCGAATCCACAACGAGCAGCTGACTTTTGAGAAATCGTCGAACTAAATATTGTCGCCGTCACGTCAATGTTATACTCTCGGCCAATTTGTTCCCTAAGTGATAGAAAAAATATTATCATTGTAATACTCAATATTAATTCACCGATATAAGAAAGTATACAAAAATTTCCTCACCTTACACTTAAAATGTGCGCACCAAGTTTATGGCCACGATAAGAAGGATGAACGCTCAAGCCAAAGGCAAACATGTATCTGCCCGTGTTATAATGCTCGTAAATCTTTGCATCTTTGGACAATTTCATTACAGGATCAATTAAATCCTTAGCTAAACATTCTTGAAGCTAGGAAAAAAAGAAGTAATCGTACTTGAAATTTTTGCTCGCTTTTTTTTTTTTTTTTTTTTTTCTTTTTTTGGTCGCAAGTACATTGTATAATTACAAGTACATGTCCAATGTACAATGTGTTATTTAGGTACCTTATAATTATCGAGTTTTCTATTGTCGTCTTTAATTTCATAGCCTATTATGTTTACTCCTACTATTTCGGGTTTACCTCCCTTTGGATCCACGAGAAAAGCACCGACTGACAATCCTTGGTTTAAAATAATTTTCCATATATTTCGTAATTCTTGTACAGCCACTGGGTCTTCCTTTAAATCTATAAAAGTGATCACATTCGTTTATTTTTTTTATATTAAAATATAAAAAAAGATATCATATCGAGATATTTTTGCTAATTATTATCTCATTTGAGATGTCATATAGAAATTTTTTTCCAGATTAATCGTAAACAAATAAATCAATATATATAAAAAATTTGCGATGGATTTCACGATAACAGAAAGATAAGAATAATGACGATAAGAACAAAAAGAAGACGAGAATAATAAAGACGATCTACTATGTACGCCTATTGATAAATAAATAAATTGTACGAATAATTGTACTACTCACTGAGACTTTCACAGCAAGGCTCATCTATGACGAAATACGTGGCCATAAAATCAAGAATATCCTCGTATCTATCCTCTGGTATTTCCTGTAAAATGATCTTCACGGGTTTCGATTCGCCATCAATAATTTTAAATCCATCTACCGTCTTCCAAATTTTAATCGGTCCAGGTGGTCGTATCGAAGGCAATTTTATCTCCTTCATATTAATATTTTTCTCACTTTCATGGGTAACACGACTCATACTTCTGTTTCTTCGAAAAATTATGCGTAGAAGTAAGAAATTAGAATCAATGTATCATGTTCGCGTAACTGACGGCAAATATGTTCTACTTGATTACACAACTGTCTTTATAAAGGACGGATCCCTCGTGCAAGCAATAAATTGAAGAAAATTGTACACTCAATGTATTTTATCTTATACTTATAAATGATTAATTTTCCTAGACGTTATATCTTAAATTCATTCGATGAACTATTGACATTGCGTTACGATTATTTTTTTCGATTTATAGATAGAAAATTTATCGATTTATGAATAATGAAATCATAATAATTTATCTTTAGTTTTCAGCTCTAAAATATTTATTTAAAAAAAAGTTTATATAAATATTTATTCAAAAATAAAAAAAAAAAAAAAAAAGAAAAAGAGTTTATAAATTTTATTTATGAATTATACTTACTTGTAAAAAGAAGAATTAAATATATATTAAATCGCTTAAGATTTCGTTAGAAAGTTCGTCCTGACAGATTTCATTCGGAAAAATTTTTCTTCGTTCGTTAGTTCTCTCATCATCACGAATACGGTAGTAATAAGAACATTGGCGAAAGAATGGGGCATTTTAAACTCGTTTATAGTTTACGTAAGTTATAAGAACGAACGATAATAAAAGGTTCGTTCTCTTAAATTATTAGCACTTATTCTAAGTGGAAAATTGTCTATTATTTTTCAACTAAATATATGTCTATTCGAGTCTCGTTGAGAGCATGAGACTACATTTTAATCATCAGTTTGAGAATAATATATAAAAAATATCGTTGGAATGAATTTTACATAATGACACTGCTACTCTATTCTCAGTTTTTTTTTTTTTTTTTAAATAGTTCTCTCGCGATTTTTAAAATAGTCCAATCAATATCATACCGCTCCTACGCTAATGATTATAAATATTTTATAAATGGTTATCAAAGGAACATGTTTACTAACTGCCACATATTGAAAGATAAACAATTAAAAAGTTTTATTTATATATCTCATGTTGTGAACAATTATTTTTATTTTTCATTTGTTATCTTAGATTGATTTTTTTTTTTTTTATACAGGATATACAATACATCAAAGGCTTTTATAGATCACAGAGAATTAAATTAAACAGGCGTTAATTTACGTTGCTGTAAAATCAGTATTGAAATCATAATTTTCAGATGTCGTCAGATTAAATTCTCCCAATTTATCCGCTAGTGTTGCAGTTGCTTTCTCTAAAATTTTATAATTGATATTTATTAAATAAATTTACAAAGATTTTATAAGTTCACATTGTTCTTTTATAAAGATAAACGTCTGGTACCTCTTCGAGCTTTATCTTTTTTATCTTTTTTGTATTGAAGCTTCTGTAGTTTATTTAATTTTTGATTACCCTCCAATTCTAATAGCGGATCCGTTTTTTTCTTTTGCTCGATAGAAGTTAATTTGGGCTTAGTCTCGAGCTTCTTCTTTAATCTTTTTTGTAACTTGAATTCCTAAATGACAGATGGAATATACTTTCATATATTGGAACATTGGATGACACAAACGTCTACTTACTGCATCTTTCTGAATTTCCACTTCCATAACTGATGTAACAGGCCCTGTACTGTCAAATAATACAGGTTCCTTTATACTCCCTTTATTTGCTGCTTCTACATTATCTAACATCATTCTTTCTTCAGCAGCAAAACTTTCAATATCAAATTCTTTAGCCATTTTACTGACAATCTCTGCGGATAAGTGGCATATTGGCTGTTCAGGTGGCACTGTATAATACCTAAAGTACAATTTCGAGCATATAATAGGAAATTTAAGAGATAGATATACCTAGGTGGTGGTGGTAAAGGACATACCTAATTTTTCCTGAATTCCAATCTTCTAAAACACAACGTGCAGCGGCTAATTGATTTGGAACGCCACCTTTCTTAAATTTTCCCATTCTTTTTGCTTTCAAAGCAAAAAATTCCTCGGGTGTAGAAAATTCAGGGATATCGTATAATTCCATGATCTGCTGTTTAGAAATTCTTCGCAAAATTGCAGTAGCTGGTGTATAGGGATCCTTAAGAGCTTGAACCTTTACTGCATTTTTAAGAGCTACGGACGAATCATCTTCATTTGACGATTGACGACCAGCAAAAACTATACCAGGAGAATCTAATAATTTTACTTTTGAGTCCAATTGTACTGCTTGCATTGCTTTTGTGACTCCTACAGAAGCAAACAAAAATAGTAATCATTATAAAAGAAGTAAAAAGAATTGCTAGATTGTATATTCAACATTGTGAAAATATACCTGGTGTACTTCCAACATTACATGCTCTACTTCGTTTTAGAGAATTAATAACACTCGATTTTCCTACATTCGGAAGTCCAACAACTCCTACCCGAATACTTGTCTTTACATTACCACTATTTCTACAATAATTTCCTAGTAAGGATAATAATAATTCAGCACCAAAACATGTTCCACCTTGAATCATGTGCTCTGTTTTCTTTCCCAATTTTCTTCTGCCTAATCTTTTGGCTTGATCTTGAGTAGAAGCTTTAAATGCAATCGCTGGTAAACTCCCACGCAAATACTTCAACCATTGATCTAAATTTTCTCGTGGTACAAGATCCGCTTTATTCAACACTATAACTAATCTCTTATTACCCTTTGCCGATTGTACAGCTTCTTCTACCTAAATTAAGATAATTAATTCAGCTGGCTATGTTATTCTGTATTAATGATAATTATGTATGTATTTGCTTATTTACCTGTTTGCATCTAGTACCTAATGGATCTCGTGCGTCAACAACTTCTAAAATAACGTCAGCAGCATCTAAAACTTTCTTAAATTCTTTGTAATATGCCTTCAATGAATTTTCTTCTCTGGCAACAGCGTTTTTAATTTCTTGACTTTTGTCATCCGTATCCATAGCTATGTCATGTTCATTGTCTTTCTTTTGTGCCTCTTGTACCAATCCTTGTAGGCCATTCCTTGCAAGTTCATCACGTTTCTTTTGTCGTGCAGCTTCGCGCTGTTTTTTCTTCTCTTCCTCATTTTGCTTTTTCATTGCTTCCACTTCTTTGAGTATATCTTCTTTAAATGGACACTGATTTGGAACTTCAATTACCTTAGGTTTTCCTATTTTAAAGAGAAGTATTTTATAAATAGATATCATGATATATAATATAATTTCACAAACTCAAATTTGCAAAATACCTTTCAATTTTTTTTTAGCTTCTTTCCTCATTTTTCGATTATGTTCTCTGACCTTCTTTTCTATTTTATATCTCTTTCTTGCCGGTATACGTTTACTTGGTTTCTCTGTTTAAAAAAATTTATGTTAAATAAGATAATAAAATGTGCAAATTATAGTAATTGGAAAAACTTCCTAACCTACGATTTATTAATTGATTTCTTTACAATTGCAAAAGAACTTACTCAGACAAAACTTTGCCATCCTTATTTTTTATTTATTTAAAAACGTCTCTATAATATAATGTTTATATTATTTCCAATTTTGTCCCTTGTTTGTTAGCATGCAGATTGCTGTAAAAATAATTACGTGAGTGCATGGACGTCGAAACAAATTAGGTTAGAAATTAACATGTTGAGCAACATAACCGCGCAAAAAGTTCCTTGGCGCTAACACTTTCCGCATTATGATATTAGATATTTTTAATCATTGAAAATATTAATTTTTTCGTAACTATTTTTTGATTCATTCTTTTTACAAAATAAATATAAAAAAGAAAAAAATATACAAATCGATAATCGAATGTAAATTTTCCGTGTAAAGTTTAAATCATTTAAAGGAAATAATAGTTTTTAAACAAATAATTAACGGGAATCATCGTGGACTATCGCACTTGAATGAAGAAGAAGAAGGTGCACTTGAAAATATTATTTATTTGTAGTCATGTATTTTTTTCTACTAATCGTTCTAGTTTCGTATTACATGAAAAATTCATTAACTATACTTTCATCGTCTTGATCTGTCCTAGAGCAGAATGAACAATTGAAACGGTGAAAGGCATTGTTATACGCATATGAGAATTCTCACACTTTCATTGGAATTTATAAAAAGCGTTAAAAAATACTTCGCTAAACGCACATACTCGTTTATGTATGTATACAAACACATATACGGAAACGTTGTTGGGAGAGAAGAGAACAGAAAATTCTCACAAATTGTTTTCCCGTGCGAAGCATCGCACTTTCGTTTTTGTGATCAAATTTCTCCATAATACTGATAATCTGAATCCTTTGTTTAATCTTTTATGAAAGAATGATCATAGGGAAATCATGGAATCAATTTATTTAAGAAAATAAATTTATTTATTTGGGAAAACATTGATGATGTCTAATATATAAAAAATACTCGATATGGTAGAGCATTTTAAACATTTTTTTTTTATCTTTTTTTAATTCCTAGCATTGAAAGAAAAAAATTCGTTGCATAAATAAGAATATGTAATATAGCAATGTTCGTTCTATCAACGTTGATACGAAGCGCCATTGACGGAAGGGAGAGGACTCACAGTAAGTTCTGGTATGACCAGAAGGAGGCGCCCAATCCCGCACCCTCATTCATATCCGTAATGGCCGCTGTCTAGCGTTGTTCGTTGAGTGCGTTCTCTTCGCGCGCGCGACGGAGAGAGCGCGAGAAAACGGGAAGGAGAGGGAGAAAAATAGAGTGAGAAAGAGAGAGGGAGAGCGTGAAAAGAAACTCCGGACGTGTCGTCGTGAAAATTCAGTGCGCGCCGATCAACGTCGCGTGGTGTGAAAGTGTTTGGTCGTCTTTAAAAACATTCGTTATTCTCCCGTGCAACGAAAGAACGCACCACTACGAGGATACTCTATCACCGTTGCAGTAGTAGCAGTTAGTATACACGAAGCACACTCCGGGATTCTCCTTCTTTTCCGAGATGGACCTAGTGCTTTGGATGTGTATGTTTGGATGCGTGAGAGAGTGAGTTAGTGCGCGCGAGCGCAAGTGTGCCTATGCGTTTGCCACTACTGGTGGTAGTGAGTGTGTTTTTCTCGTTTGTACGATTACACGAGGAAGACGACAACGACGGCGACGGCGACGGCGACGACGACGACGACAACGACGACGACGACAACGACGACGACGACGACGACGACGACGACGACGACGACAACAATAACAAAAACAACAACAATAACAACAACAACAACAACGACGACGACGAAGAAGACGCGTGGACATTTATCGCGTGGGCGAGCGTCCTTCGTGATTTTATTCAGGAGAAGAAAGAAGATAGCAGATAGGTGAAATTGAGGCGGCGCTTGTTCGTCGCCTTAATCCTGACTTATCTCCTCGAGACGAAGAAGAGAGAGAGAGAGAGAGGGCAGAGACTGTGCTAGACAGAAAAATAAAATAGACAGAAGGAGGGTGTCGCGGTGTCGTCTTGAGTTAACTTAGCGTCGTAAACAGAAAAGTGACAGCCCGACTTGGATGAGGAAAAAGAGAGAAAAGGATAGAAAGAAAAACGACGTGTTGGTGGACATCGTTGAGACGAAGGAAACCCATCGACGACGTTCGGTACTCACTCTGCCCCGCTACGAATTCTCCACCGTGGTTCAAGGTCTTCTAAAATCATCCAAGTACGTGCAGTCGTCTGCCTGCCAAGGCTCCTCGAGAAGACGACGAAGATTTCTCCTTGCAAGAAAAACGATTCGCTTTTCTTCTTAATTCCGTTGCGATCTAGTGAACGACGACGACAACGACGTCGACGACGACGACGACGACGACGACGACGACGACGACGACGACGTTGACGGTGATGTTGACGTCGAGAAAAGAAACGTCGAACGAGCGTGCCTTGGAACGTGAAGAGAAAAAATAACAGGAACAGGTGTGTAGATATTGTCCAAGTTTTCATTTTCAATATTTCTTAGTATTCTGCTTATTAACGATGCTTATATAAAAGACGAACAAATAATCTTTGGCTCGTTACAAAAAAGCATCATCATCATCATCATCTTATTTTTTCCAATAATCATGTGCAACGTTGATCGTTGGTGCATTTCGAATAATATTTTCAAATGTTATCGAATAACAACAAATTGTTTAAATAACTCGAAGCGACTTACGTCGTAAGGTGTTCGCTCGAGATAAACTGCTTGAAATTATTATATACGGGCAAATTGTAAATCCTAATAGACCTATATTAAGTTAAAAATAAGAAAGAGAAAAAAAAAAGGAAAATTTGATTTGAGCCCATCTTCGTAATTACCAGCACGTGGAACAAATTTTGTATATTTGGTTTCGACAAGAATCGCGACACATTACATTTTTATCGGCTTATTAGTAACTATGTGTGTTTAGCTGGCTAATAAAAAAAGAACTACCGATGCACCGATTTTAATTGTGGTCGATCGTTATAACGAATAAATTAATGTACTAAATTATTCAACGTGCGAACACGAAAGAATTCGAATGTATTTTTCCTTTTTAAATTATTAATAATGATGATAAATTATTATCCGCGCGTCTATACGTATATAGCCGAATAAGAAATAGATGTTCCTTACCGTATTCAATTAAGATTAGAATGCGTCCAAGCGAGTTCGTTTACGTAACTAACCAGATAATCGGTTTACCGGTAACGATCGTAGCTATTCGCGCGTCGATCAATTCGATGCTTTTTACGCGATACAAATACACCGTAGAAACGTATTTCAATGAAATAATTGTGGCGATCATTTTTTTCTTTTTCTTTTTCTTTTTCTTTTTCGAATATAAATTTTAATCGACTTTACAGTAGTTATTCAGTAAGTTATTCCGGATATTATTTAACTCATAGACGTATTCATGTCGTAGGTACGAAAGGAACAAGAGAATTTTGAAAGTTCATTCAAGAGAAGAGAACGTGTGCCAATCGATGAGACAACAGAGTCTTCCTTTCCGATCGTTTCGAATGATCGTTCTTAAACGATCGATTGTGATTTAAAATCGTGATTCTACTGCCAAAAGAGGAGACTTTCAAAGTTGAGAGAGAGAGAGAGAGAGAGAGAGAGAGAGAGAGATGCCAAGCTGTTAGATTAGTTTAGAGAGCTCGCATAACTTGGAAGTCTTCCCGAAGAAGCGTCGTTGCTGATTCGAATTTAAGAAGAATTAATCTCTTCTAATTCGTCATTAACATTGACATCGAGGAGTATCGTTTATATGGCAATGCGGTACCATCATCGTCGAACTTTATCGCGCAGTTATTTTTCGTGCTACACAGAGTGGAAATTGGAGGAATAATAGCGAGGATGTTCGGGAAGGTGCCATCCAGTATCAATTCGAACGCAGGCCCTGGACCACCCCATCAAAATCCTACGAGTAATAAAGTCCCTTACGTCAGGCCAACGACTGGGACGACGTGCCTTTCGTGTTACGAAGTACCAACTGTTCAATCTAGTACTTCCGATGAGAAGGCAAAGTCTTGGTGTCCGGTGTTATCCGAGTCATTGCCGTGTAATCCCTCGCAAGATCGTTCCTTACCCCTATCCACTTCGTCCTCCGTTACGGAGATAAACGGAGCTACGAGAAACGAGCAACAAGCTACGTTCTCGACAAACAGGAACCTGCAATCCAGCAATAAATCCTCTTCTTCCATCAAGGACTCTACAAGGATCCACAGATGTTCTTCCAATCCCAATTGCCCTGGTCTGTCGAGTACAACTACGAAAACTTCTATTGGTTGTCTCTCGCCGAGATCCCAAAGGATTGCCATCAGCTCTTCGAATCTCGAGTCAAAACTGACGAGAAAACACTCTGTCGGTAGTCGAGAATTTGCAACTGGCAGAGAGTTGTCTTCGTGCAAGTCTAACTTCAGAGACTTTGTTCAATCGAAAAACAACGATGCTACCTCTGAAAGCGTCGACGAAGTTCCGGGCGTCGTCGAGGAGTTTGTCGATCCTTCGACGATCCTGACGAGCGCTACTTCGACCGTTCATCAAACACGAGTCACACAAAAATCCGCGTCTAGGTCGAACTCGACGGGTGACAATTCTTGTTGCTTTGAAAGAACGACGGAAAGAGGCGAGCCCAAGGATCATTATCATCATCATCAACATCATCATCACCATCATCATCATCGCAGCAATCTTGCCCGAACACCAGCCGAACTTTTGCAACAAAATTGCATCGACTTTGTCATTCAGGATTTACCGACTGAATTGCAATCCTCGCCGAGAAGTTACAAGGATCGTGAAAAAACTCGTGACACTTGGAGACCAACCGAGATGGAGGGAAATTTGTGCGGACTGAACTCTTGCTCCGGTGACTCCTTCCAAGATGGTACCTCCACCAAGAGGAGAACCGGTGCATCCTGTCAAGCCCTAAGGCACGCCGTTGCTTCCTTGAATCGTCTCGATGACTTTTACATGGAGAAAATTGGCGCTGGTTTCTTTTCCGAGGTCTACAAGGTACAAGGCTACGTTAAATCTACTTTAGATTTTATTTTATTTATTCTTTGACCGATTGCAGAGCAAATTTCGTATAAACCGAAATCTTCCATTCGATGACAAAATGCTTCGATGATCATTATCAAAGAAAGGCTTGTTAAAACATTAATTTTTTTTTTTTCTCTTATCGAACCAATTGTTCCACGAGACAAGTAAATCCGTAGAAACTCACGAATACAGTTCCTCGCACCAAAGGAATGTTATCTTTTGCAGATTAGTATCGGTTTAGATAAGATATGGTTGCGCGTCAAAAACGAGCACGCAGAATTACGACGGACGAGCTTAGAACTCCTTCCCTCTCTACACTTCGTAAAATTTAAATCGCGCTCTGACTTGCACTTCTCCTAGATGTAATCGGATATTTATATTTTTCCTATCTCGCCGGAAACTTCTCTTTCATTTTTTTTACAATTTAATTTATTTATCGACGTATTTTTTCCTTAAACAGTACAATAGCGAATCTTAAGTAAGTGATAATTATTCCACTAATATCTGTTGATCGTTTACACACGTCAAATGTTGCATTCCAACTGATGAAAAAATAAGCAATAATATGCGAAGCGTGCACGAGCTCGATGAGTTCTTATTATTCTAAGCTTAATAAATGCTTAGTGTAGCGTGGTATATGTATCATGAATGTAATCAGAATTAGATATACTGGATAACAAAAAGGAAGGAGAGCGATTGTTAGTTATCGTTATATAAAACGTTTTCATAAGGAAAGCGGGAATCATCGTTGTTTTTCGAATACTTCCTACTCCTAGTTTCATTTCAATCTTTTTCAGTTCAATTCTCGAGAAAATTGAATCATTTTTGTATTGTACTAGATATCGTTAGAAAAATCTTCCTTGTGTTAGACGAATGAGATTTTAGAAAGCGCATTAGTCGTTTAACACACGTGACGAATGTTACTGTTTGACGTGTAGCGGCTCGGATGCTACGATTTAACCGACAGATGCATCCCAGAGAGAACGTGTGGTAGTTAGAAATGCGTTAGAGAGGAGGTACCTACGTTTAAAAGCATCTGGAAAATCGATTCTCTCTTTTCTTCGATTTTTCGAATTAGAAAGTGTATTACGAACGGTCTACGTGAAGTCGAAGTAGAATGAAAGTAATCGATCAATTTGTTTCTTCGACATATTATCTCTAAATGATCGATACTTTATATACGAAGAATTACTTTATATACGAGACTTTTTATTGCTAATTCATATTCTAAGTATGTATGAATAAAACGGGGAAAAGGCAACATGTATGTAGGGTCATACTTGTTAGCCAGAGGTCACGCATTCTTGGCACTCAGGGCAAGAGGATGATACGGGTTTGGTGCCAAGATTTCGGCCCGAACTGCTGTTATAGCAATTTTCCCGAGTGAGAATTATTCAACGATGACGACGATCTCGAAGAGCGAGAAAGAGAGATAGTACTCTCTCTCGTTGGCAACACAAATGATTTGTCTCCCTATCCAAGTTTCTCTCGTCGACTTCGTTAAAGACGTTATCATGGTGATCTTCTCAGCCGCGAAGGTCGCCTGATCAATTATCCTGCAGGGGAATCAATTGGGGTCAAGGACTTTATCGGGATATCTCTCGCGGATCGAGTTCCTTTTTCCTCAAATTTTTTCGATAAAGTTCGAAAGAAATGTCCTTCTTAAACGTTTTTTGCCCCGCGTAATTAATCGTCAATTAAATTCTTTTCCTCGTTAGATTCGTCCTTTAAAATACGCATGCGAGTGTTAACCAATGTGAGTAGAAATATGTAGTAGATAGTTTCGAATTGAATCGAGGGCCGGATAATTTCGTTGGAGAGAAATTCAGTTTTCGTCTCAAGTATTACGAAATTTCCTCGATCTTGGACGAAATTCAAAAGTTGACTCATTGTTTTTGTCAATCGTTGACATCGCACTAATTCACAACTTCCTTTTATTTTTCCTTCTGTTATCGTTATCGAAATTTCGAATAGAAAATGTGTCTTCTTTTCAATTTATCTTCATACCTCCTGATGGATGATGCATATGCATCCATCTATTGTTATTCATAATCAAATAAGTGTTTAATCGTCAAAAAAAAAAAAAAAAAAAAAAAAAGGAGGAAATCTTGTTATCGATTCTCTCGTTTGATATTCAACATCGATAAATAGCGAAGGTGGGGAAAGTGGCGCTTCGATAGGATCGAAAGAAGAGTGTCAGGACAAAAAGACGACCTTGCCTTGTGTGACACAAGAGTTAGCA
>NC_140830.1:3707500-3772500 GCF_050613455.1 Vespa mandarinia
TTAGCAGCTAAGATACCAGATCCTAGTTCGGGTTATAGACTGAGCACAGTAGGCAGTCCTTATTGGATGTCACCGGAATGTTTGAAGGGTCAATGGTACGATCACAGATCAGACGTTTTCTCATTTGGTATCGTCGTTTGCGAGTTGATCGGTCGCGTTCCTGCTGATCCAGACGTTCTACCACGCTCAGATAACTTTGGCCTCGATTATCTGGCCGTGGCGGAGATCTGTGCGGCTGCCGACCCACCACCTGCCTTCTTGCAGCTAGCCTTCGATTGCTGTACCGTGAGTATCTCGAGCTAAGATTGCGATGGAGTAACGTATATGTTTGCCACTGTTACGGTTCTTGGCATCTGGATATATTCCTCTACGTAATACGATTAATAAGATTAACGTAGATAATAACTCGGAAATAAAGTATATACGCTGGTATTTTAAGAGAGTCTGATTTAACTGGCTGCTTAGTATTACTAGATTATGCGTCTTATTACCATCATCGTTATAATTTTTCTATGTTGTTGATATTTTCTTTTTTATAGCTGCTACTCTTTTTCCTCTCTCTCTCTCTCTCTCTCGAAAAAAAAAAAGCTAAAAACGTCGAGGAGACAAACATACGCCTTACTCAAATTCTTTTTTCACAAATTGTTATAATTTGTCACAGTTTAGATAAGCAGTGATTTTTACTTTTAGTACGAGCCTAAATCGAGGCCAACTTTCCCAGAGATCATGTCCAGTCTTGACAGCATGATCGGTAATTACGAGGAGGAATCTAAAAGCAATATAAGTAATAGGCAATCGGCCGATCCAGCTCTAATGTCGAGCATGGATGAAATCGTTCGAGAAGGTCGTACGATGCGACGTAGGACAGCTCGACTTAGAAGTCAATCCGCTGATGCCAGAGGTTGCGATAACGCGACGCCATCGGACAAAGCTAGATGTCATTCATCGAGAAGAGTAGCTGAGCTGGCTAGCCGAAGAGATCCACATTATAGACCTATGACAGCAAATCCATTTCACGCGTTGGGCGGCGTTAAGAAGATCTTGGGGGACCTTTTTTCCAGTTGTTTGGAGTTACCATCGCTCGAAGATGTTAGGCCGAGCGTTACCGACGGCGTTAGCAAATTCAAACCGGCGCAGAATGATAGTATCGCCAAAATCCTGGATAGGAAGAAGCCTAATTCGGAACCTAGCAGTCCTACGGCGAGAAAGAAATGGGAAAGGAAGGTATGCAACTCTTCTCTAATAAATCCCCTCTGGAATTTGTTCACTTTCAAAGGATTAGAATCCTATTAGCCAAGGTGGTATATACAGATTCTAAAGTAGTATAATCGACAAATGCTACTAGAATGACTTATATCATCGAGATTTCCTGGGTTAGATTACGTTAGACAAGAATATCATTTTACAGGTGGCTACGAAAGTCGGCGCGGCTAGTCTTTTCGCTCATCCTCTCTTCCGAGATGGCTGGGAACCAAGAAGACGAGGTAGCTGCGAATCAGGTTTCTGGAGTTGCGTCGGGGAAGACCTCAGCCCTGAGCCACCGAATCGTCGACACACGTCGACCCTTAGCAGCTCTGCTGCCAGTAGTCTTTTCCTGCTGGACGATCATAGAACCAGTTCGATATACACGGATTCTTCCGAAGATATAGCCAGTCTAGGCGGTGGAGATTCTTCTTGTTGGGAGGATAGACTGAGCGGGATTGGATCGTCTAGTAAAACAATTTCAAAGATAGTCGAGTATTTTGAGAGGAAACAGGCAACGGCAGGTAGTCTGAGACTTTGCGATCACGATTCGGTTGCTCCTAGTAGGATGAGCTTGTTGAGAGCAAGCTTGGAGGGTCCAGTTCCATTGTGTAGTATTTCGGCAGCTCAGAGGCTAGTCGTGTGCGAGGGAGCTGTTCGCAGCAAATTGCCTCTTTTCGATAAGAAATGATCGAATCTGTTAAAACGTGGGACCTTTGTTACTTAGAGTTTCTTATTTTTCAAAGATACTTCCATGATATATATATATACCATATTTAGAGGAGGGAATTTTTCAAATAGTTGAGCACGCTCTGTTGCGCATAATAGGTGTCACTGAATATGATTAAGGAAACGAAAAAACGAGAAATATCCTAGTGTGACGTATGCTTATATCGTGTCACACTAATAAATCTAGGAACCCGACTGTGATGTTTTTGATAATCTACATAAAAACACCGCGAACGTGATCACTCAAGTTTCATTACAAAGAAGAATAGAATATCGATAGTGTCGGAGATCTCTTATGCGCAACACTAGGCTCGTTTCTAAACTCTTTTGATTATGTATGGTATGTCTGTTTCCCGTTCGGATAGATCGATAATATTTTTGTCATTCATTTAAACAAAATTACAAATGATGGCCTAATTTTTTTCCTCAAAATTTCGTTCATTCGAAAATTGATGCGACTTTGGTAATATTTTCTAATATTGTTTATTCATAGTAAACCTTAGACGCACACTAATCAACTATGAATATAATAGAATTATGCGTTTGCAAAACATTTGCATGTTTGACCAGACGTACAGTATATACATATCCATATTCGTGCACCGATCGAGGAAAGAAAGGATAAAGCAATAGAAACGTTATCTTGAAATAATAGAGATCAGTGCGAGAGGAAGGAGGAGCACTGTTCACGCCCTTATCTTTTTGCAGTGCCTCGCAGTTCCTAGTATATATCCATTTCCGTCCTTCCGCACGTATGTAGATCCAGACAGTTTGAACCTTTAGGAAAAAGGACGATAACACCGGATCGGTGATTGAGCTTCCTAGATCACGTATATGATTGATCATTAAATCGCCTAGATCGATTGAAAGGATCGAAAGAGGGATCGCATTAGGAGTCTCTGCGAGCTTTATTTAACTCCTCGTCGTTCTTCTTCAAGAAGAAGGAACGATTCTTCGAACAAACGAAAAAGAAGAGAAATTTTACAATGTATATACATTATATGTATATATATATATATACATATATATATATATATACATACATACATACACACAAATAGATAGACGATCGCGTGTTTCTTCGATTTTCAAAAAGAACTTCGCCAGGGCCTAAGTTCTTCTAAGTACTTCCGCGGATGAGCCTCAGTAAAAAGATTCGTCGAAATTCGACGAAAATCGATAGCTGAGACTCGTCGATCTTTTTGTGCCCGATCGTTAAAGTAGTAAGATATATCCGTAGATTAGTATACTCAGGACGAGAGAAAGGAAGATATATATGTATATATACATATGTGTGTGTGTGTATATATATATATATGTATATATGTATATATATATATATATATATATATATATATATATATATATATATACTATATTTTGTTGGCGGGAAAATCCGTGTCCTGAATATTTTTGTTGAGAGGTGAAAAGAGGACGAATGAATGAAAACGAGTGAATGAATCGTTTACGAAAGAAAGAAAAAAAAACATATGAAACTGATCTAGTCAGTGTAATTAAATGTGGCGGCCTTATCTTTTGTACGTCGTAATGGTTAAATCGAAGAGAAACTTAGGGCATTAGAAATTCGATAGATAAGGAGCATAGGATGTAAGAGTGATCTTTTCTTTTTTTTTTCTTCTTTCTCTTTCGATACGGATTATTTATACGAGAATACAAAGAGTGAGAGTGAGAGAGAGAGAGCGAATTAGAATGCAGGTCATATGCGGTGGTCCTTGGTTGCGTCCAATGAAAAGCATCCGCGTTGATTACAATAGTGCAGCTGTGAAATCGCTTAAACGTTCAATCGTTTCGTCGCGCTACTTCTTATAGGACGAGTCGAACCAAATTTTTTTAAATAGAATCGATAGACTATATACACACACACACACACACACACATGCATATATATGCACACACGATAAAACAAACATGCGTAAACATAAACACGTTTTTACTTATTCAAGTTCGTTCACGGGTTTTACCTGATAAGACTGCGCGTTTGTTAAATATTGTTTGTAAACGAGAGATAGAGCGAATGAGCGAGTGAAAATAGTAGGTTGAATTTTTGTCTCTCGATATTCGCAGTCTCTTCCTCGACCAGTGGACTGCAACGATCTTGCAGAATTTCCTTCATTTCCTTTCTTGCTTCTTTTCCTTCCTTCTTTATATCTTTCCTTCTTTGTTTATGTCGTTGATGTTTTTGTTTACACGACGCGTCAATCGGTACCTGAAGAATCGAGACGAATGGACTGCGAACGTGTTAGGTTTTTATTATTAATTGTGCGGACATATCGGGAATGGACATATCCTGAAATTCTCGTTCATCGTAAAAAAAATGGATTGTAAAAATAGGAACGAGTATTTGTATGTATGTGTGTATGTATAAAAGAAAGAATGAAGAGAGTATCGGTGGTCCGAGAGACGCATTTCTCAAGAAAAAGAAAAGAAAAAGGGTTATTTATTTTAAGTAAAAACATAGAATACGTATAAATCTCGTTACAAAACACAGACATTTTTACGACGAGTGATGAAAAGGCGTTACAAAAGTTTTTCGACGAACGTCCGTCGAGTATGAATGTGCGATGATATGGAAATGAAAGAAAAAAAAGTCGAGTAAACAATGAGAAATGGTGTGGTGAGACGAAGATAATAATAGTTATAACAATTAATCGGTAATAAGTGAAAGAGAGAATTTTGGTGGAGCTCTATATAGATAAACTATATTATATTGTAAAGATTCCTATATACAAGAGTAATAAAACTAAGGACTCCCAATTTTTACCAAAAGAAAAGAAAATAGAAGAAAAGGAAAGAAAGTAAGACAAACAAATAACTTTTATAGCCTTTCTCTAAAGCCATCGAGTATCGTCGACCTGGTCGTTTAAACTTTTCTTTTCATTGATGAACGATAAAGAGTTAACAAAAAATGTAATGAAAAACGTAGTCTTAGAAAGGGAGAGAGAAAAAAAGTAGAACAACAATATCCCTGTGGATTGTCTTGCAAATATTCTTTTTATCAGAATAAAGGTTCTCGAAGTGGTCACGACGAGGCCTTGGTCGTTTTATCGATCGTTTGGCAGACTAGTAGCTAATCACTTTTGAAGAAATATAATGAACAAGTTGGTGATAATCAATCTATGAATGTTCGCATATCTCGACTTTCGAACGCAAGTTTATAAAATTATGGAAAGGACCAATTAGTTGTCTTCTTCTCGCGTATGGAAATAATACAAATATAATAATTTCTATAATGATACACGCAAGAAGCGAATGGAATATGATCGATGAACGCGTCTAGTGTGCCATTTGAAAAAAAAAAAAAAGAAAAAAAAATAAATAAATAACAATAATAAAAAAAAAAAAAAATAAATTTGCTCTCTTTCGATAAAAAAATTATTATTAATCGGCACTTGCGTTCATTTTAACATCAACAAGTACGTATTTGAACGAGCGTGAACGAGCGTTTAACGCTCGAATTTAACATCTTAGGTATAGTTCAGGATCGTAATAATCTAGTTATGGCCGAATGATAGATCATCAACGATCTCTTTCGATGGACGTTATGGATCTACCGATGTCCTCCTCGGGAATCAACGGTATGTACCTCGTTCTTGGGTCCTTTCTTCTCTCGTAAGCGTAAGGAAAGATCATCGTTCTCCTTGGGAATGTTTTAGGTTCCCTCTTCTTGTCCAAAGTCGACCTTGGAATCTTCTGTATGTGCGACGTGTAAACCATTGGGCTACTCGTTGAGCGAGACTCAGCAATCTCATTTGCGCTGGTCGACGGAAAAAAATCGCTCGAATTTTCAAAATCTATCAATGGTATGAACCTACGTTCGTCATTCGTTTGATCGTCGGACGTTGATCTTTCAGTAATTATTATAGAATCCTCAGAATCCGTCGAAGAACTCGTAGATCCTAAAAGATCCTCTTTAACAGGATTATCCGTCGATTGGCGTATATTCTCTGTTATCGGTACCCAATCGTTTAATAATTTTTTCGTCGAAGCAACCATCTCTTGATCCTTCTCGTCAAAAGATCGAGACAGGTTAGAGTTTCTCCGAGATATCGCGGCATCCGGTTCCTTGATCGGCACCCACTCGTTACCTTCATTTCTTTTTACGGTTACGTTAATATCCTCTTTATTTTCTATGCCATTCAGTGAGCTCGTTTGATCAATGACAATACCATCCCCGTCCTTCTCTTCACTCTTTTCGACGCCCTCTTTTTGTATATCCAATTGTTTTGCATGTTGGTCCCTCGATCTTACTGTACTTTCGACAAACTCTTTGTTATCCATCCTATCGCCCAACGGTGGAAAGTATTTAGGTTCCTCTAGACGTGGTAAACCACCCACAAAACTAGGTGTATATTGTGAAATCAATGGCAACAACGTTTGCCTGGCATATTTCTCGGCTTGTGCAAGTATTCCGGCTAATCTTTCTGGTAAAAACTGTACGGTGAAGCCTCTGGTAGACGTCGACGAGGTCTCTTGAATCTCGTCGTCTTGTCTGTCTTCGTCCGAGGAAATATTAGTTAGGTTCTGTCTCATCGAGCGTGGTCTCAAAATTGGTTCGGTGATCTCAGACAATTTTAGAGATCTTCCAGATTCTTTCTTGTTAGAACGTAACACGGGTTCTCGAATTTCTGGCAAGTATTGTTTCGTTGTGACGTCTTCAGCGGTGATCTCGGTGAATGGCGAAACTCGTTCGATAAAATTCGAGCCGGAAAAACTTCTTCCACCTTCGGTTTCGCTATTATCCAAAGAATTAGACTCGGCGTCGTTCGAAATATCAACGATTTTCCAAGAATTGTCAGGAGGATCGTCAGAGTTCTCATATTCGTTGGATCCTTCGATCGATCTAAGATTTTGTTCCTTCGTGAACGGACCAACGCCCTTCGAGTTAGGTTTCTTCCTCGATGTGAACTCATTAGAATAAGCATTTCTAATATCATAATTCTGATCCTTCGTGAAGGGACCTATACCGCCTTGTCTGTCTTGAACCATGCGTTCCAATGGAACTATCATAGGACTTGTAATGTTTTCTCCTTCAACAGGTACTTCACAATCACCTGGGTAGAGCGGTAGATGACTGGCTCGTCCAGACTCAAGGATTAAACCTTTTTTACATATCGATAATGTTTTACCGAAGCTATCGACCAACGCTACCTTGTCTATACTCCAAGTAACCAGGCCTGACGATAACCATCCACTGTACGCTGTATATTTGATCTGTCGAAAGTTCGTATATGAAAACTTGCTAATACTTATCACGTTAGAATATGATTATATTGAAAATATTACGGCTATACCTCGATGGATTCTATGTTAGTTACCGCCGGATGAGGAACAACGATCTTTTGAAGCGTAACTCCCACTAGAAGTTCTTCATCTTTTCGTGTCATGGCAAAGCTCTCGTTGAAGGATCCCTCGCCGATCAGAGTTATCTGAATGGGTTAATTAATTTCTCATTAATTACAGGTAATATCATAATAATTATCGGATCTTCGAAATATTCGAATAAAACGAATAGAAATCGGATGAAAATACGCGAAACAATTCACCTGCAATTTGCCATAATTTCTGGTTGGCCTTTCGCCGCGGCTACTGTACACCTTCACTTTGTACTGATGAGCACAAAATGGTTCTTCATCTCTCGTTATTAGATAAAGCTGACCTCTGGCTGGCAATTTGTCGCTGTAATAACCCATGTCACCGCAAGGCCTGTCTTCGCCATTAAAGTTGCAAGGAAAACAATCACCCTTTAGAAGACCATCGTAGCCACGAGGACAGGGGAACGCAGGAAAACGACATTTTGGACTGACGGAATCGGTGAAGAGCTTGTAAGCACGCCGATGATTGCAGAGAGATCTACCTTCAACCGGGGCAGCTGATCAAAAAATATTAATTTCATCGTAAGAGATCAGTCGAATTAGAAGCGCTTGTTCAACAACAAATGGAGTGGAATCGTACGAGCACCGTCATTTATCGAATAAATTAAACGACGAATAAGTGTCGACTCGTATAACTATACGACCCACTTTCTTCATAAAAGAAATATCCAAGCTGTTTTTCCTTCGTGTAGGAGGTAATGAGATACTCTCGATTCGAAATAGAAGAGAAGCGAAAAGAAAAGAAAGACGATGGACAGTTGTGCTTTCTAATCGCCGATCTATACTGCACAACGTACGCGTGGGCGTTCGATCGACTATCTATTTTGAAAATATGAACGAGTAATTTTTTGCGATTGTATCGCATCTTCTTTTTTTTTTTTCTACTTATCTCTATGTATGTATTTGCATAAAGAAAAAAAAATTGCATACACCAAATGATATCGGATACAGCTCCGACGAAAATATTTGAGCAGCCAGTTTGCATTCTTCCACCATTGGGATAAAAATCAACGTCACCCATTGGTTGCCAAGAACCAAGTCCTCCGAGTATTAATTGTTCACCATTGCTGTGTATCACGTCGACAAAATTAGCATCTGTCTCGTCCAATCGGGCTCTGGGATCTTGAGATTCGAAGAGTGGCCCAGCTGGATCCAATCCTGATAAATACGTAAAACAAATTACTCCCTGTTGTTCGTTTAAACGGTAACGTATATATTTTCAATCTAATAGAAAATTTATGATTTAACGAACGATCACAACCTTGTTACAGTTCTTTCATCGGGTTATAAATTGATCGATTAACAGCCACGTTCACTTGGACTTGCGTAAAGTATGACTTTTAAACGGATTACTTTGAATATTATTATAGATTAACTTTACATATCTTCCAGTGGATTGATTAATTAGTTTTTCCTTTTTTTTTTCTTTTCTCATTTTTTCTTCAGTGGTATTTATTAATCGTTCGAAAGAGCAGTTTGAAATACTTCGACGCAAAATTTTCACTACCTCTACAATTATTGTCATCGATCTTTCACGGATAATTCTGCCTCGACTCTACCTGCGAAGGTGTCATTTCTTGTACAAGATCACAGAAGTGAACGTATTTATCCGATCGTGAACTACATATCTGCCGCATTTCGTAACAATGTTAATTAATGTAATTCGTGAGAAAGGTAAAATGAATACCGATCAATTCGATCAATTCGAGTCAGCTTTCGAAAGAAATGAAAATGGCATCGAGTTGATTGGTCTGCGTTAAGGAGAAAAAGAAAAGAAAAAAAGAAGAAGAAGAAGAAGAAAAGGATCGATTTACCTACCGGTGATTCTAGAAACGTTTCCAAGTTCTGCTCCAGCGAAACCAGCTACGTGTGCACCAAGGCTAAAGCCGATCAAATGTACCTTCTCTTGGGGAACTTCCAAGTTACGGATCAATTTGGCCAATTGCCGTCCTACCAGTCGAGTATTAGCTGCTGCTCTAACGTAATTTGGCACGGCACTTCCTGGGCCCCAATCTACGCACACTGGACGTGAACGAAAGCAAAATCCATTATTTCATCTTTTCTCTTTCTTCGAAATAATGTTGAAACGATCTAGAAGAGTAATTGAAACTACGTGCGTCTACGAAGTAGATTCTTCATCGAACAAAACTAACTCGTAGAAGAACAATTTAACGTTTAGCTATCGTTTTAATTGATTTCCGATCGATGGACATACCGATGTTACACTCGTGAACGGTCATTAGCGCCGATCTCATCTCGTAAACCCACACGTGATCGCAACTAGATCCAAAGCCGTGTACGATAACTTTGGTCGGTAGATCGGGATCTATGGCACGGTGAGCGTTATCGTTTATATCTTCGGCAGGTACTTCCATAGGTATCGATCTTGCCTTTCTGCTACCGTAAACCAGGAATCTGCGCGTATTAACGTAATTAATAAATATACAATACGTAATGTATACACAATTTTTAAATAGCATGAATAGTACGATAGTACGAATTAAGATGTATTATACGATATTGAATGTCGTTCGTTGCTGCTTCCCTCGATGCATCGAAGTGAACGGTAATCGAGTACTTTCCAATTACGATGCGGGAAACTTACGCGTACTTACGCATACAAGACTACTCCTTTTCTAATAATTTTGCATGTTATAGAAAATAATAGACTAGCTGATTATTCAACAGAAACATACGATTGGTATACGTAATAGTTGAACCTCCTCGTTACTTTATATGTCATACGTACGGACTTGATCTTGAAATTTGCTTGATATCATCGACGAGAGATCGTTTCAGATTAGACGATATAAAAAAGAATCGTAATCTAGTTTCTCTCACCTGGTACCAACGTCCTTTGGTGGTGAAGGTAACATCTCGAGATAGCTAAAGGGTCCGGTATCTTCGAAACAGCCAATGTCCTCGTAACAAACCTTTGACACTTCCCGTTTGCTTCTATGACGTTCGCGTTTGTGAAGCGACCATTCCCTCATCGATTCGACGACTGCTCGAAAAATTTCTGCATCGTTTCTCTCGTCGAGTGACTCGTCGAGGCTCGTCGGCCATGCCTCGGCCAGCGTGCGATCTCCTAAAAAAATATTTTCATCTCCTTTACAACAGTTAAATCTCTTTCTTTTTACGCGCGTTGTCCATTATTTTATTCGATTCTTATATAAAATAAGAAATGGTAGTAATTTTAACGGTGTCCTCGCTTCGCTGCACGGACAGCAATTATTTTGATTAGCATAACGCTCCTAAATACTCAGCCCGGAACAAGATCGTCCTGAAAGGAGATATAAGTTTCTTTCACGATCTATAGATTCCACCTCCGACATTTCCACCTCGTTTTGCTCTGAAAAGCAATCTTCGATTGTCTCGGCTTCGCGGAATCGTCGACGGATCGTAACTGGGTTCAATCTTTGCATCTTCGATCGAATTTTTTTTATCGCGAAACTCAATTGCGAATTGAATGATTGTCGCAGTTTATTATATTTATGTATATATATGTGTGTATATATATATATATATATATATATATATATATACACATACGTATGCACACATGTGAGTATATTTGGAAAGAGATAATCTAGAGAGGAAGAACTTTCTAAATCTAAAAACTCAGAAAACCATAAGATCTTTTTTGAATGGAACAAAAGATAAGTCTTGGGAAAGAAGAGAGAAAGAAAGGAAAAATCTTATCGCAGACGAAATTTAGCAACTCAGGGAGATGCAACGTTCGGATGATTCTTCCGAGTACATAGATACGTCTATCCTTATGAACTTACGACCCAGATTTATTTGCGCTCGTTAGGAGAAAAAGAACTCGTACGAGTTTATACGACAGGGGATATGCTCCTTGGATGAATCACACCGACGAATAATCGCGCTTAAGAATCAAAAATTATAGAAATTGACATTTCCTAAATTTCCAATTGTTCCCTATTTTAAATAAATAACATAATTTGCACCGGAGGATTCTATCGAATAAAGCGAGCCGCATCTAACGTTACACTCGTTAGATCTTCTAAGTGTCTGATCATATAAGCGTATCAACGGAACGACGAATACAACTTCATCCGTCAATTTCATTTTCAACTAGAAGATTGCAGATGATATATGTACACTGTACGGTCGAGTGTACATACACGATATTTCTATCGTTTCTCACTCGATGATAATCTCGACCTTAATTTCTCTCGTAGACAAACTTGCGAAATCACTCCAGAACGTTGCTTCTCCTTCGTTAACCATAATTGATCATCCGTGCATACGCACGTATGTCTCTATGTCAATATGTATATAAGCGAATGGTCATCGAAATTACGTAACGCCTAGTTTCACGCATAATTCGTGAATCTCATAAAAATTAATTTTTTATGGATTTTTCGGGTCGAGAATAATCGGTGAAACGTCAATAGATTTATCTCAAATAGGCCATATCATAGATATTTCTATTTTTCTTAGCTGTCCACAAAAAGACGTATTATAAAAACGAGGTCTTCTTCGTCCGCTCATTATCATTCAATCGTTTCTTTACCTCGTAATCTTTGAAACGGTAATGGTCATGGCCATTCTCCGAGTGACAAGAGACACGAATCGCTGTCGGGTGAGCTTCGAAGAGGGACGACTTAACGGTACGACAAAAGACCGTGTCTGGACTAACGCGACTATTACTCGTCGGCAACGGGATCACGCGGGACACGTTTTATGCTCGTTGCAAATTTAATGGACGGATGAATTAATCCTTGACAAATCAAATGTCTAATTTATATCATTCGAGTCTGTTCGTACCTAGTAATTTTCTTGTTTTCTTCTTATTGACGATCAGAACATTTCATTTCAAGAACGAACAAAAATTCGTCCTATTCAACTTGAACGTGTAATTAGAATCTTAATTGGTGTAATTGATGTCTCACGGCACGTTTAGATGTCGCTTTAGAAGCTAAATATTATGAAAGATTTAAGATATTTTAAACAATACGATCTGATTAACGGTAAACTTAATAAGAGAGACTTCCTATCATTATACTCGTTGTTTAATGAGAATTTATTATTCTTATTTCGTAGTTCACCCTCGGTCAAAGCGTACCAAGCGATCGAAGCCGAAGAAGGTACAACACGTGGAATGAAAGACGATTGATTTTCGCTTTTCAAGGACAACGATAGAATGTTGAAAGAGTTCGCAACTCGATCGGATAACGATCGATAAACAATAATGAAATCTTTTGCGTCGATATTAATCTTTCGAGATGGCTGCTAGCGGAGGTTCACTAACCTCAGATTCATGGAAACCATGTCATCTTCTTCCTGTCCCCTATGCGTTTTATACGTATACGGAGACACATACGATAACGCTGAATTACATTCATTGTCTTTGACATAAGAAAGATGTAGGGAGCGACATAAGAAAAATCGCGAGGTAGACGGCCGACATACCTCATACCCATTCGTCGCGACCTGTATTTCTCTTTCTTTCTGGACCTGAGAGTTATATGTACGAAAGGTATTATGGACTTTAATTTACGAAAATATTCCGAGATTTTCATCGATCCCTTTTCTTGATACTCGAGTCGCTGTAGAATGATTGCACCGAGAAGAGGAGGAATGAAACGGTAAAGTGGATCAACCGTAACCACTCATTGTGACCTCTCCACAGAAGTAGGTAAGTACCTACGTAGTCGTTTACCCAGTTACGTGATCTCCGGATTAAGAGTGTCAGAGTTGAGGTCATCGGCATCTATTTACGAAAATTTCATCAGTGCCGACGTAGTATTAACCTCGCAAAAATTTCACGCTATTATGCTTCTTATCATTATTTCAAGAGAAGAACGGAGCGAGAAAGAGATATGTGTTAAATTTGTTAAATTTCTTTCCTTAAAAGAAGAAGTTGTTCCGATTTACATCCGAAAGGATTCCCATTGAAAGTGGACGCGACTGGGTTCGCGATGAAAGTCAGGCGATCCTTAAAGACTATAACACAGACTAGTACGTGCCTTTCTCGTTTCACCGTGAACGCGGGCATAATAAATCTCTACATTTCAAGGTCTAGTCTCGGTCTTTACGTTCGTAGCTTCGAACTTGTCGTTGTCCGGAAACGAATTCTTCCTGATTTCACTTTGCGAAGAAACTAAGTCGCACGGACGCATATTTCATTATCAGATCTATAAAGTGCGACGATGCAACGATAACTTTTATATAAATATATTCTACTAAATTACGATCAATTTCGTATATACATACATAAATGTAATACTACTGTACTAATCGTCGTAATTGCAAAACGAGATACTCTTGAAATAAATGAAAAAGAACGCCTAGAATGTAGAGTTTAATGCCAGAGTTCTATACCAGACGAATTAGAAATCGTCTATTACGATCGTGTATGCGAACACATATTGCACATTAATTTGAGATTTAATCCAACGAATAAAAACGACGTGAGTAATCAAACACGGGCTCTAATGTTATTTGCGACTCAACTGTCAGGAGATTTCTAACCGGAAGAACGAATGAGGAAGAGTCGAGTGGTTTGTACGAAAATGTCGATAACGAGGACGGGAGTTGCATTTTTTAGCGACGCTCTCACGTGCTATTTCCGTACGCTAGTACCAACCACATAAACTCCTCAAGAGATTCGCTTTTTCTGCTTGGAAAAAAAAAAAAAAAAAAAAAAAAAAAAGAAAAAACCAAAGGAATCTCATTTCGTCGCGAGAAAGTTTGAGACATTTACTTTGATGTTTTTCCATTAGGAAAGAACTTTATGGAGAAAAAGCATTTATTCGTTTTTATCAATGAATCAAACCAAAGAGCCCTGACATTGAGAGCTCGAACTGCCTCGAAATTATTCATGACTATTCGTCCAGGCGGAATTAAAACGTGGAACGAAGTGTATTACGAAATATTAGAGTATAACGGAGAGTTTTAGATAATCGAAGAACCGTTCTTCCTCCGTTAGTAATCGCGTGGTCGAAAGTGATTATCTATCTTTTACTTTTTTCCTCTCTTGTCTATCGTAATAATAATTTCATTCCCGAGATTTCTTAATCTAGGAAACGACTATTGCCCGGCAACGAAATAAATTTAAAAGAAGAGTAAAAATAAGACAAATGCAATCACCCGGTATATTACACAAAACCTGATCGTGCGACATATCTCGCGACGTTGCGAAAGCAAATATAATTCCTTTCTCGATACTTTTCTTTATCTTTTTTCCTCTTTTCTTTTCTTCTTTTTTCAAATCAACTTTAATCTACAAATCTGTAACATCAAAGAAACTCTTGCTCTAATGCATATATATTGCATAGAAACGTTAATTTAATAATAGACTAAATGTCCTAACGAAAGTCTTAAGAAATAATACAACTTGGAACGATGGTGAAACTATCGAAAAGTTAGACGGACCACGAAAAAAGTTACTTCGATTGCGATCGAGGTAAGGTAAACGGTGCTCTCGAATTTCGAGACACGCGATCTTTGAAGCGTGGAGTACGTCTCTTTTTTTCTTTCTCCCTCTGTCTCTCTCTCTCTCTCTCACGCGCGCGCGCGCGCTGACACACACACACACACACACACACACACACACACACACACACACAGGGACACACCAAAATACTATATAATGTTCCGGGGAGAAATTAATTGGCCGGAGAAAGGCGACTGGACCGTGTGTGCTCGTGAAGAAAAAAGGGTCAAATCCGTGGGGAGTCAGTGAACGGACCTGAGCGTATGAACTTATACACACGTATACGCAAACAGAAAAGTATATACTCGAGAAGAAGTACCGGAGTCTTTAAATAACGCCATTACACTTGGTCCGATTATGAGAGACTCGATCAATTTACCTTTTTTTATTTTCTTATCGGTCAAACTTACTTTCTACGATTAATTATCACGATCTACGATATGTCATTTTCTCGGTCAATGTCATGTGAAAGCTTGTCTACGTAGCTTGTGACGTAAAATAAACTAAGATAATTAATCGGTTTAATAATTTCAATTAATTCTCTGTTAAGAATTGATTGAACGCGACTGAAGATAATGAATAACAGAAAGAATGTGCCGAGTAAAAGTTACGAAAGACAAAACATTTTTTCTTCAAACGAAGAAATTATTTCGATACTAGCATTTAATGATATATCTGAAATGTATCGAAGTGTAGGTGAGTTTTACGAATGTGTGAATGTGCGGCGCTTTCACTATTCGCAAAATAACGTCAAGGCGGGTATGCATTCACACGTTCCTTCGTCGGATCCTCTCTATTGCAATAAAACGACGGCCTAGACCGCGTTTAACATTTTTACCGCTAATCTAGACTTTAAACTTTTAACATCCTTGCCCCAGAGATTTATATATTTAAAGGATATGCCATTAATACTATCGCAGATTATCTACGCATAATCTTTTGTACGTATCTACGACAAAATCTGTTCAGGAATTATCCTAATTAACGATAGATAAAACTAAAGATTTTCTCAAGTTATATCACGTACACATATACGATATCGTAGAAGAAGAAAAGTGTGGCTTACCGAGAAAGTTGATCCACCGAAGTATCCAAAGGACCAATAATAATGTCTTGCCGATCATCGCACGGATCATGGATCAGCGCGGTAGTAACGATAGATCGTGTACATCAAAGTACCATTGTCGATGATGATCGATAACCGAGCAAATCGAGATCTTCGGGAAGGAATAACAACGATACGTCGTCGTGTCCTTCAGGATTCTTTCATTCTTCGTCGATATAAGGACAAATACGAATCGTAAAGTCGATCTAAACGAATTTGATGTCGTATAATGCAAATTTCAAGTCAATTACGTTTTCTTTCGAGAAAAATCGCAAGATTTCTTTCGAGGTTAAAAAATCAACGATACGAGGAGCAGCGACTCGAAGAAAAGGAGAAGACGGAAGAGGAGGAGGAGGAAGAAGAAGAAAAAATCGATCGACGAACGTCTGCTTTCTCTTTCGAAAGAAGGAGAGTACGCACGCACGCACGCGCTTCCTTAGCTCGAGACTAACTCAAAACATTTCCGAAAAATCTTCTCCTCTTGATCTTCTCGATTTCGATCTTTTCACTTCCTAGATAACGAATAGTTGTCGTCGATCTTATATATGTCTATGTATACGTATATAAAAGAGGAAGAAAGTGTTTTTTATCAAATGGCTATCGTCGTCATCGTATATCGATAAAATTCCATTTGGACACTTTCTTCTCTTTCACTCGATCCTCCTCGATCGAATTTCGCGTTCTCCAAAATGGCTGCCTATGCGTCTGGGCAAACTTTTTCCTTTTAATTCTCGTATCTATCGAGATCTTTTTTTTTTCTTTTCTTTTTTCTTTTATCTTTTTTTTTTTATTTTTTTTTGTTCTTCTTTTTTTTTCTAGATAAAAGAAAAAGAGAAAGATCGTAGACGATGACGAACGCGGGTTCTTTCGATGAACGCAAAGAGAGAGTCGAGGCCTGCAGGAACACGAGTCGTTGCTGCCTCGTGGCCTACTATAACAGAACTGACTCCCACCGAGAAGTTACACCGTCTCTTTACCTGCCATAAGCGAATGGCCTCAGCTACTATGATTTCCTCTCTACCTAGTCTATCGATAATACCATCACAATCCATTAGAGATGATCTTTCGTCACAATGCATTTCTTTTCTCTTCGTCTTTCTCTTCTTCCTTTTCTACATCGTTTTCTTCTCCAAATATAATCGAATTCGAAAGAAATTTTCTTTTCTTTTCTATTTCCAAAATTACAATAACAATCTTTCAAAAGAGTAAGAACACTTTCTCTTGGCGATTTTTATGATGAATAATCATTAATCTCATTGTTCCGATTATCACGATTATTATAATTTTCTTAAATCTTATAGAAGAATAAGCGATCATCGGTAAAATCAATTTCTACTAGCAATGTTAATCGATCATTTTGCTTTTCGACGATGGAACGAAATAGATTAGCGTTTGATTCGCCAAGCTCGAATACTAATTACATTTTGGCACCATATAGGTGCTTCGAATATTTCATTGCATTGCCTAACTAAGACCGCAGAATTTTCTCGAGTTGTCGCAATAGAAAAGTTTCACCGTCATCGAAAGTGCTTGCCATTGTGATGTATAGCGCATTACCAAATATTATATCACAAAGAACGATGCTAATCGATTTCTCAAATTCTACTTAATCATCCAACAAAATTCTCCGAGCGATTACTTTTAAATCGTAAAAATAAAAAATATAACACTTTTATTTCTGTCTTCCTTTCCATTAGAAAGCAAAGTAAAAAATTAAGTGCTCCGATATTTAATATGCATAAAATCCCATAAGCATTAAATCACGACAGGGCAAACCTTTATCTACCCGCAGAAACTTGGAAAATACAAAGATGCCTATTGCATTATATCGAAAATTTGTGAAATCGACCGAGATAAATCGTATGTAATTACGTAATATATATCCAGAGGACGTGCCAGTAGTCAATTATTTCGATAGGATCATTTTTCAATTTCAAATTCGACATATGCGTAATAACAACTACAAGTTTTTTTCTGGAAAGAAAAGAAAAGAAAAAAAAAAGAAGCGTCTTAAAAAAATCAATTACCTCATTACAATCATTTAGATGCTTTCTTATACGCGAACAAATCTTTACTTCCCTCCTTGAGAGTGCAAGGTTCAGCTTATCGTCGATTAATGACACCTACATTAGACTCTTACTTTCGCTTTTTCATATTACGACGAGCTCTCAAGTATTATCATAGCGCTTACTCGAAAGTTTATTTTCTGTTTTGTACGTACGACAATTATTTGTGGTTAGCGCGGACTCGGAGCACGTAAGAGAGAGAGGAAGATGACGGACACGTAAAATGGAGAAAGTTTTCAATCTTTGTTTGGCTATCTCTTAAAAGAAAGAAAGAAATGAGTAAATAAACGCATCAATTTTATAAACGAAAAATACTCCCAAGATTTGTGGCTCGATGTGTATAGCTCTATTTATAAAATATAAAATAACACGACTTATCCCTCTGGTGGAGCGCGCGTCATCGATTGATTTGAATTTATTTATTCGTTCATTCGATAATAATGAGCAATATAAAAGTGTTTATTATGCAACAAAAAATAAAATATGCTCGTGGGTCAATGAGATATCGGATATTAGATAACGGAATTTTTAATTATCACGACAATTGTAACATGTAATTTCATACATGGTCATATTTTACATAATATTATTGAATTATCTCTACATTTTATTTACTCGATATCTACTTCGTAAATATAATTCGTGCTATTTGAATTGTTATATCTATCTGCAAGGTCATCTGTTAGATTATGTGTATGACAAAAAAAAAAAAAAAGAAAAAAAAAAAGAAAAATAACAGCATTCATTGCAATTACAATAAATAGCGCGACATTCGACGTAATATAAATATGAAAAAGGAAGTGAATCATTAAATACTCTTCTTGTATGTTATCGTGCTTTACATCAATTCTTTTTTTCATTTTATTAATATGTAAAAACCTTTAAATACAACTATAGTTTTCTTTTTTTTTTTTATTTTTTTAATTATCATTTCTTCATTTTTTTTATATACTTCATTTCATCAAAATCATCTTCTTGTTCCTCAACTAGAACAATCTTAGTTTTTGACCTGCGACTATTAATCTTAATCCTCTGTTGTTCTTCTGAAAGTTCTGAGATGTTGAGTGGAAGGACAATTATTTTTCTTGGCTCATTATATTCAATATTTATGCTACTTCCATCAGGGAGAACAAGAATGGTAGGATACGTATTTACATAAACATTCTGGTGTTTCTTTGTTATAGCCGCTGTCCAACAATTCAAGTTTCTAGCCAGAATTGGTTTAAACCGTGAGATACGCAGAAATAAGGATGTATTCATTCTGAAACATGAGAAAACATTTCAGGAACTCATTATGAGTTTCACAACATAACGTAAAAACATTGAAAAAATAAACAATGAGATAAATGTATGATAACTTTATAGCATTATATTTAGAAGAGGTTATGTGCGCTAAGAATTGGATTATTTAAACCAATAGTAAAGATATAAGAAAATTTATATATTATTCACGTATATTTTAGGTAATGAACATAAAATCAATTTGTAAACATTATATTACGTGTAAGTTTACCTGTCATTTAAATAGACGAAAATTCGGCAATCGATAAGACGTTCTATGTAGCGCACAAGGCGATCACGTGATCCCTCCGTTCAACGAATCCGTGTTGATAAAGTCTGTCGACATACGTTCGAGATATCGACATTTAAAAAATATAATATCGCAACTTTAGCACAGATATTTCTTGCATGGTATGCGTGTTTTTCCGTATTTATTGCAACTATAAAGCAATAATGTATATTTCCTCTCAAAATGAATTTCTTTTTTTGTTTTTTTTTTGTTTTTTTTTTTTTTGTTTTTTTTTGTGTGTGTGTGTTTTTGTTAATAAGAATGAAAATGTTGCGCCTTTTATATATTTGTAGTTTCTTTTTTTTTTTTATTTCCAGTAACAGTCTTTCTTTTCGCGCGACTCATCGTATGTATAAATAAATAATTTTATTGCATCAATATATATATATACATATATATATATATATATATATATATATATATATATATATAAAAAAAAGGATATTGAAAAGATGGAATATCATTAGGCAAGCGTGTTGCTAGAAGTGCCTTCTTGTGAATCTTCATGACAGTCACCAGGAATGTCCAGATAGTCTTTACGGTCCCTGTGGAAATTGAAGCAATTTTTATCTATTTAAAGAATTTATAATAAAGCATATTTATAATGAGGCGTATTTCTTTTATTTATTTATTTATTTTTTTTTTTTTTTTTTTTTTTTTTTTTTTAATATATAAACTTTTTCGCTCTTTGATCAAATTCCACAAAGAAATGTCATATCGGTTACACCTAATCCGAAATTACAAGTAATAATTATTGTAAAATATTACTAAATGATCTTTAATCGCTAATAATAAAATGAAAATTTGAATACAAACATGCTAAATATATACATGCCGCATGCATATCACACAAACATAACATTAAATAGATGTTAAATTTTTTTTTTAAACACTAAATAAATAATTGTTTATACTATTATTATACTATTACCATTCTCTTTCTTAACGGTTTTGAATAAATAGGGAATATACTGGGACAGATATATTGATGTTTTTATTTTACTTATCTCGTTATAAATGTACAAAACAGAATTTTTCCAAAATAGAACAAAAGAAAAATTAATATAAAATATAGAGAAACGTTTAATCGCGTATACTTAACAATTTTCGATTTATTCGAACTTTCATCTAACTTTGTTAAATATTCGTATATCATTTTCTTTTATATTATATACCTTAAACAACATCATTATTTCATCGTTTCTCAAATACAAATTCTAGCTCTATTAATTGTTTCTTTAACGTTTATAATATAATACTGTGTTAATATCATACGTATTTATAATCAAAATACTTTCGCGTTTCATTTATATGCAATCATATAATACTAACACAAAAATAAATAAGATGAATTCTACTGTATAATAAACGATTTTTGCTTCCTTATTGCTCAGGCATTTCCATTGTTAGGACCGACCGTTAAGTCATTATTCTAGCTATATAGATTACTTAATGGTTCGATCTTTTATTTTATTGAAAGATATAATGGATGATTATTGGATGATGCTAAAAATATGTCGTTGACAGATGTTGCTTATACTTTGCCATTCAGGTCGATTTCTTTTTCACTGATAAATCTGTAAAATCAAAATTGTTCCCTAGCTTGCACATGGAATTAAATTCGACAAGAGAAGCATTTAAACAGCACTTGCCAAGCATATTCATTTCAATAATTACCGATAAATTTAAGAAACGAACAATATTAATGCCAAGCGAAGAAAAAGAAATTGTTACTTGTTCAATCGGGCGAACACACAGTGAACTCGAATCTTTCGGCTTTTGTATCAGATTTGATAAATTATACGTTAAACCTTCTAAAAAATCATAACTTAAATGGATTACTTCATAATTTCGCTCTGCCTACTTATTTATTTTCTACAAGTTAATTGGACAATGGTACTCATGCATTCATAAAGCGATAAAAATTCTTAAATGACCTTTCGAAAATATTCGTTTTGTCTAAGCTTTGATCGACAACAATTGTATCAATAAATACTCGCTAACATGCAGGATGCAGTTAATAATATTAATAATTATTTTCTTTTATATAGTATTATTCATGCATATACAAAATAATCCAAACATATAACAATTATTGTAATATTTTAAGAGCTAAGTCATACCTGTATAAAACATAATGTTGTATAATGAAAAATACATCGAATGCTACAGAAAAGAATCCCAGTCCAAATTTAGTTGGATCTCCAAAAATGCTCTCCCAGTCGTCTGATATGAATAATAAATTAATTAAAATACAACAACGTATAAAAGAGAGAAATGTCGGTTAAATTATTAAAATGCCATAATTTACCATAATTATATGCATTCAATATCATCTGTAGCATCGACAGTATACCACCAGTGAAATCTAAAAATATATTTCCAATGCTCCAACCAACAGTGGACTTCCTCCTGTAGTTATAAAACGCTTGTGGCACGTATTTGATAAGAGTTATACACAGTTTAACATAACTGCAGTAGTATAAAAAGTCGAGCCATGCAATTACTACCGTTATGGCCAATAACATAGAAATAAGTATAAATATCGCGAATATTCCATGAATAATACGCGCTGTCGTGGATACTCTTTGAGAACCAGCCTAAAAATCCAATAAAATTGTACTTTGACAATAATCGTTATCGATATCGTTATCGTAAAATTACCTCATATATAAAACATTGGATGATAGTTATCACAGTGGCGAATACTGCATGTAGAGAAAAAAATATATCATTAACTTGTACAGGATTCAATCCCTTTGGATACCTATTAAAGTACTCTTGCTAAAAAAAAAAGAAAGAAAAAAAAAAAAAGAAAAGAAGAAAAAAAGAAAAAAAAAAGGAGAAAGAAAAGAAGAAAAAGAAAAAAAGAAAAACGAAAAATTTCCATCAATTCATTTCTCTGGATATTTTATGAATGTTTATAATTAATATTCATCATAAATCGTATTATAGCGAATGTACCTCTATCTCTGGTATCCAAAAAAGGCAACAATTAAACAATGCATACATGATAAATCCAACGATATTAAGCGACAAGTAGTCAAAGTTAAGACCTACGACGCTTTTGCGTTTGTAATTACTATATATCTGTGGATAAAAGCTTATACTCCATGCCAAGAAATATATCCATCCGACTACAATGCTAACGTGATAAATCGTATCCGACTTTTCCACTGTCACTCTAACGAATGCTTCCGAAAAACTGTAACGAAACGAACAAATAGCCGTTAATTACGATTAATAATAATATACTTAAAATATAATCGTTCATTCGCGATATCAATCGCGACATATTAGAAATATTTTTATTATATTAGTACTAAACGTTTTCTACGATAAAACTAAATGAAATTTTCTTACTTCACATTAAGGGTATTTAATTGATCTTGAGGTATAATGATTACTTTATAAGCAGTCATTGTCATATAATGTGATGCCACTGGGCACGCAGAAATATTTTTTTCTAATAGCTCTTTTGGAAAATACTTTGACACTTGTATACACCGAAATAACGGGACACCCTATAGAAGCATCTTAGCACAAAGAACGAGGAAGTAGACGGCTCAAAATCTGGGCATAGACTGATCGAACCTCAAGTTTCAGATTCGATGACAAGCTCAGGTCAAGAGGCTATCTATGTAACTACGGTTGAATACTGAAATGGCAAATGTAATGATTGGAATCTTTTGAAGGCTTAGTCAGAGAAAACAAACAGTGCGGTATTGTTACAGAGCTCTACAACTCTGTAAAACAAATTAATCTATTTGGCATCTATTTGGAATCTATTAGCTTTAAAATAACGCGATATCTTAATAAGAGATGTTGTTATAAGAGAATCGCAAGGGTTTATACAAATAATATAATAAGTTATACAACTACTAATTAAATAAACTGAGTTTATCTAAGATTAAAACTAAAATATAAGAGATATAAGATAACTCTATTTCTATAAACGATTTCATTTGATTATCATCGATTACTTCATATCTATCTTATATACGTACTGTACAGCATCCGAAGGTACAACGTTCAGACTGATAATCGAATGTCCAGCACCAATACCCGTTACATTTATCTTATGTGATTCATTCAACATAACATTAAATTCTGATGGCTCGACCAAAATCAAATCCTTATGGTTTACATTTAGGCTTACTGTTATATTTTCTAATGCAGTATAATTCCTGTAAAATTAATCTCATTATATTTTATGATCATTCGGATATTATGAATAGGAGATAAACTTATCAATGATATAAACTTAATCAAATGATATAAATTCATTAATCAAGTATTACTGCAAGTACATGAAAAGTGTTATCAGAGTTACTGAGGCATACATACAACCAGAAATGGATAAAAATGTGATATCCTTATATGATCATCCTTATATGAAATGCAAAATAAATATAACTATATTGAATTTTAAAGGTACATACGTCAAGTATACGTCGAAAGTTTTTCTTTGATAAAGTAACACTTTAAGATCGTGCGTTGAAATGTTGAAATCCGCCCGTACAGTAACTACAATGTTAATAGAACAATTTTATAAATATTTGTAACAATTTCGTTACTCAATGAAAACACTTACCTAACGAGATTAAGAAGCAGGTATAACGCAGGAAAATCATTTTTCTGAATTCTGCAAAAAAAGAATCATAGGGTTCGATTGATATATCCTTGACACACAAAAAATAGCAATACTTGTTCATTCTACATTTTCGAATGATCAGTAATTGATAAATGCACGTCAAACTTGTTTTATAAACCAGCACGTATCACAGAAAGTATTGAAGTACGGGCCGCATGAGAAAGTTGCTTGGTGGTTAACCTCGTAACGCGAGACTTGTAAGTGAAATTAAGAAATCGCGAGCCACGTTCGATATTTTTATGCATTAATTGCATTCGGCAACCGACGATTATTACGACTTTTTGCGATGATTTACGCGATCGAATGGGTAACAGCAGGTGTTTTTCACGAACAATTTTGATGTTCCGATAAATCTCTCGGTGCCAATCGCACGTTTTCTCGATAACGATAGAAAATGCCGTGCGATGATATTCATTGAGACAAATTTCTCAGGCACGTTCAAGATACAAAAAAAAAAAAAAAAGAAAAGAAAAAAAAGAAAGAAAGAAAGAAAGAAAGAAAGAAAGAAAGAAAGAAAAAAATCAGAAGAGAGAAAACGTTCGAGCGAGTTGATATCACCACCAGTGAACTTAACCTCAAAAGCACGACGACCTTCGAGGTCGTCGTATGCCTGCCTGTGTATGGGGCAATAAAAATGATAAAAATTTTATTCTTGCTAATAGGGGATACATAATATTTAGTACATGTGGTTTACGATTTTCCTCCGTTTTCATTACGTCTTTATTTCAAAGTTCAAAAACCTTCAAGAGAAAAGTATGTTCACGAAAGAACGGGACTTTGATCGGGACTTATTGATAAACTCAATGATAGACACGTGCAGTAAAAAGCACGTTAATTAATTTACACGTAGTGCCATTGTCAAACTCGATTAGGATATTTTATATATTTAATATTACATCGGCTTAAATTTGCATTACAATCTTTTTTATTCTTTGACCCTAAAGATTGATGAGCTCTCGAGGACGATTATTGAAACGATTGAAGCAATTAATTTTCCGACAAGATACTCGCTTTATAGACTCTACCCTTTATAGACAGAAACGGATCGGTTAAATATTAACGAGAAAAAAGTCTAGACATTTAGCCGATGATAAATGTCTATAATCTATATGCTCTATTATTTATTGCTATTTAAAAAATAATTTATTGCTATTAAAAAAATAAGTAGGTCTTCAAATGTTTGCGCGATAACAAAGAGACGACAAATATTTCCCCATTTTCTCAAGATGTTGTTTATGGAATTTTTGTTTTGTTTTCGTGAATCAAAAAACATCTTATATGGTTATAAAGTAATTGTTATTTTCCAAAAAGATAGAGAGGAAAGAACTACATTGGAAAGTTTTTGGCCTTATTATGAAAAGTTTTCCTTCTATCGGCCAATGTAAACATGAATCATCGTATCGATCTCTCTCAATTTGCGAGTTAATCACTCCAATTCCATACGCGTACGTACGCGTAAAGAAAAATAAATAAATTATTTATTTGAAAACTATTTATTGTCTCTCGTGAAGAATAATTATATATATCATCGCGAATGAAATCCACAAAAGATTGGAAATATCTACGATTTTGGAAACGATGATGTGTTTACGTATACTATATGTCCTTATATGTCGCGAGATATCTATTTACAAATAAGTATCTCCCTCTCTCTCTCTCTCTCTCCCTCTCTCTCACGCACATGCTCTCTCATTTTTCATGTAACGATGGAAAAATGTTCAACAAACTTTAGTGGGTCAAATCTTGGTGAAATTCCATGGAGATTACAGAAACGATTTGGTACATTAAAGAGAGAGGCGGTAGTGCGATAAAAGGAGAAAAATGATAGCGTACGATGAATGAGAATAAATATACGACGATTAGAAAAGATTCTACGAGTATTAGTAACATCATTTATCATCATCTCTCCGACGAGGAATCAATGAAAAGATTTGTACGAATTGTCACTGGACTTTAAGAGTATAATATATTCTTGTAAGTATTCCAAATATGATATATTAATTCGAATGAATGTAGTGAAATCGAAAGGAGTATGAATTCGATTCTATGTATAGGTCCGATTAAAAAACGGTTCAACGTACTAATAAGTAGAGATAGATTTTAGCAGATATTTTTGGAAAAGAAGGCAAAAAAAATAACTTGTATTATTTATCCAAATATTATAACTATCGTATAGTTATCGTATAAAGTACGTTGTATTTTTGACAAGGCCAGGAGAATCTACATCTGTATATGTAGATTATGATTGATTATTGCCACCATAATGTCAAATTATTTTAATGGCACGATTATTTAGGCCTCTAGTCCTTCGTAATAATTACTTTTGTTTTAGTAATTATAACAATTTCTCGTCTCTCTTTTTTTTTTTTTTTTTTTTTTTTTTCAACGATTGCGTATAAAAAAGAAAAAGAAGCAAAAGATCGAAATAAAGATATATAAATAAATGACGTGCCATAATTTACACAATTTAATTTCTTAGTATTTTAGAAGTAACAACGTTGTTCTCGATATAAAACTGCGCTCTTGTAATATTTCACTGATTGCGAGTATAGAAATCGATTTCGCGCGAATCAATTTCGTTTCACGGCCAATATCTCGATACGAGAGCCAATCACGTCGTCCGTCTTTCAATGACAATGACAGATAGTATAGTTCGAAGTCACCTCCTTACTTTCTCTCCTCATTTCTCATGTTTCTCAAGCTCGTGAGTCTCGGATCGAGTTACTTCATTTTTTCAAAGTAAAATTAGCTCTCGCACTCTACGATCGCGATTATAACAAATTTTTTTACTTTTTTTTGGCTTTACTTAGTTGCAATTATTATTATTTAATTTCTATTCAACAAAAGTATTTAAATATTTTTCATGTGTTTCATATTCTTTACTCACCTTATTAAAACTCGGATTCCTTTTTTCTCAGATGAATTTGTTATTTCAATCTTCTTAAGGGACTTTGTTATTTAGATTCCTTCTGAAAAGAAAAGAAAGTTTAAAGTTTTTCGTTTTTACGGAAATTTCATTTAACTAACAATAAAATTATATCACATTAGAATTTATGACACTACAATTACACCAAATTTTTCACTTTGAGCAAAGAATCTTGGAAAAAATTTTTTTCAAGTAACTGCATGCCGATAAACCTGAACATTTGATATTCGTTCATCGATAATCAACTTTAACGTAAAATGGTTTCCATTTAATTTTACACTTTTTAATCTACTAAGTTTAACGAGAAACATAGGGAGGGGGCAGAGGGAGAGAGAGAGAGACAATAGAGTTAAAGCATTCCTGGCGAACAGGTGTCTTTTGCATACTTTACCAATCGATATCTCATTCGTTTATCATAAATGACAATTTTACATTTTCAAGGCAATACAACAGAAATCATGTTGCAACTAGAAACAGTTTTTAATCTATTTTGAATTACCTTCAAGTTATTCTCTATTCTCTTTCAATTTTGAACAATCCTACGGTTCATACTTTAGCCGAATATTTCACTGAATTCAGATAATTTCCGGCAATCCAGTTTGCCGATGATGATCTATCTCCTTCGTTATTTTTTTCATCTTACTCTTTTACAAAGCTTTCTTCTTCTTCTTCTTCTTCTTCTTCTTCTTCTTCTTCTTCGATACTAAGAGAAGACGACAAATCGAACGAGTTGTCGATTACACTGAAATCGAACAATTTTATTTCATTGAAATGCCTCGAATAGATAAAATGAGATAAAAAGAATTAATATATGTACCTATGCAATGCCTCTATATGAGAGAAGTTACATCAGCGAACACGAGATTCACAATGACTTGCACGGCCACGAGCTCCTCGTATATATAAATTTCTCTCTCTCTTCTATAGTAGAGAAAGAGAGAGAAACACTTCCCCCCTCCCACCCTACAAATGCTCTTTTCTTTCTCTCTCTCTCTCTCTCTCTCTCTCTCTCTCTCTATCCTGTTAAACCTTCCTTTTACTATATCGTTTTACATCTTATCTTGTTTGGATAAAAATTCCTTTGTTCTTTGCCTCTTTCTTTATAAAATCATAACTTTTCTCTTTAAAGTCCAATCAGCGTTATAATCGGAGATTAATAAATTCCCAGGCTTATTGGCTAGATAACATAACGAAATATAATTTTTCGAATGGAAATATAATATTCGAATGGAAATACGAAATTCAATTATTTCGAAATGTTAGAAATAAAACGAATTTGTAACTTTGTTTCGTTCTTACGTCAGCAGAATCGTTCATCGATCGATATCGTCGGCCTAGTTCGATCACCGTTTCAAGATTCTATTTTAAGTACAGTACGATCTTAATCGCGACGTACTCGTCGATCAATCCTCGTTAGCGATAGACGAAAGCATATTGTTTGCGTCTTCCTCCTATTCCTTCTTACTCATCGTGCTAAGAACGACCGCGAAATTTTATGCCAGTCATTCTAATCGTTATCATTTCTTATGTTTTCAAAAGCAACCCATTCATGAAATCAATAAATCAATAGATCTTGATATAGTTGAATAAAAATAATTATCTTGAAAAAATGCTTGTTTATTTAAATAAGAAGCGAAAAAAAATAAAAACAAGGTTTTCATCCAATGTACACGTATAATGTAAAGGTTGAGGAAAAATTAAAATATTAATAATTCGTGAGCGATGACCAATCGAAATTATCAAAGAATTCAAGAATGAGGAGGTAATTTGCCTTTGTAACATTTTTATTCCTGAGAATAGCAACAGTGTAGTTATCCTGACGCCTGCAATATTGGCGAATTTTTCCTCGATGGATCGTTTCGAACGACAGATTTAGATTCTTAAAGAGTAGAATTTTATAATAATTGCTTCTTCTTATTAGCAGTAGATTAACGGAGAATCCTCGGTAGAAGATATTATTGTTGGAAAATGGCGAAGAAGATAATTATCCGACCGATATACCACATCTCTTTGCTCTAGTCGATTTATTTAAGAGTCCGTATAAAAGATTTATTAAAACAGAAGAATTTGCCTCTCGATAAAGAATACCCGTTGTATCGGCTATGCGGGCAAATTCCTCCATTATGATATATGAGAGAATCGCCGATCGATTACGACGATTAGCCGGCACTTGGAAATCCTGAATGAGAACGTTCTTTCATACTTCAGAAAATCTGAAAAGTACAATATAGCCGATCTTCTTCTTCGCCTTTCGTTTCCAACAGTAATATCTTTCGAGGATTCTCCGTTAATCTATTAGCAAGAATTACTAGTAGGAGCTGCGCCAACTATCATAAAATCATACTCTTTAAAAATTGCCTGAATCGTTCGAAACGATTCGTCGAGAGGAATTCGCCCCATATTGCAGGCGTAGACGCAACCCAGACGCTACCAAGGTATCATTATGTAATACTTAGAATTTTTCTCGATAATCAGATGCACTTTTTAACTACTCAGAGAACTAGGAGGAAAAAGATTATAAACAGTTAACGGCAAACTAGTCCTCGTTCAATTCGCACGTCTCTTAATTTGCACTTACTCGTCAACAACTTTCTTTGACAAGCTTCTTCCATTGCAATTCTCTCGCCATAATATTGTAAAGTTTCTTGCACAATTCTTCGAGATCTCTGAATGTAGATTTATAGATCGACGAGGTGAATTTAAAATACGAAACGCAACGTAGGCAAGCGTTAACTCGTTCAATATTATACTTTTAGCGGTGTTCTAATGAAAAGTCCCTTATATAAAGTCCCTTATATCACGGCCATGAGGGATACTTATAAATTGTCAATGTTCCATACGTCACTTAGAGAATGTTTTTTGAATGCTGCCGTGGAATTGGGTTACAATTTGATCGATTATAATACCATAGGTTTTTCCAAAATGCAAACTAATCAACGAAATGGATATAGTGAAGGATGAGTGCTAGAGCATTCTTGAGGCCTATCAAAGACAAGAACAAATTTTTAATTCTCTAGAGCGACGAAGATAGTGATCGATCAAAAAAGTAAAATTGCAATTGACGTTGAATTCGTAAAGGAGGGGGAAAAGGTACTTTGTTAGGGCCAACAAAGAATAAAAAAGATTTCCCTTTCGATTAAAAACAAATCAGGTGCTCTGAATTCACTCTCTGCTCTCCGGCGATATAGGACCGAATAGATGATCTAAAGTCTTTAGGAATTCGAATGATCGAGGATCTTATTTTATGGGATTTAATTTATTAGGATCATGCAAACGTTGAACTTTTTCATAAAAGAGACCGTCAACTATAACGATAACGATCTCATTGCTTGACTACATCATCGAAGGGATGGTCCGTTGACCGATAGGATAAAAAATCTGTAAATACCGATCATGACCAATGGCCATTTTTCGATATGATAAAGGAAAATTGGAAATTCCCAACTTAATTAACTTGATTTTATTAATATTATAAGTTATTATAATATAATACATTATAATAACTTTCTTTTATTTTTGTTTCTTAATAAATAAATATTATCGCTCGCAATACAGGGAGAGCCTCTCTCTCTCTCTCTCTCTCTCTCTCTCTCTCTCTCTCTCTCTCTCTCTCTCTCTCTCTCTCTCTCTCTCTCTCTCTCTCTATCTCCTTCGCTCTTATTTCCGTCGATCCCCGTCCGATACCTACTCCTAGGTACGATTAATAATAATAAGAGAATTCTCATACTCGAGTACTGAAAATAAATACTCGAACTTTGTCGAGATGATACGTATACGTATACTGTGGTCTGTCCGTTGTCTTTGGTTATATATATATATACCTACCGCAAGTCCCTTACTTATTTACACGACTCACCACCGAACAAAATTTAAATAAATACAGATAAATATGATAAGAATAATTATCTATGGGATAGGGTAAAAGGTGCTTCGCAGTGGCTCTATCACATAGTCTTTCGCAACATCCAAAGAGACACGTTTACGAATATTATCAGTGAGAAGATTCCATAAGCTTGCCAACTGGTGGCACCTGAAAATATAATCGATTAAAAAGAAAGAAATAAGAGAAACGACAAAGTCGAAAGAAAAAAAGAGAATGACGATATTATTGTTGTTTTACCACTTTCACTGTATCGAATACAATCGTCCAATTCTTGCGACATTATGTAATTCTCGGCACAAGTACAGCGATCTTAAAAATCAAAATACGTTAAGAGGCAAACTACTTCGTATGAATTTTGATCGAATGAAATATCGTACCATTAGAACAATCGACGTTCATCAGTTCGCTCGAATTGGAATGCTTGTACGTTCTTGTCACGCACTCGTTATGAGAGACGCAACGTTGACCCAATCCTAAAGGCGAACGATCTATTAAATGTCGGATTAAAAAATATTCCTTAATGTTATATTCGACGAATTGTGAAACCGACCAACGTCCCTGACACATACAGGTCCACGACGATGGTAATCCTCTATACACGTACAAATATTATTCTGACAGACGGTATTCTGTAAGAATTCCTGACACTGCAAGTTTTCTTGGCAATCTTCGCCAACGGAGTTGGCTGCCTTCAAACACCTTGTACCATCCTCCGAAAGTACATAATCGATTTTACATCTACAGACTTCCATGCACTTCGTGCTCTTTGACACGCACTCGTAATCGTGGTCGCATTTGTCACCTAAATCTGTAGAAAGGTATTGTAGATATTACGCATTAAAGAACGTAGAAACGAAAGAAGATGAGGTGGAAAGATGAATATTTAACGGGGTATGCGATATACTCACAAGCGTTCTTTATGCATTTTGTTCTCTCGGGATTCGAATGTTGACGATGATCGCAAACGCAGTAACCCTCCACGCAGTAACTGTCCTTGACGTAACAATTATTGTTCGTTTGACATATTCTACCTAGCCCTAATAATGGGACAAGAAATATATGAATTGGTTGTAACATATATTGATTGTTCTTTGATTATTTTCAAGAAATAGACCAACCGATGGATTCGTAACACCTTCCGTTTACGAAATGTGCCGTGGAAGAACATTGGCAAACGTGATTACGACACTCCGAGTGGAGGGTAAAGGTCAAATGACATTGTACATTAGCCACGCACGGATCCTCGATGTTGTCGGCCACTAAGAAAGAAAATATATGAGAAGAGTGCATAGAAGTATAGATTTGAAAAAAGAATATGATTTCGAAGCGAGGATAAAGGAGACGATAAAGAATAATAATCGTAAAACCGCTAAATGAGGTCGATAGGAGACTTCTCGGTTCGTTTATACATACATATAAATTACTCTCCGTCCCTTTCTTTCGTTCTCTTTGAGTTTTGCTGGATCGGCGAGCACGACGGACGAGAGACGATACGCTCCGACTGAGGCGGGAGCGGGAGAGAGAGAGACAGAGAGAGAGAGAGAGAGAGAGAGAGAGAGAGAGAGAGAGAGAGAGAGAGAGACCGTGAGAAAGGGACGAGGAATAGGGAAGAGCACACACAAGGATCGGTAGGATGGAAGAGACTCGTTGTACCTTCGGAGGTCGCCGACACCGATTCAACCAACGCTCGAGCAAAGGGCGATTTATCAAAAGGTTTCTGGGGCGGTTTAGTTGCGTCCTCGAGTAAAACTACCTCTTATTATCATTCGTATTAACTTTCGAGAACAATCGAAAGGAATCATCTTGGAAAAAGAAGTCTCCTTTCTCGTGCCTTTTCTTTTTCTCAGAAGTTTAATTTTGAAACAATGAAAAATGTTAATGCCTTTTAACGTGGGAACGGGGTAGGTAGCGTTGATACCTTTCAAGCAGTGGAAGTTGCTGTGATTTCTGTAAACGACGTAGCCGTCTTTGCAATAGCAAGCCTCCTGATTCCAGCAGTAAGCATTTTCCATGCAATCCAAATCGTAACGACATGTCGCTAGGGTCTCTGAAAAAAAAAAGTAATAAACTTGGCTAGACATCGAAGGACCTTTGTTAGGTTTGCTCTTACGTATGTGTCTTTGCTTAGTTTTTTCCGTTCTTTTTTTCTTTTCTTTTTTTTTTACCCCGATGGAATAACTTCATTTCGAGCAGGAGTGTGTTAACGAGTGTGTTAACAAAAATTCGCGTGGATGGAAAGGAAATAAAAAAAAAAAAAAAAACAAGAGATCGGTAGTTCCTCAGAGACGTTACGTACGAGGTGGCGATCTGCGATCGTTGCATCTCGAATAATCCTCTAAGGGTAAGGAAATGGTAGCACAAACGGTGACGGGCACGAGGACGAGGATCCTCGAGAGACCGATCACCATTCTCGAAACGTTACGAATGCCTCCTCCTCGTCTTCGTCCTTTTTCGAACGTTCCATCGGCACCGTCCTCCTCCTCCTCCTCCTCCTTCTCCTCCTGTTGCTTCGACAGCTCCACCTCTTTCACGATCGTACATCCGAATCGCACGGTGAAGAGGACGTTCTCTATCTGTCTCTCTTTTTTTTCTCTCTTCTTCGACGTTCTCCGAAGGCCGATCCTTCAATGGATGATGCTCTTATTGTTTCGATCGCTTGCGCAACACGATTATGCGCTTTGTTCGACGCCCAACGCGCGTACATACATACACACACATACACACGTGCATACACGACTTCGTTCCTAATATATTTGCACGCCTAATCGGTGTGATTTTTCTTTTCTCATATAGTCCATTCCAACAGAGAGTAGAATGGATTGTCGTGTCGTTTTTGAATCTCCCGCGCTTTGGAATTAACGTTCGTAAGATAAAGAGAGAGAGAGAGAGAGAGAGAGAGAGAGAGGAGGGGAGAAGGAGCCTTTTAAAAATAATTAAATGCCTAACCCCCCGATGTTTCGGTTCTGTTAATCGCTCATGACGGACACATCATTTTTGTCACGAGGGTTTATCCATTAGGATTTTCTTCCTCTTTCGTGTTGTTGCCGTCGTCGTCGTCGTCGTCGTCGTCGTCGTCGTCGTCGTCGTCAAATGCATAAGAATAATCCACAATGTTTACATAAAAAGATTGTAAGAGTCTACGGTTCAGAATTACGTCAGCGTATCAGATAAGTCTTCATTGACTAAGCGAGTAAATTCGACGTTCGTTGATAGGAAAATAAAAATGATTTTATTCGTAAAAGATACTGGAATGGTTCCGTCTATTTTCCCTTTCGAAACTCATTAGAATTAAATAGATCAATATCGGGCCGTGATCTCATCGTTTCTACTTAACTAATTACAGACACGAGCCTCTATATTCTACGTTCGAAACGTTCACCTAACCGGGAGAGAATCAACAGCGTAATTCCGGCCTTCTTCTTCGGCCTCGGCCTTTTCCGATTCCTCGTAAGAAAAAGAAGAAAGAATTACTGGGTCGCGAGAACGGAACACAATGATCTTAACGAGTTATCTTCCCGTTGGACGGCGGAGGGATTAACGCGAGATATCGAATAAATACGAAAAAATGTAAAATATACGAAATCGAAAATACACGGCTCGATAGAAATCTTTATAAAATGGTCGACCATTTCGGAGTATAGAACGGCTAGAAAAATTTATTGTCGGTTGCCACGTACCGGTGGGAGTTTCGTCTTACAACCTTTCGGATCGATAATTCCTTCTCGACCTCGAGAGAACTAACGTTAATCGATATAATTCGTGCTACAAGAAATTTTATTGCTCGACGCTGGTAAGCGAGTATAAAGAAATTGCACAAATGTTGAGAATAAAAAGACAACAACGTATGGACCGATAAGTTACAAACGATATTAAAAACTTATTCTCACGTATGATTAAAGATCTGAGTGTCCACGTGACCATGAACACTCTCGTAGATAAAAATAAAGTAATAAAATAAAAAAACGTAATAGTAGTAGCAGTAGCAGTAATAAAAGAAGTAGTAGTAGTAGTAGTAATAGTAAAAGAAGAAGAAGAGGAATAATAAAGAAATAAAGTTAAGTCACGTCGCACTCACGTCTCTGCAAAAGATGTTGATGCTGTCCGTGCGCGAGGACGACTGATGTTAGCGCGAAGAAACATAGAAAGACTACCGGTAGAGCGGCAGCAAGTCCCGGCGCTCGAATCGGCAGTGGTGCAGAGCACCACCGTTTCTTCCTCGTTCCACCCTCGCTCCTCCTCATCCTCATTTCTTCTTTCTCCCTGTGATCCCAGATAGAGATAGATTCCTTCGTTTTTTCCTTTTCTCGTTATAAATCAATGCGAAATAACTATTCAACGACGAAAGATTACACGTACGTCTCTCGTTCGTCTTTCCACGATTCTTCGGCAATGCCTTTTTTTCACTATCTTATCTAATCGTCTATGAGAGAGAAAGATAAAGAACGCGTTGCCGCAGAGTTATATAGTATCACACTTTCTATCGTTGTACAAGTGTCTCTACGAGTAATTCTCACGAGTATCTTTCCTCGACGCTACTACTAAACGGAATCATAATCGCGTCTATACCAGGTGAAAATCATCCGTGATAGGATTGCCGCTAGCGATGTGTCATCGTAGCGATGTGTCGATGTGTCTTTCGTGGAAGGAGAAGACGTGGAAAGTGGTGGGACTTTTTCTTTTTTTTTGTTTTTTTTTTTTTTATGTAGCACCCAAGTCCACAAAGATGTTTCTACGTTCGTGCTTCAATCCACCTGATTGTTCTTAAATCGAACGAGTTAATAGCTATTTTAAGATGGCGTCCAAAATGATGCCTTTCTTTTTACAAATTTATAAGAAAACGATATAGACAATTTGTTAAAACGGATAAAATGTTAATAACTCTCACTCTCTCTCTCTCTCTCTCTCTCTCTCTCGCTGTCTCGATATCGACGAATACGCGTATATTTCATAAAACTCTTACGTAATATACGTATTCACAGAATCAGAAAATAATTGAACGCTCTTTCGTAGAAAAATCAAGCTCTGATAAAGTTTTATAAAAGCACTCTGTAAACAATTTGTCTTTCTACATATAAACTTATATATATATGTATATGCATAATAACCATAATATAAAACGCATAATACTCTCTGAATAAAATACAAAAACCTTTCTCTATTGCTTTCTTTGAAGGCAACGATGGGGGGAAAAAACGAAAAAACGAAAGAAAAAAAAGAAAACATAAGAAACAAAAAGAAATAAAAAGAGGAAGAGTAATAACGAGAGTTTCTTCCCACTCGAAATTTTTTCTTTGGTATCACGTTATTCTTTTAATACCGATAAAAGATAAAGATAAGTTTTAATAGCGTTTAATCGAAATCGAACAATAGCTGAAGAATTAAGGGAAGTTAAAAATTGTCGATGACGATTACGAAATGCTTCGATACTCGCCGCACATTTTTCAAATCTTTCGCCATTTCTGCATATAGGCTTCCTCTCTTTTTATCTTTCTTTTACGCATAACAAACGACTTCTTTCTCCACAATTTCTTCTACTTCGTTCGTATAGCCACGTACGTCGGTGAGTAAAGAAAATTAAAATAATTAAGTACTTGGACACTCTATCCGCAAATTCATTTTAACCTTCTTCTTTCGAGGAAAAATGAATTATGTTTAGTTATCTATTAGAAGGTAAAAGCCGTAAATGATCGTCGAGAGTACGATCGCGATGAGAGAGGAATCGAAACTCGTAAGAACGCCTGAAAAAGAAAAAAGAAAGAAACAGAAGATTCGCAACTTGTTTCATCTCCTCTTTTTTGTTTTTTTTTTTATTAATCTTCGTTTCTTCTTACCTGCGTTAATGCACTTGTCTCCGTTTATAAAATAATCTATCGCGCAATCGCACAAGCTGCCAACGCATACAAACCCATTTCTTTCCATATTCGTATAATTTTCATCCAGGTAACAATCGTAATCGTACTGGCAAGGCTCGCCGATGCCTATACAATCAAATACATTATAATCGTCGAAGGATCGATCTCGTTGACGAATGAATTACTATTTTATAATTTAGACGAACGCACCTCTGCTAACGATGCATTGTCCGAGTTCCTTCACGAAATGTTTGTTCTTTGGGCACTGACATTTATTCTCAAGGCAGATCGAGCCAGGGATCGTAGAACACATGCCATTCTCTGTGCAATGTTCGTCGATGGTGTCCGCGTAAGGAATACAATTTTTTCCCGACTTATCGATCGCGGCTTTCTCGTTACACCCACAAGTCTTCTTATCCGTACAAAAGGCTCCCCTTATGTGATAGCACTCCTCCGATTTCGAGCATAGATCGCCAAAAACTGTGTGTGTGTGTGTGTGTGTGTGTGTGTGTGTGTGTGTGTGGAAGAGGCGGAGGGAGAGTAAATAAAAGCAATGGAAGATAAGACGTTTTAGCGACGAGCCCGGTCGAATTTCATGCGTAACTTCTTACCGGTGGTCTTCCAGCAAACATTGTTCACCGCGTGATACCCATCGATGCAAACGCATTGTTGTCGTAGACAGGTCGTATTCGCTTGAAATATCAAACACTGCTTATCCTCCGTACAGGAAAAATTCAAGGATTTAGCCACTGTAGAAAAAAATCGAAATCGAATAAAATTGCCGATTATTTATTTACACACAAATCCCCTCACCTTGAAGGCATTGCTGCTGATCCGTCGAAGACACATAGCCTTTAATGCATTCGCACTGACTTCGACTTGTATTGCAAAAACTATTATTTAACTTGCAGTCTACCTCGTGCTTGCACGTGTGATAAATCGCCGATACTGAAACACGACAAACGAGGAATTAACCAGATGCCAAATTGTTCAAGATTTAACGATTCACAATTGGAAATACCGGCTGGCTTTTCTTGCTGAGTAGCTAATTGTAACCTGGAACAATTTTTTATTTGTCCTTGCTCGTTTTCACAAGCGCAGAATCCTTGCTGACACGTCGAATTCTTCTGATCTTTCGAAAATAGGGAACAATCGGTATCTTTGTGACATGGCACGGATGGATCTGTAATCAATGATTTCATGAAAAACTTTGAAACGGGAAATAAGGTAAATCGAGAATTCACCGAGGTTCGAATCAAGTGATTCACATTAACTCGCGAAGAGAACGTTGTTGTATAGTAACGCGAGACAAATTTTTAGCGTCGACTCATCAAGATCACCGTTTTAATTTCTTCAAGGATATTGCGAGTTGTACGCAGCGCAATTAACTCAACGATCAACTATATAACCATAACACTTAAACTATTCGAAACAATTTTTTCTTCGATCGACGACTGTCCTAACCTCACAATACCGATACTCACAATGTCGATACGCCGATTATGTCGATTTCTGGATAAATTTATCTGAACCGATAACAAATAACTGTAACTAAATCTTTGTTGACTAACGGTGACTAAACTTCAATGTCACGTTACAACGAACAATTTTCTTGCAGTAGAAATGATCGTAGCCGCCGTATATAAATAAATATATTTAGGCATATTTTGTACGGAAGAAAAGTTATATCGAAGGAAAAATCTTTTAAAAATATTATGACAGATTAAAGGCGGAAAAGAAAATAAAAAAAGAGAAAAGTGGATGGACGTGTATGATTTATCCGGAGGCCGCGATAATATGTTTGTTGTTATCGATCGATTACCGTAACACGTTCCGGTTCGCAAGACTGGGCAAAAGAAAGAGATCCATGCCCGTTAAAGTCATTTGAATTTCATCCGACGCACGATGCAAACTAAAGACGATAAGAGGCAGCAATGCTCGATTAAATTTCAATGCAATGACTCATATACACGTGCACCAAACAACAAAAAGGATGTAAGAAAAAAATTACCGATGTTTAGACCATCGATCGGACGATCGATCAGTAGGAAAATACCAAAGAGAAGGAGATAACTTTTCATGATGACAATGGCGATCGTCGATGATCTCTTTTCCTTTTTTCTTTTCTTTCTTTTTAAACAAAAAAAAAAAACTTTTACTTTTGCAGGACAGAAGGCGTTTCCAACGTAGATGGCATCCGACTGGTGGAATACGAATCCGAGTTCTCTCTTACGAAGGTCTTTTCCCACTCTCTCGCGTTGCCTTCTGACTTTCCCTCTCTATCTTTCTTCCTTTCTCTCGCTCCCTCTTTCACTATTTACTTCGCATCAGCATTTGTGATTCTTATACAAGGTGTCCCATTCGACCCAAACGAAGATTCACTTTATATTAACTGGCAAAAATGTTTAGAAACGTTTATCTTTTCTTTTCTTTCTTTTTTTCTATCCTTTTTTTCCTTTTTTTTCGAAACCTCACTTCAACCTTTTTATATCATCTACATAGTTTTATCCCATATACGTCGATATGGAAAATACTTTTAAAGCTTTTTTATTTACGCTAACGTCGGTGCGTTACGGATGGATACGGATTATTTTAAACGGGCCGTTACAAGATTATCCCTGCGCATACGTGAGAATTGATAAATTTTCTCTTTCGAAGCTTTTACCTAGGTCGGATCCACTCTCCTCTCCCCGTCGCCGCCATTATTCCTATTACGTTCGAGTGAAATCAAAAATGAAGGAGATCAAATATTAATGTTATCTAAATTTTATATATACCTACGTTCCTATGCGACCTTCTACGTCGATTACAATCGACGTAAGTCGTGAAGCATGTCATCCACGTTTATTGTCCATCAATTCTTCTTAAATCGATCTCGCGATACGTCGGAATGAGATTTATTAAGAAAAAAGAAGAAATTATCGTCAGTATTATCACTGATAAAGACCTCGCGCGCGTTCTTATCCTTCTCCGTTTCTTCATTTCCGTCTGATTCAAAAGTTTTCTGGATGGTGACAGCCAACGTTGAATAGATAAAAGCTCGTATTTCCTATGCTCACTGATTTCAAACAATTTCCAAGTTTCGTCGTTCCACATAGGAGAAACTTTGTATGTCTCATATCTGTGCTATTTATGATGACCTTTATACGTACATAAATTATAATTTTACCGACAATAAAAAACTGCTAACGTACGAAAGGCTTCATTTTCGATCAAGATGCATTTATCCGAGAGCTTATTAGCGAGCCTCGATCGAAATATTGGTTGAATCTTTCCCAATTGCACATTAACATAGAAGAAAGAATGTTCGTTAGAAATATATATGTGCATATATATATATATATATATATATATATATATATATACATATAGCAAAGGAGATAGATAAAGAGATAAGCATTATCATGGAAAGGTGTGCAGGCATTGGAGTCAATTTAACGTTTGTATCTTCGTCATTCGGTCGAAGAAGCCGAACACGATGCTCTGATTGTTTCGCGATTGAGATATCAAATTATTTTAGATAAAGATTTTGTTCAAGTTATTTTATATCCTTAGAGCTTGTATGATGATAACGATTATGCGACGACACGTTGTTGTTTTCCTTTGTCTCGTCATCATTGTTGAATTTCTTTCATGTTCAGCGGAAGGTAAGTGCTCCGTTAAGTGTATTCTCGGTGATTAATTGCATTAACATTTTGCATTTGCATCTTCAAATGTTTCCTATCAACTTAATCATTATTTTTTATCGTAGACAAACGAATTGGAATAGTATTGTTCGGGGATCCATGCGAGAGGGACTTCAATTGCATCAAGAATGCATATTGCCGTAGTCAACGCATCTGTCAGTGCGAGCAATATTACTCACCCAATCCTGAGAAGACAGTTTGTCTAGCCAGTAAGAGATTCTTTCAGTACGAATTAATTAGATACGATGATTAAAAGGATCCAACGAAAAAGGTACGTTTCTTTCGTCTTTTCAGCAGCCGGATTAAGTTGCAACGATGACTCTACTTGCGCTACAATGTCCAATGCAGTTTGTCGTCAAAATGTATGCAGTTGCAAAGACGCGTTTACCCTGGATATAAACAATTCGTCTAATTGTATAAGTAGTAAGCTAATACGCTCGCGTTTTTATCGCTATCAATCGACGGAAAGTTTTGAAAAAATAGGAAAAAAGATTAAAGAACTCAATCGATACGTTTGAACGTAACTCGATCGTCTTAAGATTTTTTACTCCGTCGATCGATACATTATGATTACTCTTACATTCTTTTTTCTCTTTTTAGGACCATCGAAAGAAGGGGATGCTTGTCAGAGAAGGGACGACTGCGAGGAAGCTATGGAACGGGCAATATGCATCGATAATAAATGTCGTTGCATCACTGGCCTTCGTTTCGTCAACGAAACTGGCAAATGCATTCAGGCTCGTGGTAATCCCTTCATCTCCATAATAAGGATAAATAACTCGTTAAAAATATGATAATAATGATAATCGTCTTTTTTAAGGCCGATATAATACATGTACCAAGGATTACGAGTGTTTCCTCGACGATGGTACGCCGAATGTTTTGCAATGTAAAAATGACGAATGCGTTTGCAGAGATAACGATCCTCGGTGCAGTAAAGGTTAATGGGGAATTGGTTTAGCCCCTATTAATTATTCTTATGCGTTAGTATTTTACTACTTTTTTTCCTTATTTTTGTTCTTTTTTTTTTCTTCTTCTTTCCTTTAGGCTCGTCCGTTGCAGCGACAACGATAGGGCTAATCGTATCGACGATAATCGTAACACGGATAGCGTAATTAACATAAAAATGCATTGTTACGACTTTAGTAAAATAGAAAAACAATACAAAAGTTTTGTATATGAAAATACAATTTTTGTTCTTTCTCTTTCTCCTCTTTCAAATAAAACCAACTATTGCGCCAAAGAAATATTACATTTCTTTTTCGAATTTTTCTTTTTTAAAGTTGGTTGCCATTGTAGCACTAGCGCACTCTGTATTCAAATCGTAACAACGTGGTAAAAGATGATGGACGGTGTTATAATTATATAGATCATTACGAGACGATAATACGATAAAAAAGAAAAAGGAAAATAGATCTAAGCATCAAGAGAAAAAGGTATGTGCTTGTAAATATAAAATGTGTTCGTTGGATTGCAACTTTTAAAAATGCATTACACTCATGAAGTCGAATCGTATGATTCGAATGAAGTGAGGTTAAGTCGAGAATGTTTGATGAAAAGACATCGGAAAGACTTTTTTAAATGCTAGCTAGTAGTGTATCCAATTATACGCACGATAGTATCTCCGATCGGCATTATTATGAAACATATTTTACATGGAAAATTTGAAAAAATGTTTCATCTTTTTTCCAGCAATGTCGTTCATCGTAAATACAATACGCACTACTATACGTACTTGGAGCCCGCTAGTGACTACGGTACGGTATCGTTATCATGCAGACAAAATTGCTAGAGGTCCGTTGATACGAAGATACGGTTACGAAGATCCGATAGATATGAAGGGATTATTGCCTCATACCGGAGGAACGAACAGACTTCCAATGCCGATCTATCGTCCGGTGAACGCTTGGCAAGAGAAGAGAGCATTATTTGGACAAAATGATTACATCGATATTCTAGGATCTGAACATTTGCACCCTACAAGAATACTTTACAAGGTACCATCTTGGTTAAGAGGAGTTAAAGGAAACGAATATAAAATATTATTGAGAAAGAGGAAGATGTGGAAATCTGGTATCTTCCCTATCGCAAGACCGACCAAATGGAAAGAAATGCAAAAGAGGATAAGATATCTATATAAGAAATTAAACAGGAAGACTAAAACTGGATTCTCTAAAAACCAATAAGAAATTAATGATATAATTTGTTATATCAAATAAAAAGATAAATGAATTTCAATTGAAGAAGTCACTTATATCTGCTGAAATAACATTATTTTTCGTGTGCCATCATCGAACATCGTACAAAGTATAAAATAGCGAATCTTATTTATTTGACAAATGATTATCCATCGGATATACGATAATTTCACAATGATCAAGATCGCAAATAGTGTTATCGTTAAAATACTTTTCATAATTATTTACTGTAAAAAGATTTGACAGCTTCACACGTATATACATAATCAAGCAGAAAATTATATAACAACCGAAAGAAAACATATATATATATATATATATATATATATATATATATGTGTGTGTGTATATATATATGTATATATATACGTATATATATACATACACACGCACGCACGCACGCACACGCATATATATGTATCGAGCAGAAATATCTTCTAAGTACAATTAGGGTAAAAGCCCTACAAAAATCTTATGCAGATCTACGTTTGATTATACGCACGTATTTATATGTGTGTATATATATATATGTATATATATGTACAAAATAATTGCGAGTATTGTCGATTTTCTTAAAAAATATCTAGGATCATTAATACATTTGTAGATGGTGGTAAGCCTTCGTAATAAACGTATGACTGTGTACGTTTATATACGTGTATATAACATATTCCGCGATGGTTCCATAACAAAGTAATAACATTGTTGATTTAATGTCGCGTTTCAGACAGTGGATTATTTTCATTCAATATGTTTGTGGAATATTCGACAGGTATCTTTAATAACAATACGTACGTTTCAAACATACATATCGTCTAGACTTTATTGCAAATTCTCATAGTAAAAATGTAATACTGCTTGAACATAGCTCGATACTTGACGCTGACATAGAGATTAAAATCGAATACCTGTCTATACCATCGCGAAGATATAGAAATAGCGACAGATCAGATTAATTCGGTTAGAGTTCTATATACATAAAATAATGGCAGTTACTTAAATTTTTAAAAAAGGTCGTTCTTGTAACGAGCAATCGGTGTGTAAAATTTACCTAACAGTGTCTAATTTAAACAGGTTCATAAATGATTTTGTAGAAACGATAGCAACGTAGTTTCGTAATGTTTACTAGCATCTAAATTTCGAAGGCTGTGCCTTTCGTTCGGATAAATTTGCAATTGATACGGCTTGCCAGTTTTTACAAGAGCATTAATCAACTGACTGGTATGGAAAAAGTGAACATTTTCATCGATAAGTCCATGAATGATAAGAAGTCTGTTCTCCTCGTCTGGGAATTTGCTAACGTATGTTAAAACCGAACCAGTCATATAACCGTGCGGATTATTTTGAGGAAGGTCCATGTAACGCTCGGTGTAACCGGTATCGTAAAAGTTCCAGGATGTAACCGGTGCCCCGGCTATCGCCAACTATTAACATTACAAAATTATTTTACAATAATCTCTCATCTAATTTACAATTTACAAGGGAGAACGTACTTTAAATACATCAGGATATTGTATCAAACCCATTAGACTTAGATATCCGCCATAAGACCAACCGTGAAGAGCGACACGATTTAAATCTATGTATCCCGTTGTCTCGGCCAGCCATCTTAAAACTTCGACCTGATCGTTTAATTCGACGGTTCCCATGCGACGTTGCAAATGACTCTCAAATACCAATCCTCTATGCTGCGAGCCACGAGAATCGATTAAAACAACGCAATAGCCTTGCGCAGCCAGCATATGCATTCTTAAATGTCTCATACCCTATTGAATAATTAATCCTTTATATAATCGTAAAGGTATTAGTTTCGACCGAATACGGGAGAAACATATCGTACTCACTTTAAACGTATTGGATACCAATTGTACTTCCGGACCACCGTAAACGTTTAATATCGTGGGATACTTGATTCCTGCTTGAAAATTATGAGGTTTAAAAATCATCGAGTAAATTGTATCTCCTGACATTATCTTATAGGTATAAATCTCTGGTGCAAATAAATCTAATTCGGGAGAAGATGGTTCCAACAGGTAACCAACCGGAGTAAGCGTTATACTCTCTACCGTCCAATCGGTTTGAGATATCCTAAATACCTAAAAACACATTTATACGTAACATTCGACGTAATAAATTAACAGATATCTTAATTAATTCATAGATTTTTCATATAATCTCAAGTACTTGGCATATAGGAAATGTTTTGATGGAGCTGTAGACGGTAACTAGCATAGTGCATTCCTTATTGAAATATATATTATTATAACTATATCCGGGCCTCGTTAAGAGTCTTATTTCCAGTGGCCGACGAAGGGAGACCGCATAAACGTGTTGTTCCAACGGACCCTCTCTCAAACCACAAAAATATACGATAGAATTGCTGTCGTCCACCCACAATTTTTTACCCAATACTTCCCAATCGCCTTGCGTCAATGCTATTTTCGATGTAACGCGTGGCTGTAAAAAGATACTATCCATTCGATCCAATGATTCTTCTACACCATTGCTTAAACCTAAAGGAACGTCAGATAAATGAGATTTCAATCGTTCAAGTAAAAAATTATTATTAAAAGTCGAAGAAGGAATATTTTTCTATACCAGTTATGCTGGATGTTATAAGATACAAGTGTCGAAATTCCGACTCCTCACTGCCCCAAAGAAATTTTACTTCCGTTGGTTCGTCCGAGGGCAAAAAGTAAAGCAAATCGTTAACGTTCACCCAAACGGTACTCTGCTCGGAATATAAAACCTGAACGCTCGCAGAGGAAGATTTGGTATTGTATACGCTCGTAGGAGGCTCAGAAAAATTGTCGACCGATAATAGAACCAGTTCGAGCTTTTGTTGTTTCCTATCTAATAACTGCACCCAAACGCTGTTATTTAGAGAAAGAAGAAGAAGAAAGAAAAAAAAAAAAAAAGAAAAAAGAAGGACATTAACGACAAAGGATGTTGTTAATAATTTTTTTTTCTTTTATATATATATATATATATATATATTTTTTTTTTTTTTCTTTTATATATATATATATATATATATATATATATATGCGAGCGCGTTTAGGACGAGGTCTTGCTTACTAATGAGCGTCCGGCGTCCAACCAACTCTAACCATATATTCCATCCAAGGAAACATAATCTGTAGCGGATACTGAAGTTCTAATATTTCAACGTCAACTATCTGCAAAGTTTCCGTTAATCGGAATTGCACCATTTTCAAATTACTCCTAGCGTTTGACGTGCCAGCTCTCGGAAATCTAAATTCATCTATTTCCTCGGAATTGGTCGTTGAGGGAAAACAAAAGATTTTCACGTCGCTTTCGTCGACCTCTTCGTACACTATTCTATAAATGCCATCGTTAGATTTTGGTTGCCACCAAAAACCTATATACCTATAGGAATGGATCGTCAGTTAGAGGGTAAATTAAAATTAAGGCATAATACGGTAATAAAGTGATCAAAGTTATAAACCTAGTAAATTCTTCTTGCATGACATAAGAAGGGGTACCGGCAGTAAGAGGATCATCGGTTAAACTTCTGCCCCCTTTTCTGGCATGAGTCAATCTCACGGATGATCCTGTAACGCTATGAGACAAATATAAGTCACCGGAACAAGTATAAGCGACCAATGCATTGTTCCACGGGCAAATTTGAGGACACAGTTTAGCACCAGAAGCCGATATTCTAATCTCTGATGGAAACAAAGGTCCAGGCTAAAAGTCAAAGAGAAAATAGATGAGTATTATTTCCTTAAAGAGATAAATCCACGAATGATCTCAGGTTAATTACCATAAAGCCTGTGTCTATACATTGATATAAACTACTTGCAGCTGGAAAAACTAACTTGCCACTTTCCGCATGAATTTCATAACTGGTTATACCCCAAGTAGCTAGCCTCTTCCTTTCCCATAACAGCTGCTCCTCCCTCGACAATCTATTTGTACTGGATACGCTGAAGCCATATAGAAGCAAGAAATAAGAATCGACAAGATTATAAGAAAGAATGAAAGATTCTTATCGAACGTCTTACCTCTGAAAATTTGCTTCTATAACTGGTTGCCAATGAAGTCGATACCCATTGGCATGATCGGAGTGTGCAATATCGACATATAAAAGTGTAGTTTCCCAACCATTGTTCGGAGTACTGAGAAAATATATTCTGGTGCTAAAACGTGAAGTGAGTTTTTAAATACACAAAAAAATTTGATTATTCGATAAAAAAGATTCGGTCAAAAGCAAGAGATTTACCGTCCATCGGGTAAAGATCGAAACGTTATGGATCCAGGCACTGATCCCGCCGATACACCTGACAATCTTCTTCTCAAATCGCTAACTACACCACGTAATTCTGGCCAAGTTTTTTTCGCGGTGGCATCATCGGAGGATCCTATCCGGTCTACGCCTTCGTTACAGGCATCCATATTTTTTGCTATAATTGCACGCTTCTCCTATCTCCTAAGTCACGCGTACGAGATGCGACATCGTGAAACGCTCATGACGATCACCTGTAACGATTCGCGACGTCACTCTAAGATTTATCTCTTTTTCTCTCTTTCTCTATATATACATGTATACATATGTGTACACACACACACACACACCCACACACCTTCCTCCCTTTTCCTCTCAAAGACGTTTCTTATCGCTCCACGCACCTTCCTACGAGAACGATAATTTTTAGGTTATTTCCACCGCCGTCCATTCACTTTCACCTTCCTCTTCCTCCTCCTCCTCCTCTTTGTCTACACTCTCGAGATCTCCCTTCTCTCACGAAAGCACGATATCTCAATTTCTCGCGATTTGCGAATGCGCGTGTTTTATTACCGCCAAAAATCTTTTCTCGCTCCGTTAAAACGGCACAGTATGACAACTTGGTTTTTTTTTATTAGCTCCCGCTACTCTCTCCACAATCCTTCGCTCTCCGACGATCGACGACGACGACGACGACGGCGACGACGACGCGACAACACAACCGAGATAGCTCGTTTCGTCTCGTGAATGCCGGCGTGCGAGCCAGATGGGAATTTCTTTGTGATACCTGACGTGAAAGCGACCGAATCACAGAGGAAGGGAGAGACCAAACGGGAGTAGGGAAAAGAAAAGATCTTTCTTTCCTCTTCGCGGACAACGCCGGCTTTTACTTATTTTTTTTTTTTTCTTTTTTCTTTAAACGAGCATCCAAATAGTTCCGCCATCTTTTTTTCGCGACCAATCGCCTCGTGGAAAAAAAATGTCGACATCCTCCGTCAATCGCTCGACCAATCAACGCAACGGAACAGAAAACTTTTTAAACAACGAATTGATTTATTTCGTTCGCTTTAACCAATGAGATTGAAAGATCTTTTCGAGTATTTAAATGTTAGGTGCATGTGCGTAAAATAATAATATTTAATACTTTTATGTCTTAGCGCCATCTTTTGCAACGTTCCTGATCATATGAAATTTTTAATCTGGTACACGACCAATGGTAGTTAAACGTACACGCAGTTCTCTATACGAAAATCCCGGTAAGAGCGAAACTGATATCGAAACTTTCTAATGCGCTATATCAATTAGTTTTGCATGATAAAAGAACGACGAGCGAGAACGTTATCCTTGATGACGCGTTAACAAATATCAAATTGTGACACGCGTACAATTTTAAAGATCTTTCTTGCATCATCACCGATCTTGTCTACGTTGAGATATTATAAAAGCATCGACCAATCACGTGCGAGACAGAGAGAATAAATAATCGGGGGTATTACGAATGAAAAAGTCAATTTCCTATCTGACGAAAAATATTGAGAAAAAAAAAAAGGGAAAAACGTGGATCGTTGTTTTGTTAATCGTGAACGACGCGTAATTTCACGTTTCAACGAGAGATAAAGACACGCATAATAGTCTCATTATTCTTTCATCTTATCATCGATTGTATAATCTCAACGTTTATGCCGCAATGACGAACGACAAGGAACAGGCCAAATGTAATTCGCAGTTTCAGCGTCATTACCGCTGGAACTTTTTCAAGAACATTAAATTATCTAACAGAAATTCGTGGGAGGTGAGTAAAATTTCCTTCCGGATAGCTCCCAAAGTTTTAATTTTGCTCAAAAATTACGATTTATCTCGTTGTACGGTGAAAAAATGATTGGGAAGTCAAAAAATAAGAAAACTGCGTTGAGACTATGGAATCGCGACGGTATATTTCATAGGATTCTCGTCGATAAAATCCTTCAAGTGCCAGGAAATTCGATATATTAATTGGAGAAAAGCCTCGGCCATGGAATTCGCGCGCGGTTCAATCGAGATAAAAGCATCATTTCGAATGCGACGAGAGCGCTGCCCGAGAGACGTAGCTTGGATAGTAATGGTTGAGGTGATGCTGATGCTGCTGCTGCTGCTGCTGCTGTTGGCGGCGACGGTGGCGGCGGCGGTGATAGAGGATACGGAGGGAGGAGGTGACGGTCGAAACGATATTCCAGCGTGAGTTTATTTTTAAAACATCGTCGAGCCGACGGCAGAGCCGGACATGTTTAGGGCAAAGACACGAAGAACGTACCCGGAGAGAAAAAAGGGAGAGAGAAAGATAAAGAGGGATACATGACTGCCTGTTTCTTTCGTTTTTCTTTTTTCCCTTTCTCTTTTCTTCGTGAACGAAGAAGAAGAGCTCGTCCGTTTTAGCGGAGTAGAGGAGATGTCGCGTGTCTCGTATGTACTATCTCGATAGTCTACACGTAGCTGCAATTTTCTATCCACTCTCTCTCTCTCCTTTACGAGGGCAGTATATTTCCTTGAGATATAAGGAAACGTCTTGGTACCGAGAATTCTTTGGGGAATTCTTTTTTCTTTTTTCTTCGATACGACTTCTTCCTCCTCCTCCTCCTACTTCTCTTCTTCTTCTTCTTTTACCGGAAACCGGGTCTCGCCGTCGTCCCTCGTAAAACGATCGCTTTTCTACGGGAAATGTTTTTCAATGTCTCGGACGAGACACTTTTATCGAGGAAATCGGAATTATAAAAATGAATAATAGTAAAGTTAGTGCTCGTTAAATCGATATTTTCTCATTGTATCTTCTTAATACGGCTCGATGGAAAGAAAGGAGGGAAGAGAGAAATTCGATGTCTCTCGTTTCTTACCTTTATTAAGTTTTGCATTGGGCTGTACGAGGAAGAAAGGAAGAAACCCGTAGAAAAAGAAGCGGGCATTTAGGCGAGCCCTCCAGCATCAAAGATTTAAGCTCTGCGACTCTTTGCCCTGCCGTTCGTGTTCGTTCGTTCGCTCGTTCGCTCGTTCGTTCGTTCGCTCGCTCGCTCGTTCGTTATTCTTCCTCCCTTTCTTTTCAACGTTTGTCAAGAGACCTACCCCTCTCTCTCTCTCTCTCGAGCCATCTTCTCTTTCCCCCGATCCTACACTCAAGGGGGTGGAGTATTAAACAAGAGTATGGAACGAGTTACAGAAAACGTGCATTTACTTGGGAAATGAGAAAATGGATTAGAAATACGCGTTCGGTGGGAAATTATCTGCGATACGATTTTCGTGCCTCATTTTTTCTAACGCTCAAGAGAACGATGGTTTATTACTCAAAACGATCCAGAAGTTTTTATACGCGAAAGATCGAAAGAAAAGTCAAAGATACTCTATATGTTCTAGATACGAGTATACCTTTTAGTTAGTTGGCATGCAAGACCAGCAAACGACATACTTTACTCGGCTTCAACTTTCTCCCTTTTTCTTTTCTCTTCCATGCTCAAGCCAACGACGGTCTTGTCCGAGTCGCTACATAATGCAGTCGGCTATATTGAATATCACGTCGTAGTAAAGTGATAACGAAATCCTCGAAAAGCCCCTCGAGCCGACGTACGCGGAATATTACAGAGCAAAATCGAGAGTGTCCGCGATGAAAAAGGGAGAAGAAAGAAAAGAAAAACTTTCGTGACTACGTGTATTTTTTTTCTCGAAAGGAAATACTATGAAAGTCTACAAATGTTTGCATTTTTATAATGATAAAACAAAGTTATCTCTCGACGAAAGTATCAATACGTTGGAAGCAAAAAAATTACTCAAAAAAATCTCTTCCAAGCTCGTTCAACTAGACATATCTTTTTAAAATTCGTCCAATTAACCGCGATATCGCAATTATCGCGTTATCCCCGCGCAAAAAAGGAATAAATAAACGAGCCATCGGAACTCGCTCCCTTTTCTCTCGCGTTTTCACGAGATGAAGAAAGGAAGGAAATAGAGTAGGAGGACGCTCGTGTCAGGGCAGGGGTGTGTCCGCGAGAAGATTTGCGTTAAACGCCCTCTCGCACCCTCCTTTCTACCAGGAAAGTGCGTGTGTATGGAACGAAAATATGCCACGATCGAACAAAATCCTGAGCTTTTAACATACAATATATATACATATATATATATATATATATATATATATATATATATATATATATATATATTCGACAAACAATAATATCCATAGTTTAGCGCTAAAATATGATCTCTAGGTATTAAAAAAGCGACCACGGATAGCGTAGTGCAATCGATTTCGTAGAAAATAAAAAGGCTCGACATACGAAAGAATTTATCTAGGATTGTCCGACCGTTCTCCCCTTTCTCTATCTCCTTTTCCTCGTCGACGATAGAAAGGCTATAAGAGAAAAGCCGCACACACACACACGGTCTATATTCCCTGAAGCAGCCTTTTCTCAGGTCGAGCTGCTATTTAGCAGACAGGAGCGTAGGTAACGTGTATACCCCAGGGGGTTTCAATATCGATCTGCTTTCTCCTCCCTTCTATATATATATATATATATGTATATATATATATACACACGCCCTCCTTCCCCTCATCCTCCACCATCCAGAGCCGTTCCTTCGCCCTCCTCTGGGTCAACGACAGGCATTTCCAAGCCTGTAAATCTGCCTGGATGACCTTCGAGGACACGAGTCTTCTCGTGTCAAGGTATTAAACTCGCTTCGAACGAAACGCACCGAATGTGCACGAGAGAGAGAGAGAGAGAGAGAGAGAGAGAGAGAGAGAGAGAGAGAGAGAGAGAGAGAGAGAGAGAGAGAGAGAGAGAGAGAGAGAGAGAGAGAGAGAGAGAGAGAGAACATGCGACCGATATTAAGGGGATAACGTCACGACCTTCTTCCCTACCTTTTCCCTTATTCTCAATACTCGAGTCGTGATATATATCGTAGCAGAACGACCGAAAGAGAGAGAAAGAGAGAGAGAGAGAGAGAGAGAGAGAGAGAGAGAGAGAGAGAGAGAGAGAGAGAGAGAGAACGATTTATTTCACCTAATAGGATAACGCAACTTTTAGTAGTCGATAATTATCCTGTTCCTTACGTGACCGAAAACTATTATTATATATCTAGTAACACGAACAACATGTTATTTAACCTTTTATTCAATTTGGAGAAGTTCGAATATTATTACTCGATAAATGCGTTTGTCCGGATTCCATTTATCTTATTTGTATTTTATTTCCCTGCTCAAGATTTAGGAATTGAAAAATATAATCAGGATAATCTGGTGAAATCGTCGTAACACGTTGCTTAGCTTCGATCGATATAATATACTATATTACTTACTTGATTCGTCGTTCCATCGGCGAGATACCCTGTATACATATATCCTTTGGTCGTGCGAGAAAAACGGGGTCATGGGGTTATTATACGGAAGCCTTCGCCTTATTAGACCCCTATTTCCATTATAAATTACTTTTACGTAATGATAAAAGTGATAGGCAACACACAGCGATGGGATTGAAAGTCAGTACTGATGACAATAACAATAACAATAACAATAACAACAACAATAATAATAATAATAATAATAATAATAATAATAATAATAATAATAATAGTAATAATAATAGTAATAGTAATAATAATAATAGTAATAATAGCAATAATGATAATAATAATAATAGTAAATGATAATCACAGTAGAACAAAAAGTATAGCGATGTCATTGGTATAATAATGAATTAATCAATATTTCGATTCGTAAGTAATCAAAGCATGCTTTCGATCTCTTTTTTGGTCCTCCCTCTTCTTCTCATTTTCAAGATGACTTCCCTCTGGTAAGAAACGTCGAAAATGTATTCCTCGTCCGATCGCACTGGAACGACTGAGTGAGAAAACATTTAATCAACTAAGTCTAAAACGCATCTATCTTATTTCAAATGTCTACATAGATATATATATCTTTTCCCTATCGACGATCGTATTCCGTAATAATACAATAACTTTCTTATTACCTTTTTAATTTCGAGCACACGTTTCGAAGCTTACCCCGCTCGCACGCATACGCATACACTTACATAAATAATACATATCTATATCGTATATACGTATATGTGTATATGTATCCTATGTACACCCTTTGTACTCGGATAAACATATAAAAGCACTTAACTTGAGTCACTTTTCCTAACGCTTTATTCCTGCTGCTTCTCCTGTCGCACTGGTGCTGTTATTGCTGTTTAATACACATACGTCATCCTCTTACGTTCATATACGTAAAATATATTTATGTATGTGCGCGTTGTTATGTCTCGCAAAATAATAAATGCAGCTTGCTTCTTCGATCTCATTTTGCCTGTTTTAAAAGTGCTGTACGCTTTGCTATACATATTAATGTTTAAAGTTTGCTTTATCGAACGCTCTTTATCGTACCCATCAAAGATCTTTTTATTTTTTCTTCTTAACGTCTTCTTATCAATAAAAAAATGTTTCTCTTACGACAACAAGACGAGCATAAGAATTTCTGAAACGTGAGAAAAGCGTACGTGGAAGACCTTCTTCTTGAACTTTTGAATTAAGACCTCGTTTCTTAATCTTTACAGATATCTTATACATATACATATATGTCGTATAATATTATGTTTAAATTGCTAGTTCATTTATACAAGGTGTCTCATTAGGTCGAATCACATGAAATCCATCGATTCTTTTCGAGTCAAATGAGACACAGTGTGTATACAGATGAAAACTGTGTATGGTCCTGATCAAACGAATGAATTTCTGGTCCATGCGAAGAATAATCGAGGTTGCTAAGATCCAAAAGGATCGATCGTAACGATTGCAACGTACAAATATTTTCTAACTTACATATATTCATATATTCATCTCGACTTTTTTAACGCGTATGTATTTTTATTATCTTCATAATTATTAGCATTATTATTGCTTAATCGATGTGCTTTCTCTGGTGTTTCCTTTGCCATTTTCCTGGAAAAAAAGAAAAAAAACCATATTCCTTCGAAATTTCGTTGTCGTTGCATTCACCCCTTCTCTCTCTTCTTCTTTCGAGCGTAAAACTCTTTGCAAGTATTTCCCTGCGTGTAAAGGACCACGGCCAAAAGATCCTCTACTATGGAATCATATGTTTTATATGCCTATATAATGGATCAGACGACGTACAATCTCTTTTCTACTTTATTATTTCTTTTTTTCCTAATGTCATCGTAGGCCACATCGTTCTAGATAGATGCTAGATAAATTCGGAAATTCGTTGTCAAAAAGAATGAAAGAATCAACTCTAAAGATCCTTTCTCTACATACAATTTCATTATACACAGATCGATGATCAATTTATATTAATCTCTACGTAAAGACGACATCTAACGTTATTTTACACTAGTGTCGATTCACATACGCATATATAGTTATCTATGTATATCGAGTAAAAGCTACTTGGACTATCGATGGGAAATTTTAGGATGGGTTTTGAACGGTAGGATGATTAGAACGAAAAATATTAAAAATGAACAATATTGTAAAGTGTAAATGAATTTTTAACGTACGTACGTCGTCACAATTATATACATATACATATGCATATACGTATATATATATTTGTTTACAAGCTAAAAATATATGCAAAAATATTCGTCCTTTATTGTCACTCACCTCTCAATTTTCCTAATTACTTTCCGACTTGGTACGAATAAGCGAATAATCTACTTTTCGATCGTCTCATCTATTCATCGTTCTACATATTACTCGAAAGTACATCGAATCTAAATCTCTCAAATATTCATATATCTCGAGAATTTTGTGTAATGAATAAACGATAAGGGAATTTTTGTTTGCATTTTTTTCGGCCAAAGAGGAAAATAATTATTTCGATTCGATACACTTTCAACTGATTGTGATTTCCTCGTTAAAACGCACTTCATTATTACGTGTCTTCATGCTCGGTTAATAATTACTGGTTTCAATGTCGTAGCTTAGCGGGAATGTATGTGTACATATGTATATAAGGGGATATGTATATGTTTGTTTACTCTCTCTTTGTGTAAGTCAAAGGACACAAATATTGGGTAATTATCAGTTACTCCTTCAAATACTGACGTTCTTACGATATTTACAAATATTGACACTCGCGCGTTTACGTTGATAAAAGGAAGGAAAGAAAAAAAGGAGGGGGGAGGGGAAACAAGCAAAAACAAAAAGAAAATTGGTCCAAACTTATTCGCCAACAAATGAATATTATCGCTTCGCAGATTCGATAACTACAATAGATATATTTATTCGCTGAATATTTTCTTCATTTCAAACTCGTTTTCGCGATTAAAATCGTCCTCTGTTCTATGAGAGAGGAAAAAAAAGATGACGGTCCTTTTAAGCTTCTCGATAATGGTCAATATATGGTGGAGAGGAGCAAAAAGAGACATATACCGCAAGCGCTTAGCATGGAATAAGAGTATTTTTAATGTTTTCAACAACAACAGGTACACAGTTAATCAGTTTACCTGCAGTAAATACGTTGGTAATTATTTGTTCTCTTTCTCTTCTTCTTCTTTTCGTTTCTTTCTTTTCTTTTTTTTCTCTCGCTTACAATCCTTTCTCCGTCCTGTCGCTCTCGCATCTCTTTCTCGTTTGTCCATTCTCGTTACTACTCGCTAATATGTATTATACATATATATATATATATATATATATATATATATGTGTGTGTGGTGTGTGGATTGTGTTTGTATAATCATATATATATATATATATATATATATATATATATATATATATATAATTATTAATTGTCTTTTCAAATCTTAGCTAATAATCAAAGTATAGCTTTTATCGATAACGCACAGTCGCTACGTATATTTTCTCACTATTTGGTTGTGTCTAACTAGCGTTCTATGATAGCTGTACTTTTTACGGAATTCGGGGTTTTTCTCTACTGGCAACGATCTACCATCAGTCTTAAAAATGGGAAGAAAACAAATTATAAATACAAGATTAGAAATTATAGGCGATTATGTAGCCGACAATCGTCAAGCGCGGGTCGAACGAATTCTAATTCCAAGTCGATCGATTGATACTTCTTGTATCAATAAAATGGAGAAACAATGTGAAATCGTTGCCACTTGGTACATACGTGTTCTCACGGGTTCAAAAGATTTAACTACGTTGTCGATTTATTTCGACGGTACGGAAACAAACGATACATAAATAATATAGTAATGGTAATAATAATAATGCGATACAGGTTTTCAACCCTTTACGTGTGTGAAAATAATCTCGGTAAAAAAGAAAAAGGAATACTTTCCTTTAGGAGTAAACGAAACGAATACTATTCTACGTTATACATACATACATAGTGTTTTTTAAATAGAGAACACGTTCGATATCTCGAACGTCCGAAAAATCGACCCTCGTTCTCTTCAACAAAATCCTTTCGACTTTCTAGACGTTGTCGATATCAAACATTGAAACGAATAATTCATAATAATGATAATACAATACTAACGACAACGTATGGAGAAATACATTCGACGAAAGGAGAAATATTGGAGTACTACTCGCAATAATTACGTTTCGTGTACGGTTAACGATAATCAGCGATTAAAGTATCTTCCTTTTTTTTTTCTTTTCTATTTAAGATAACTTTCTACCTGCTACATATACTAAATTACAAGGAAGTGTGTTCCGGGTTCTGCAATTTTTCGTCGATAGGACTAAATTTCACAATGTCTCTTGATACAAACAACGATTACTTTTTCTTCCTTATCTTATCTAATATCGAATAGTTAATATTCGTACAAACGACGAAATTTTGCGAGAGTGGGATTCTAAGATCTAAATCTAATTTCTAAATCTCTCTAGAGAAATAAGTCGATATCGACGATCAAAACCGTGACGTATTTTCTTCTCTAAATGATTTTCTAATTGTTAACTTGCTGTCCAGACACGTATAGCGTCATCATACGCATGTGTGAGTAAAATTTGAAAAAAGAATACAAACAAATTTATACATTATATCATTATATACGGGAAAATTGACGATCATTCTCGCACGGTTTAGATTCGATATCGTATCGTTAATGAAATTTCATCGATTAACTCTTGTAATTACTCTCACCGAGAGTATCTTCGTCCGGTTAGAATAAGGCTTAGCTCGCTTAAGAGGAAACTATTTACAAAAGAAATATATACTACACGTGTGTCAGTGTGATATATATATATATATATATATATATATATATATATACACCTATATGTATGCATATATATTTAAAAAGAAAGAGATTCTTTTCGAGTTTCGCATTGATATATCGAGCGAAAAGAATCGAAATCGTGGAATCGAGGTAATTCGGCAATCATTTATCATTCTTTAAAGAATAATTTGCTGGATCTTCTTTTTTTCCCTTCTTTATATGTAAAAAAGAAATCACAAGTGTATATTAATTAAAGAACAATGTCGGAAACAAGTTCTTTACTGGTTTTATTTTTATTTTTTTTTCCTTTTTCAATAAGACGAGGAAGATCACTCGGATTAGATTGAAAAAATATATATATATGTGGTGTGCGCGCGCACGCGTGTGTGTGTATGCGTAGTATATATTATAAATATTATAGTATGTCAGTAATGTGTATGTGTATATATATACATATATACCCACACACACACACATAACATACACGTATATTTACATAACTTGACTATGTAATAATGTTTTAGGGTCAACGCGAGTTTCGATTCCCGATTCAAGTATTTTATTTTATTTTATTTTATTTTATTTTATTTTATTTTATTTCATTCTTTTTATTTCCTCTGCTTTCCTAAACGCGACGATCTTGGAAGACTGCGCATTTTTGTTATTTATCTTATTGCCGCTTTTTTCTCCCGCACGAATAATTTTTGATTTTGACACGTAACGCGAGTGACGTCCTCTCTCCCTCCCTCCCTCTTTGTCTCTCTTTCATTCTTCTTTCGTAACTCGAATTTGTCCTAATAATAATCTCTAATAAGAGAACAATACAAATTTTACTTTTCTTTCGATTTGGTCTCTTTTCTTTTTTATTTGTTAAAGTTTGTACGATATGAGAGAATTAGTGAATAAGAAGTTGTAAAAAAGTACACGTCGAGTCGACATTAACTAGCTAGTTTCTTATTGCCTTCGTTCGTTTCATTAAAAAGAGAGAAAGAACAAAAAAATAAAAAGAAAAGAAAAAGAAAAAAATTAGTACTCAGTAAAGTACTAATCGTAGAAAAAGAGAAAGTAGCATCAACGATGATCCTATTGGTTTTCCCATGTTAAAGAATTCATTGCATAATTATATGCAATGCTAATTAATCAACTGTCTCACTTCTGAATACTCGTCGATCAATCTAAATTACTTTAATTGAATTTGAGTCGACAATAATTTTACTACGTAAAGCGTTTTTTTTTCAATTTTGTTTTCAATTTGTTTTTCTTAGAAAAAGGGAAAGAAATGAAACGTGTCAAGGCCACGTTGGTGTGTTCTCTAGTCTCTATATCTCTTTCTCTCTCTCTTTTTTATACTTAGACAGGTAGCAAATTCAACAAAGTTTTCTTTTTTCTTTTCATCTCATTAACAACGATATGTACTATATCACACCAAAACGGAATTGAAATATGTGTATGTGTGTGGTGTGTGTGTATATATATACAAATTTTTAGAGCAAAGGAAGGTAAGAGAGGAGAGACAAAGATACGAGAGATTCTAGAGTGAAGGTTTCTAGAGTCATGTCCATCAATCATTCTTTTTTACAATAAATCGTCAGAGAAATAATAAAAATCTATGAGATTTTATGTCTTGGGAAAAAAATTAATTTGTTACAATCAATGTAATCCTTATAATAAATAAATAAATAAATAAATAAATAAATAAATAAATAAATAAATAATTAAATATTAAACTCTATTAGTTTGTACAAAGTAAATGTATCGATTCGGGCACAATATTTGCAAGCATCGAGATCGAATATCTCATGTCCTAAGATTCTTGTTAAAATATATGATCGAAACCTCATTGCATTATTCATTCGTGAGGAGGAAATACACGAATAAACGATTAAAGTCCAGACGATCATCGTTTTAATCATAACAATGTTCTAATGATCATTGCCACCTTTGGAAAATCTCATAGAACTCCACTTGGTTTTCTCTCGTAAAATCTAAATACACTGACTTACGGTTTCAACGCATTCTTGGCACACTGGCCAACAATAGTAATCGTACATCCATTATAATATATATGCATATTTATACTTGTACATTATACGAATCAATGTACATGGATAAAATATACAAATATAAATATACATATGCGATATATGTGAGTATATTTACACGTATTACATACGTATAAGTATGTACTGGAAGAACAAGACGCCGGTACACGCCAGAGATAAGGCTATCGACCTTCGTAAAAGCGCTATGAAATATGCGCGGGTCCCATGAATTTTGAAAAAATAATATAAGAGAAAGAGAACAATAAATAAAAACAAAAAATAAAAAAAGATAACATTTCTTTCAAAATTTCAAACTGATGGTCAATATTATTTGTACGAACATTTTTACGTACTCGAAATAGAAATAAATTAGTTGAAACACCCTGTATATAATATATGATTAATTCTAATCTTTTGATAAATTCGTAGAAATGATTAAAAAGAATGAATTTAATAGACAACTTTTTAAAGAATTCTCTCAAAGCACCGACTATCGAAAATGATTCGCATAAAAATTGACATCTGAACTTTCGTGTGTCGAATGCGTCGATGAAACGCGTCTATTTTTTTTTTCTCCATAATTCTGTTCCCTCGATATTCGCCGTCGACTGAGGTAATGGTTGTTGTTGGTTGGTTTAATGGATGATGGCAGTAAAGGCATTCACCGTTGCCGAGATCAACGATTTTTCTTTTTTTCTTTTTTTTTTTCTTTTTTTTTTTTTTTTTTTTTTTCAAATCACGCATGCGACTACTATAAGTATAGGCTCCACTGTCACATTCATCGTACGTACCATTGTCTCGTATCAACAATAATTGCATCATTTCTCTCTTTTAATATTTTACTTCATTAACGATTTATCATATCCGGGAAAAAAAAAAAAAAAAAAAAAAAAAAAAAAAAACAGATACGAGACAATCGGTTTATATATCGATTAGTTACATAGGCTTTATTACGCATGCATATTGTATACTTGCGTCGTACCACCAACTCGATAAATTGACCTTTTAAACTATCAAGGAAAGTAGCATTTATATTGTTAATATATGCTATTTTATGCTGCTGATGAGGGAACGCTCGGTCTATCAGGGTCGTAACGTCGTATATATTCTAAAAATGGATTAAAAGAATTTTGAAAAGAAAATTTGGTAGTTGCTGATTGTGATATACACATTGATCTGAAATAAAATGTATTTTATAGATACAAAGAAATAGAAATTAAAAAGAGAATTGACACGAGAAACCGATTGAATTTTCATAGAAAAATATTCGTTAAAAAAATGTTCGGAAAATTCAATTTGTTGGAAAACTACACGCGTAGACCACCGATCGACGACCGATCGATCACCCGAGAGTAAGACACATCGCTATTACATTCATTATCAAATAATGCGTGATACATCCGATGCATCATCGTTTCCTCCATGATCGAGAGAAAACGAAAGCAGAGTGCTAGTAAATTAGCCGAACTCCTAAACTGGCTCAAATTCTTGTTAGTTTCAACAAATGATGCTTGCACTAAACACGCTAAATATACGATTATCTAAGTGTACTTCTAAATTTGTCGTCTACAGGAGAGAAATAGAGATAGATAGATAGATAGATAGATAGATAGATAGAAAGATAGATAGATAGATAGAAAGATAGATAGATGTATCTATATTTTATAGTATGAGAGAGAGAGAGAGAGAGAGAGAGAGAGAGAGAGAGAGAGAGAGAGAGAGAGAGAGAGAGAGAGAGAGGTAAACAGAACGAAGTATATACGTAGAGATAAAGAATAAAATGAATTTCTTCTTACCTGATCACGTCGTCCTTTCGCCCCGGTCACTTTGAACAACCCAGAGATCGAAGATCGGCGGATTCTCTAGCGATCGACACACAACTCTCTACTGCCTATAGGATTAATATGCATCTAAATCGTCCTTAGTATTCTTTTGATTTTGTTTTGTTTTCTTTTTTGTTACTTTTATTTCGTTTCGCTCTTACTCGGGAGTAAAAGATGGGTAAAAAGGTTCGGATTAAGGCACACGGGTTATTCCGATACTCACGGAGGAAGATTCGTTTGCACGTAGAGAAGAGATAGATAGATAGATAGATAGAGAGAGAGAGAGAGAGAGAGAGAGAGAGAGAGAGAGAGAGAGAGAGAGAGAGAGAGAGAAACAGGTCTAAACGAGGAATGAAAACTGTTGGAGAAGGAAATAAGATTCGAGTGATAACGCCCGTATTAGGAATTAATAAAGAAATATGACTAAATGAATGACAATACATGGGCGATAATTATTAACCGATCGAACTTTTTTAATCGCGATGTACGAGTTAAAAATTCTTTGATATTTACTTAATATATCACACACGCACACACCGCGAAAAACACACTTTATCTAAAAAGAAAGTATTAAAAATGTGATTTCTTTCAAAAATTCTGCTGATATGTATGTAGTAATAATTAATGATAAGACTAATATTTCAATATATCGTTTAGGATGATCTACTATGAGAACACGCTAATATTAATCTACTCTAATCTTGAACGATCTAATCACACTAATCGTTGAAACTTGAAGGTTTAAGTACCAGACCCAACGCGATTATATATTATATATATAATGAATCAAAGCGTCGATGCAGAGGCAGGTTATCCCTACCAATACGGTCCCGATCTCGACCCTTTCTCTCATCGTCTCTACGTAAGATGCGCACGCATCTCACGTTACTTTCGGGTCCTGCTCCTTCTTACGCGTAACTTAACAATTCTAAAAAAAAATTTTCACGATTATTTCTTGCGTTTCTCTCTATTTTCTTTTTTTTCTTTTTTTTTTCTTTTCTCTTTTTTTTTTTTCTTTTTCTTATTAATTGTTATTTTTCTCTATAAAGGAGATAGAAACGATTAGAAACGGAGGAACGTTTAAATGAATTTTGGTTAACTTATCACGCATTTTATTGTTCCGACAGAGAAAGTTTTGTCCTTTTGCGTGTATTACCATTATTTGATTTTCTTTAATGCGCACGATACCTTCTATTACTACTATCAGACACACGTTCGAGTAAACGCGCAGAAAATTTCCGAAATTTCGGAGAGCTTAGCCGTAATACATTAGAAATCGCATTACGGTATACGTATCTACCTATGTATGTATGTACAACACAGCTGAGATCATTAGTTTGTTATCAAAGGCAAGACAATTCGTTTCCTTCTTCTCCATTTTGTTTCTTTTCTTAATATCCACGAAACTCGCGGTATATCGACTTATTACAATAAATTTCAACGAGGTGGGCTAAAAAGAGATAGACGAGGTAGAAGGGATGAAACGTTCTCCTTCGTTAAAACGAAGATATACTTAAAAAATGTCTCATTAGAAGTACATGTATCACTGCGTTCGCAAGGGAGAAGGAAGATGACGAGAGAGAGAGAGAGAGAGAAAGAGAGAGAGAGAGAGAGAGAGAGAGAGAGAGAGAAAATGGAGTTTCTTTTTCTGGATCAGGATGGGACCTTCTCTAGGTCTATAAGAAATAAAGTGAAAACGATAAGGAAGAAGGAAGAAGGAAGAAGAGGAATGAATAAATATATATCAGTTACGTTTATTTGTACTCTTACTTGCCGGTTAGAATGTGCCAGGGTCAGTCTAGCTAAGATGCATGCGCCGCTACAACAATTCCACTGGCTATCTTAAACCGCTCGATAAGCAAGATAACGAGGGAGGATGATAATAGTAAGGGTTGGAATAATATATATTAAAGGGATATCTAAGTGTATACCAAATATATATATATCTATATGCTAGAAATATATACGCAAAACGCCACTATCTGTTTGGTCGGGTAAAAACCATCGGATATATCTAAAGATAAAAGGAAAACGTTTTAAAATTGGTGAATATTCGGAGTTCTTTCTTTCTTTCTGCTCCACTCGTTAAATTTGAGAAATTAGAGTTCGTCATTTGCTAAGTTGAAATCTACTAGTCTCATTTTCATTAAATTGCCGAATTTTTTCCTTCTCTCAGAGAGGGGGAGGGGGAGAGAGAGAGAGAGAGAGAGAGAGCAAATGAACTCGAGGACAATCCGTGGAATTTTGACCAACCAGAGGGCGGCGTGAAACTAGTGCCCAGCGGGGTTAACGACGGTAATTACGGCTTAATATTAATTAGCCAATTAGCAGAGACCCCGCGGGGCATGCGCCGAGCGCTACTGGCACAAACAGGACCGATGTTGCCTTTTAATAACGAACAACAAAAATGATGATGGCGATGATCACGATGTCGATGATGATGATGAGAATCATGATGATGATTGTAGTAGCGATGAATACGTTGATATACATCGAGGACGACGAGACGATGACGAGGACGTTGATGATTATGACAATAAATACACACAAAGATAAATACTCAGATTAGGAAGAGATTGATGTTGGGAAGAGAAGAAAGATCTAAACAAATAGATAGATAGATAGATAGATAGATAGATAGATAGATAGATAGATAGGCAGAAAGAGAGAGAGAGAGAGAGAGAGAGAGAGAGAGAATATGGTGTATATGTGTGTGTGTGTGAACAGATAATAAAATACACAGGCACCAAAGTAAGTACTAATAATTGCCGAACGGTTAGGCGAGTTACAGGTAATATAATGAGTAATAATAATAATAATATAATAACAATAGTAATGAATTACAAAAAGGGAAAGGCACGGCATTGGATTGTTGTTAAAGAGGGTTTGGGAAATTGCAGGGTGAATCGTCAAAGAATATACAGGGAAGATACACAAAGATGTTAGCTACCAGTTTTAAACGACTACTTTATTGGCAATTTTTCTAAGCATTTATCTAAACTAATTAATACGTTCATGTTCTTTTTTGTTTCCTTCTTTTGTTCGACATTTCATTCGTCGCGTATTACTCTCGCTCCTGCGTTCGATTAATGAACAACGGAATTTATGCGAATGGGATGAACATAGCTGTATGTATGCCTATGTGTGTGTAACATGATTATGTGTAGAGATGCGTGCGTGCAAGTAAAACGTTATCGTTATCAATCACGAACTTTAAATAAACAAAAATGATTTCTAACTTAAAATAAAAGAAAAATCAGATCAAACAGACGCGATCATTTAAACGATGAAAAGAGATTTTCTCGTCAAAACAAAAACAACTGATTGTCGCGAGTGTAAGTACAACAACGTTTACGTTAAATACAACGAATGTTTAATAAGTACATAATTAATAAAGGAATTAAAAAAGAAAAAGAAAAAGAAAATAATAAGTACGAAAAAAACAATAAGTGTCAGTGCCTTAGAACGTAAATCGTAATATGAATAATATAACGTAAACTCGTTATTCCATCGTGAAATACAAAGTTATAGTTGCGAAATCGGAAATTGAGGACTTATTATCAATGAACACCCGGTAGATGACAAGGGATCGAAGGTTCGGGGGTTGAAATCGTTGGTAGTATTATTGGCCAATATTAACCATCACAATTGTAACATCATATTGCTTTCTTATTAACATTGAAAAATATGATTGTACGAAGAGTAGCTTGTTAATGTAGGAGGAGTCTTGTCCGATGATTCTACATTTCAATTGTAACCGTTAATTGTTAATTGAATGAAAAATATTGGCGTGACGGTAGCTTCCCCAAACGATATTAACGATATATAGCATCACACCACACCATCGATCGTCTTTCTCTCGTGGTTTAACACACGCACACGACACGCACACGCACACGCACACGTACAAAGGGGTGGCTGGGGGATGGTACATCACCC
>NC_140830.1:3777500-3832500 GCF_050613455.1 Vespa mandarinia
TTATTATTATTATTATTATTATTATTATTATTATTATTATTATTATTATTATTATTGTTATTATATTATATTATATTATATTATAATTATACTCGCGCGGATAGAGCGCAGACAAAGTATTTTGCCTTATTCGTCAAAACTGTTTGTCGTTACCGCTACTAATTATTCCGTTTAAGTAAACTCGCCGAGTTTGCAATTCAATGAAAACAAAGTCCTTCCCGTTACATCATCTTTCAAAAAGAATTGTTCATAGTCATTTTCGATCGAGTACACGCGCGCGCGGTTTTTTCAAAACGGATGTCGAAATGTCTTTTTAAATACTATCTGTGTTTCGTACAATTATGTGTCTCGTTCTCTCTGAGTGTATGTGTGTGTGTGTGTGTGTGTGTACGTGCGCGCGCGCATATGTGTATTTGTGTAAATGTAACGATAACCCAGCTTTTTACGCAAGAGAACTAATCTTACGCGAACGCGTCATCTAAAAAGTTATTATTAATATTAATGTACGCGCGACCAAGATCGGAGAAATATTGTCTTCCGTTACTCGAAGAAAAATATATATGTATTACACTATACATCATATATCTAGACGTATTTGTCTGTACTCTTGTCGATCGAAGCGACCTTCCACACATGTATATACGTGTACGTATGTATTTTGTATGCTCTTTGTGTGTGTGTGTGTGTGTGTGTGTATATATATATTCGCGTACATACACATGCAAATATCTCTCGTGTCCCCGTGTCTTTTTTTTTACGGAAAGTGTAGAGTCGCTGTGTTACGCTTCCCCGAGAATGACAAAAATACCGAGTGTCGAAAGTCGAGAAAAAAGATCGATCGTAGTTGGGATTGATACGATCGATATAACAGATACTTTCGACTATCTCTCGGGAAAATGCACGAGCAGATTCTCGCTGGGTACGGAAAAGAAAGATAACTTGAGAAAGAATAAAAAAATATTTAAATAAACCGAGACAAAGACCATTGGAAGGTGTTATCCCGTTCGTTGGCGGTATCGCACGCCTGACCCCCGTTTTTTTTTTCTTTTTTTTTTTTCTTTTTTTTTTTTATCTTCATGGTATATTTTATTGCTTGCACGCGTCGCGTTTAAAAAAGGAGAACGACCAGTTAAACGAAGGTTCGGTCGATTCGGTGACGCAAATATTTTAATTGATAATCGGTAATTAAGTTCGGGGCCGCAAGACGAGACCGCAACAACGAGACCGTAACATTGCCACGGGGAACGTGGAACTTGGGAATCGACAAGCGCGAAATACGAATGTACGACTCGAAAATAGGGAGATAAAAAAAACCAAAAGATCGTGATAGCTTCGAATCGAGACAATAAAGAACAATGAAGAGAACGTAAAAAAAAAAAAAAAAAAAAAGAGAGAAAAAAAAAGAAAAGAAAAAACTTGGAATTCGTCTCGAAGCATCGCGTTTCCCTTCTCGCTCCTCGATATTCCCTTTTTTTTCTCCACGCGCTCGCCTCGTCCTTAACTAGAGATACATATACATATCGCGACTCGTTCGCAGCTACATCTTCCTCTAATTCGAATTCGTGGCTACGAATATCTCTCTAATCGACGAGATCAGTCATCCTGCGGTACATACCCGTATTCCAGTCTTTATCGGTTTGAACTTTTGATCTTGAAGGAGATAACAAATATGTCAAGGTCCGGCCGCTTCGCGCCGTGCGTTCGCGCTTCTACCAAAGGATCGATGTTGCCTCGATATTTCTCGCGAAGATAGACGAGGATCTTCTTATTGATGTTGTTGTCATCGTCGTAGACTCCAGAGAGATAAGCAGCAGGCACTTGTAAATCTCGCATTCGATTTCTCCGAATGTTCGCGTCGGCGGTCAGGCTGGTGATGGTCGAGAGAGAGAGAGAGAGAGAGAGAGAGAGAGAGAGAGAGAGAGAGAGAGAGAGAAAGAGAGAGAGAGAGAGAGAGAGAAAATAGAGGAATAGAGAGGAAGAATGGGTGACAAGTCAAAGTTGGTTGAGGAAGAGAGAAAGAGTCGCTGGTACAAGTGAAAGGTAAACGACGCGAACGGGACATGAGAGTAGTGTGAGGAGAGACGGAGGAAGCAAAGGATTTGAGGAAGGAAAGAGAAAAAATAGAGATGTGACGACAGAAGGAAGGAGCTTAGACGTACATGCCCATGCCGTACATAGAGCCCCAATCGACACCTTGGAAGCTCGACATGTCGACGTTTGTCAGGGAGTATCCTTGATAGGGATTGCCAGGAGCTGCTGCCGCGGCCGGACTCGCCGCAGCCGCAGCCGCGGCAGCCGCGGCGGCCGCAGGAGGGGCCGGAGCCGGGGCAGGTGCCGCGGCCGCGGCCGCGGCTGCGACCGCCGCAGCTGGAATCGGATAGGGCGCATATCTATAGGCGGATAACGCGGGATAACTGCTAGCGAATAACTTTCCGTAGCCAGCGACGGCGTTTTGCACTTGGGCAGCCGCGGCAGCGGCCGCGGCCGCTTGTACCTGGGCTTGCGCTTGTGCGGCGACGATCTGAGATGCCGCCGCGGCCACCGGGAGCGGCGGTTGGGGCGCCAATCTAACCCCCAACGCGCCCAAAACCACTCTCTTACCGAGGGCTAAGGCACCCGGTTGAACGGCTTCCTTCGGCTGAGCCTTTTTACACTCGACCTTCTTGTTCTTGATAGTATGAAAATGGATCTCGCAGACGCGATCCACCACGTCCTCGTTCTCGAAAGTGACGAAGCCGAAACCCCGATGTCGCTTCGTTTGCTGATCCATCAGCATCACCGTTTCCTCGACCTTGCCGAACTGATTGAAGTAGGCCTTCACCTCCTCGCTACTCGTCTCCTGACTCACCCCACCGACGAAGATCTTCTTCGTCCGATTAGCCTGCTTCGCGCGGTTCTTCGGCGTCGCGTGCTTCGGGTCGATCTTCTTACCGTCCAGGGTGTGGATGGGACACTTCAGCACCTTGTCGACGCTGCCGGGCTCGGCGAACGTGATGAAACCGAACCCACGACTACGCTGTAACCGATAAAGCCAGAACGGCCACGATGCACGACTGTCCGCTTTCTCTACCTTTTGGGGCTTTCATTCTTTTCTCTTTTCTCTTTTCTTAAACTTAGTTTGATTTTTTTTTCTTTCTTTCTTTCTTTTTTTTTTGTTTTTTGTTTTTTTTTGTTTTTTTTTTTTTTTGTTTTTTTTTGTCTCTTTCCGTTTTGCGCCTAAATTCAAACACGCCGCTCGACCGTTCCACCTGGGGCAATATCGCGAAAACACGTCTCTCGCCCTGCTCTTTTCACCGAACTATTTCCAATCGCCGAAATGCATACACATATACCTATATATATATGTGCGTATCTGTATCCGTATATATTCCTGATTCTAACTGCATCGAAAAAGTAGTCGTATTACAAATAAATAAATATATATATATAATATATATATATATATAATGTATATATAAATGTTGTTATTTACAATTAGCTAATGCTACCAAACTACCATTTACATGCAAGGCTTTCCAAGCTAATTTAAAGACAAACATTCTAGGGTTAAATATAAGACAAGGAGAATAAAATTTTTAAATATCAATTACGGATCGTAAGTAATTCTCGATTCCCCTACGCGAAACGTGTTTCCCCAATTACGTTTAGCAAACTTTCGATATATTTCTGCCCTTCGTCACTTTTTTACGGTCAATATAATACATTGTACTATTACGTTCTACTTCCTTTATACTCTCTCAGCTATTAGTTACATCGATTAGTACAACTCTCTTTCTACTTTCTACTGTATAAAGTCTCGTGCAAAAGTGAAAGGAATAGAAACTGGTGCATCGAATCTCCTTGAAAACGAACTCGTCGCGCGCCTTGTACGTTTATATTATATACTTGGAAGGTACAATGAAAGAACTGCTTTAAACGATTTGACCTATCGAGAAAGAGACGAAAAATTGGTCTTTTTGGGAGCAAATACACGAAGCTGCTGCTTTAAACGATTGGACGATGCACGCGTCATACGTGCACGTCTACCATAAAAACGTATTTTGCAAAACGAGAGAGAGAGAGAGAGAGAGAGAGAGAGAGAGAGAGAGAGAGAGAGAAAGAGAGAGAGAAAGATTGACTCTAACGCGATGCAAACAGCCTCATATAAAGCGATCGCTCCTTCTAATTCCTCGAGAGTCATGATGATAAAACCGACCTGTGTAACAGGATCCTTCATGATGAGAACATCAGTTACGGTTCCAAACATGCCAAAATATTCCCTGAGCTTTTCGCTACTAGTTTGCCATGATAGACCACCGACAAAAAGTTTTCCAGGGGCTGGATCACCTCCGTTTGGTGTACTTCTACCAGAACTGCCGGAATGGCTACCGTTTATCGGGACCAGAGCATTGTGAAAATCGTGCTCGATTGCACCGTTCGCTGCCTCCATGCCGGCGCTGAAACATAAATCCCACAGATTCATCGGTACAGCAATAGATCAGAACGTTCTAATTACCATTGCTTGGACGAGCAGTAGGGACGCTCGAAAAATTGGACTTTGAAATTCCCTACTGCTCGATCGAAACATTGGTTCTTGAAAAAAAAAAAAAAAAAAAAAAAAAAAGAATATAAAGGAAGAAAAAGGGAGGAGGGAGGAACCAAATATAGTTATCTCTTTCAACTAAACAACTTTGATACGAACATACGGGGACTATATACGCTATAATTTCTAACAATATGAAAATTAACTAAGCACGTGAAAACTCTTCTATATGAATTTCATACTCGTTACATCTTTTCTTTATCCATTGTATATCGTACGTTTCAGTTCTTACCACTGTTCGCATTGAAGGCGGCGCTATTGATTTCCATCACTTTCATGTGCTACCACAGGATGTTTGTGACTACGATCGATGTAACGTAAGTCCTTCGGTAACACCGTTTCTTTATAACGACCACTTAGTCAGCATTTCTTTCTTTGCTTTTAGTCTCAGAGATTATCATCGATTCGAAATTCCTTCGGTACCACGATTTTTCGACTTGCGCAACCCCCGTGTTCTCAAGGTATGTTTCTTATCATCTACTTAAAATACAAGTAACGCCAATTTATTTCCATGTGTATATATATATATATATATATATGCATACACATATCTCCTGTCTACTAGCTCTTGATTTAACAAGGACGAACTAGGCTTACCACGAGAATCAAATCGGATAGCTCGTCCCCGATCCCTCTAAAAGGCACAATCGATCTTTACGAATCGTTGTAATATCGATGAGCCAACACGATTTCAAACATCGGTGAGAGCTTTCTCGTCGACGTCGAAAGAAAATGGCGAATAATTCAAAAGTTTGTCAAACTATAGAGGAACGAATGCCAAGCTAGTAGTCTCCATGAGTTATTCTCATGAAATCGTCGCATGAGAGAAAATCCGATTAATTGATTCTCCATCGGTTTTTTCATTCTCGATGAACGCCGATCCTCGAAAAGGAAAGGAGAAAAGGAAGGAAGAGAGTTCCTTCGATCACGTGAACGACTTTATCCAGAAACTCTCTATGAGAGAAAAAGAAGGGAGAACGACGTGGATAAAAAAAAAAAAAAAAAAAAAAAAAAAGAAAAGAAGAGTCAGGGGGATGCGATAGAGAAAGGAAGAAACATCAGGAACGATCAAATAAAATGGATAAAGCAAGGAAATAGAAACAAAAAGAAAAAAGAAAACAAAAAAAAAAAACAAAAAAAGTAAAGAAGATGGGAAAAAGGAAAAAGACGGGTCGCGCGTCAGTTCGCTTTGGATATATCGTGCACGTTCGCGGGCACGGTCAGAGAGAGAAAGAGGGTGCGCGCTGGATGGGGTGCGGCGTCGAGCTTGCGAGACGAGAAAGGGGATGCACGATCGCGGAGAGAAGGTCCCGAGGCAAGTAGAGTGCCTGCCTGCCTGCCTGCCTGCCTGCCTGCCGGAGAGGGTCGAAGAGAAACGAGCGAACGTGTTTCGATGTAGGAACGGAGAAAGAGAAGCTCTGGTGATAGTGGGGGTGGCAACGGTGGAGGCGGAGAGGGTGAGAGAACGCGCAGCTGGTGGATCAATACGCCCCTCCGTTCTTTCCCTCTCCAGCCGGCTCTCTTCCGGGGGTTGTCGCGTTCCGCACCGCACCGCGCCGAGCCGCACCGCGTGCGGCCTGATCCATCCCCGCGAAAATTCTTTCTTCCTTCCTTTTTTCCTCGTATCTTTTATTTTTTTCTCTTTCTCTTCGTTGTTACATCTCCTTGCTATATATCCCTCTCCTCGAATCTTTTTCTTCTCTAGTCTAGAGAATTCCCTAGACCGTCTTTCCCGAGCTCGCGGAAGGAATCGATCGCGATGGGGATTTCTCTCTCCCTCCCTCTCTCTCATAAAATTCTTAGCTACATCGCACACATCGGAGCAAAGGGAATTTTTACACGATGGATGTAGGATTAAGAGGAGAGGACACGGCTTATTTCATCCTCCTATTTTCTTCGTTCCTCTGGTAGCACCCCCCAGGCTTGATCGGTAAAGCAAACTTCGTCGTAGTTTACCGCCGCGTTACTTGACCATTAGGTAACACAGGAATGTGAACAAAGACGTTTGCACGATTAGTTTTAGAGTTAGTCGCGGTATCAACGACCTCGTAGAATCCATCGACGAATCCGAAATCGATTGGGACGACATCGAGAGAGCGGGGACATCCAGAAACTTGCGATCGACTACGACGCTCTTTCTAGCCATGACCCCGTTCGCTTGGTTCGCCATAGCCAAGCCTGTCGGAAGCTCGAGAAATAAGAAATATGAAAAATGGAGAGTAAAAGGGGATGTCGAATTCGAAGAGGATCGCAGTACGGAGGTTCGAGAAAAAAAAAAAAAGAAAAAAAGAAAAAAAAAAAAAAAAAAAAAAAAAAAAAAGATATTCGCAGAGAAGTCGAGCAAAAGTAGAAGCAAAAGCAAAAGCAGAGAAGGACACGATAGTGGCGATAAATCGAAGTATTTTCAGTATATCGGCGAATACTCCAATGGCCGGTAAACAGCAGTGGCCCCACGGCAACATCGAGTAACTCGCCTACCCTCCTTTTTCTATTGTGGGGGTGCGCGCGCGCACTTGACAAAGCGCAAGCGCAAGCTACGCTACGTAGAGACGCGCGTAGCTTCACCGAGAGAGAGAGAGAGAGAGAGAGAGAGAGAGAGAGAGAGAGAGAGAGAGAGAGAGAGAGAGAGAGAGAGAGAGAGAGAGAGAGAGAGAGAGAGAGAGAGAGAGAGAGAGAGTCTCTTTAGCTGTGGTACGTCGGTACTTTCGAGGGTGAGTCCTGCTCTGGTGGGGCTCCAAGGTGGCCGATCGTCTCTCTCCTACTTTGGGTGGGGGAGGGACAGGGTGCGGAGGCGGCACCGCCATCGAGAGACGCAGTGCCGTCGGGACGCTCGACCGAGCGATACGCGCACTAAACGCGGAAGGAACAGTCTTTCTTCGAGGACGAGAGCAAAGTTTGCCGACCGGTGGAACGCGAACGAGAAGAAATCTCGTCATTGTTGCCGCTGCCGTCGTCGTCGTCGTCGTCGTCGTCGTCGTCGTCGTCGTCGTCGACCTCGCATTGACAAAGCTTCGTATTTTTATCCAACGAGCTAACTCGAGGACAAACACGCAACCTAGACGAGTTGGCGCGTCGCGTTCGAGTAATCGATCCGGCCAGAATGTAACAGAATGTAGAAAAAGTCTTTGGATTTTCTTTAAAGGGACACTCCTGTGTATTATCAACGTATTGGGACTGTTCAGTGCCACGATCATCAGATGAGAGAGAGAGAGAGAGATCACGCATGTGTACCAGAGCCGGGGATATTGTCCTGTCACAGCAGTACGCCTTCAAAGAGTTACTGGTGTGATGGGACATTGTCCTCGTCTCGTGGTCCATTCAACGCCGATATTATTCTATCCTACTCTATTTTCAACGGCAAGGATTCTTTTCAGGAAGAACACGTTCATCGCTACGATGGCTGACTTCTCTATCCCTATATCTCCTACAATATCTATTTCTGTGTTGATTACTTTCTTCTTCTTCTTCTTTTTTTTTTCTTTTTCTTCTTCTTCGTTGGATCGGTAAAACATACAGCAGTGTGTAGGCTTATCTTACTTTCGGTGCTTCGTGAAAAACTTTGTTTGATCGAGCAGCCATTATGTTTTATCGTACATGTACATATTTGATGGAGGAACGGGGTCCTAGTTTGAGAAATTGCAAACTTTCATGGCCAAATATCTACGAGTCGAGTCTAGTTTTATTTTAGGAAGAAAGATGGCCACGAGGTGAATATTTTCCACGGAGATGTCTCTCGTATTATCGCCAACGTGGATACCACGAGCAATGTGGTGTTTCCGGTCGATAAGGCAGCTTTTGGAAGGCGCGGCTGATTCCTCGTTCTCTTACTCGACGTAGTCGTCGCGATGACGTCCGATCGAAAGCTTTCAGTGATTAAAACAAGATATTTTGGAAGAGAAAAACCCACGAGTTTCGTTTTCGCAACATTTTCTCTGCTAGGCATTCCCAAGATGGCCGGTATTGAACGCTATATATGATATAAGAATAATTCATCAAATTCTGTTTTTCTTTTTCACCGCTGAGTTTGCAAAAAAAAAGAAAAAAAGAAAAAAAAAGAAAAAAAAGAAAACAAAACATAACAAAAAAAAGAAAAAAAAGAGATCGCGTTATCTACGATGATTCGACACTTCGTTTCTCCTTTGAGAATGAAAGAAAAAAAAAAATGAAGAGTTTAAAGAATCCTCTAAAATAATTATAGGTAATTCAAACACGATAATTGGCAGTTTCGAGCCTCCTTCTGCAAATGTTCTTCGACTCAACCTGATTTTTTGTCATTTTGTTAGAAAGAAATAATTTCATGTCTCACTTAAAGTAGCATCTATCGAGCAACGAATCGATTTTTGTATCCAAGCCCAGTTTGATACACCAATTTAAAGTGACTCCATAAAGAGGGGTGGCGGTAGTCTCGAACGGGATCGATGCAAACGTTAACATCGAGGTCGATCATAATTTTCGTCTTTTTTTTTCCTTTTCTCAAAGAACATTTCATGCGTTTAATTGATATTTGAAAAAGGAAAGATGTAGAATGTAGAGAGGTCATTCTTCGTTTGTAACGATCGTGAGACGACGAGTACACGTCGATGACCGTTTACGTGGAAGTGCCGATGATAACTGTGTTGGTGACGTCGGTGACAAGTTGTTAACCGTGATGACTGTGATAGTGGTGCTTTGCTGTGGTGTTTCGAACGATACGGGGTGGAGCAGAGAAGTCGCGATTGGGGTGGATGGGAACGCGTTGCCGGCTCGCCCTCTCTCTGTACCTTGCTTCAGGGCATGGACGCTAGGTGGCGAATCTTTCATCGATAAGAACAGAGTGAGCGAGAGAGAGAGAGAGGAGAGAGAGAGAGAGAGAGAGAGAGAACAGCGGCATGCTACGAGGAACGAATGGAAATTTAGCTACCTTTTATTTATCTTGAGGATATTGAAAGAAATTGAGAAGAAGACAGATGAAAAGGAACGAACCAACAAACGTGGAGACGAATCAACGAAAGAGTAAAAGGAAAAACGTGGAAGAGAATGCTGATCAAGCTCATTGTGAAAAATATATATATATATATATATATATATATATATATATATATGTAATATATATATATATAAAAAAAAAAAAAGGTCCGTCATAATTATTCGCGTGAGAGACCTTAGACAGAGAACCCCATAGATGTTGTAGATCGTAGAGTACATGCTGCCACATGCAGATGTCGTTGTTGTGTAGGCATTACTATAGATTTTAGATAATACTTTTGGAAATTTTCTATTATTAGCATTTATATCCGAATAATAGCGCCGATTCCTTATTTCTCTTTTACTTTTATTTTCCTTTCTTCTTCCAATCATGCAAAATGATCGTACAAAACTGATTTTCCCGACTAAAAGTTTCTTTTTTAATTGGAGATAAAAAAGAAAAGAAAAAAAAGAGAATCCATAACATCGCAATATAAAAACGCTAGACGTAAAGTTGACAGCGTTTTCCGGCGGGCTGAAAAGCCGCGATCGATATAATATATGTATTTGCGGCAAAGCAGGTTGCATGCGTTGCACGTCGCAGTGGCAGCTGTAATCAAGCTATGTTCACACGTACACGTTAACCGTATAAACGTTTATATAAGCACTATTACCTTATGTGTACCTATTTAGATATGCACACGTAGAATTTAGATATGTATATATTTCGAGTTGAGCCGAGTCCGAGATTCAAAGATTACTCGCATATTGGATATCTATATGTATATGTATTATTAAATGTTGCTCGTGTAAACTCTCGTCGAGTCGTTGCGTGTAGGAAGAATTCGATCGATAAAAAAAAAAAAAAATGAAACTCGATAGAAGTCTGAAAACCAATAGAAACTGTATGAATTATAACGATCACGTTGTGCGCCGAAGTAAAATGGAAAGTCGATGAATAATAAATCAAATTGCAAGGAAATAAAACCAAAAAAACTCAGTTACATGCTTCATTTCCGAACGACGAGTAGTTTTTTCTCGTTGCTTCTGTTTTCTACAACTCTACACGCGCAAAGATTCTTTACGTATATATATACATATATATGTGTGTATGTATGTATGTATGTATGTATTTTTTATTTTCTTTTTCTTTTTCACCCTTCCTCTCTCTCTCTCTCTCTCTCTCTCTCTCTCTCTCTCTCTCTCTCTCTCTCTCTCTCTCTCTCTCTCTGGACGAGAAACGTCAACGAGCGAAATTTAGAGATTGCACGGGAAGGACTAAGAGCTTTGCGTCCTCAATTTGTTTTAATTTGGATGATATTAGTTTTAATTAAGACCGACGATTAACGTGGTGAAACAGCAACGTACGTTGGTGTCGGAGATGAAACAAGACGGTAATAGCTAAAGGGGTTACTTTAAAGTCTTGAAGCAAAGTCGTTTGTAGGGTAGCCGCTTTTTAAGTTTCCACCTTACATACGCCCACCCTTCCTTTTTTTCCAGTAAGCTTCACGTACCGAATCCTTTTAAAAAATTAACACACGCGCCGAGCGAGAGAAGAATCGAGAGAGAACTGCGAGTAACCTTTCGAACGAGTAAACTTCTCCCATTTTAGTTCCTTTTCAATTGGTTCTAAATTTGGTAAATTTGATCGACGCAAGGATCAAAAATATTCAAAGAATCTACCCATTAGAAATTTTGAAATCTGAACGATTCGTCGTCATTTAACGAAGACTAACGATTTTTCCATTAGCTAATAGGTTTTCTTCTTATTTCCTCCCAGTGCCTTTCCTATCTCATATATCCCAGAAATATCTCTAGCTTTCTCTCTCCCTCTCTCGCAACCCCTACTCTCCTACGCTGACGACTGGCGTTAGCTCCCTCTCTCTTCGTGGCTCGTGTATCCAGTACCTCGACGTTATTGGATCAATACGCGGGGCTCCAATTAATCCACGGGGGGCACCCTCGACAGATGGCCAACGGGAAACACCATACCCCAGTGTAGTAACCCTCCTAAATCCACAACGACCGCTACAAGCATTGCCATCGCCATCACCAACACCAACACCAAGCAACAATGTGCCTTATACGTAGAATGCACCCTGGGCACGCCCAGGTCAGAAGGAATAGTTGATGCGAACGACGACTATCGATAGGAACGAGAGGTTTCTTCCCTCCTTTTTTCTTTTCGCTCGTTTCATCTACCGATCCGAGATTTTTTCTCTCTCCCTAGCATTTTCATTAGCAAGAACATGGAACGATCGACGAGCGAATCTTGATTAAAGGCAAAAAACCTTCCTACTAATTTTTCATCCCTTTTTCTCTTTCCTCGAGGATCCTTCTCTCTCTCTCTCTCTCTCTCTCTTTCTCTCTCTCTCAATCATCGATTATCCTCGAGAATCTTTTTCATCGTCTTAGTCATCCAACGAGAATCTCTCAAGATCCTTTTTCTTTTCCTTTTGCAAGGGAATAATTTCTCTATGTCCCAAATTTCCGTCTCCCTTTCTCTCTCCGTCGTCGTGCCATTTTTATTCCGCCGTATGAATAACGAACAAACGTATAGCTTTTTGCTCCCTCGGAATTACCGACCGAGCGTTCATAATACATACCTTCGCGCGAAGAGGTCATAGAGTTATGGCTAACACACGGCGAAACAGTTTAAAAATCGATGAACGTTAGCCGGAAGAGAATTGGTATATGCGATATATACTGTCGCAACGAGAGGAACGCTTTCGGATTTACGCAAATATCGTTCGCATTTTTTCGAAAGAAAATAAAAAAAAATCACGATGAAGTCAGGCACGGACAGTTTTATGCAATCCGACAGGCGCGACAATTTTTTTTTCTCTCTTTTCTCTACAAGATGCTAATCAACAATATTGGTGAACTCTTTTGCATTTTTCTACGGAATCACATAAATTTTATCGACCGTAAGAGGATTGTATTCGTAGCAATAAAATTTCGTAATTGGAGAAAAAATTCGTCGGTCGTACTATAATAAATCGAGATTCGTAGGGAAAAGGAAACGAGATCGTTCGTTGAAATTCATTCAAACTACTTTACCAATTGTAGAAAAGGTAACTCGCATTCGTACCAACTACAGAGATTTCTACATTATCAACAACTTTTCCTCCGGCAATACCGATCGAGTCTGTCTCGCCGTAGAAATTTCCCGTGGTAACGCAAAGGACAACGAGACACGTTCACCCCTCTCGTCGTTTCGTTCTTCGTTTGCAAAAAATCTAATAACGTGTAATCTTTAGGACGAATATATCTTCTTCTTTTATTGTTCTTTTCTCACCGAGTTTAATTAAAAGCTATAATAAGAAAATACTCGTTTATATGTAGTCGATACTATTTATCAACTATTACTATGTACTATGTTGTTTATTTCTAAATATTTAGATTTTATTCGAAGGCGATTTATAATTGCGATTGGTTAAGCCTTATTAAAATTTATATACCGTCAAGAATTGGACATACATCTCTTTGCGTCTAACTACTTGAGAAAGAAGAATCGAGAAAAATAAAGTCGATCAAAAGTTGGATAAACATGACTAATTAAATTTTCTTTCCCATCTAAATAAGTGAAGCCGACATGATCGCTCATAGATATATATGCTAATAACTGCCTACGACGTGTACATGTACAAAACACAAAGAAAACCACTCGGATTAAAAAACGAGCAACAAATGCTATTTACGATATTTCGAAGGAGTGTTCGATATCTCGATTACTACTACTCGTTGTGCTCAAAGGCGTCCTCGTGAGAGAGAGAGAGAGAGAGAGAGAGAGAAAAAAAAAAGTATCGAACACCTCCCATCAAGCACCACAAATCGACATCATCGAAGACGACGATCGTAAAAAATCTAATTTCGGGTTGAGACTACTTTGGTCAAAAGGTAACAACAACAACACACTGTGAGAGATCTTGCAGAAACGAGTAGCGAAAGAAAGGAAAAAATAAGAAAAAACTCGAGCGACAAAAAACACAAAAGAATATAAAAGAACAGAAAGAAAAAGAAAAAAGAAAAATAAAGGAAAAAGGAATACGGTTCTGTGTCGTGTTTGACTGTTTTCAACCAATTTACTGACCTACCGCTAAATCAGTGTCGTACGAGAGTTCGTCCCCGCCAGCCTCCTCCACTCTTCTCTTCTCGCTCGAAAATTCCACCATCTGACGATTTCGTTATCGCCCGAGTGACGGAGCAATAATAAGAGAGAGAGAGAGAGAGAGAGAGAGAGAGAGAGAGAGAGAGAGAGAGGAGGAGGAGGAAGGGAGAGGTCGAAAGAAAGGAACTAGTTTTCATCGAAACCCCCGGGTCTCGAATTTGGCCCACGTCTAGCTCGTTCTGCTCAATCGCTTCCATCTCCCTCTGTCGATCTTTAGAACGTCGTTCTCGCTTCTTATCGCATCGATCGATGTATGATGCGAGATCCTTCGGGACGAAGCGCGTCCTCCATTCTTTTCTCCTCTTGTTTCTTTTGTTTGTCTCTTTTTCTTTTGCACTCTCTCCTCTTCTCCTCGTCGTTGGCATGACAAAAGAGAGGAGAACACGCTCACGGACTCTTTGCTATTCGCTATCCTTTGTACGCAACACACGAAGGTGAGGAAAGAAGTTTCTCCTCGAAATCCCTGCTTCTTTTGTCTTCTCCCAAAGGAACAAACAGGGCACGCGCGCCTTCTCTTCTCTTCTCTTCTCTTCTCGAGCCACCACCTTTTTTCTCTTTGTCACAACCTTCTCTCGAGGTTCCTGCTGTCGTCGCCGCCGCCGCCGTCGTCGTCGACACCCTTAATAAATAAGCTTCTCTCTGGTTCTGCGCCATCTTGAGATCCAACATGGTCCCCTCTTCGGGCTACTACACCGCCGCACACCATCGACGACGACCAGACCAACCGGATTGACATTACTTCTTTCCTTTCCTACGGAAGTAGAGTACTTGCGGATGTGCTTGTTTCTTAATACGACGAGAGTGCGCAACACAATACATCCAACCAAGTTACTTGAAACAATACATACACACACGTATATGTATATATAGCTATTTATATATATACGCGCGCGCGCATACATAAAAGTATATGCGTGTACGTAATATACCCATGCTCTTTTACGATGCGCTATTAACCAATCGACAACGTGATACATAGTTAATCGGTTAAACAACGGGATACTTTGTTATCGATGCTTCGTTAATATTGGAGTTTGCTCCGAAGAGCACTACGGACTAGTTGCTAAATAGAGATCAAACGAGAGGGAATATTATACGGGTGTTATATAAGAATATAAAGAGACAAACGCAATTATATAAGTTGTATGTACGTATATACATCATGTTATTAGACACGCCGCAGGAAAGTCAACGGACTTTGCGGAGTCGCAAGATCGAATCGCAAATCGAACGGAATCTCTCTACAGACCTATAGGATTTGCTACGAAGGACGATGGTCGGTGAAAGCTTAGAACGGATTTTCTATGACTACGAATAAAGGACAAATGCTCGAGCCTCTTGGTTCGCGTTACCCAACGTTACGAAATCACAACTGCCGATCAAACGTAATTAGAAATATCTTTATTATGTCTATCGCATACGTTAAAATCGTCGTAGTCTGTCAGAAGTGTTCAAACGATTAATCGGATATCTCGTAAAAGGTAACGATAACGCGTGTACAATGATTCCTAATCATTCTAAGCTAACACTCTGGCCGAAGATCATTATTTATGTAAGCCATCATTGAACCTGCGCGTATCCTACTACCCACTACTACTACTACTACTACAACTACTATTATTACTACTCTACTTTCACAGCTCGTGTAATTATTACTTTTGACGAATGAAAAATTTACTCCAACGAGTAGGACGATTTATTTTTTTATTTTATACCTCTCAAAGACCATTAGAAAGATGCTGCGGAATAAAGAAAAGATGAAATTGTTTTTGCAAAGAAACGCTCGATTTCGAAAGTAACTCCGTCGTTACGATCCAATAGCTGTCGATGAAGAAAGAAGAGAAAGAGAGAATGTGCGGCGCGTAGCGTGACCATAGGAAAAACCAAAAACAAAACAAAAAACAGAGAAAAAGAGATGAAGTTGGGTATAGGGAAAAAAACGGAAGGACGAGACAAAAAAAAGTGAAACGGTAAAAAGCCAGAGAGAGAGAGAGAGAACGTCGAATAAAACACAAACTCGTTCTGTGGTTGCTTTTACGACCTCGTAATAAACGATCGAAAAATGAAATAAAAAAAAAAAAAAAAAAAAAAAAAAAAAAAAGTAGAGAGAAATTTGTTGGAACTGTCCAGCGATATGGGAACGCGATTCGTTATCGCGTTAACCGTACAAAATGCTTCCTATTTCGAATCGATCGAAAAAGGACGAATAAGGATTCCATCGAAAAGGAAGATTTCCTGCGTTTTTGCCATTCCCATCACGCGGAGCTAAACCCGTTTCGCGAGATTATGAGAGGGAGAACTCGTCGAGAAATTCTGACATCGGTAACATCGGGAACCTACGGACGAGTCTACTTACCGACTACAGCGTATACGCGCGCGCGCGCGCGTGCTCGTTTACCACGGCTACGTAACGCGGAACGTGGTGAAGTAAATCTCAAATAAACATACGTAACAGTTACACACACGCGTACACCATTCGCGAAAGGATCTAAGAGCGATCTAAGTCGTAGGAGGAGTCATTTTCGTTTTTTTTTCTTTTTCAACGTTACATTTATATGGTTATGTATGTTAGAGTGATACTTTTCTAACGATTACCCTACTTCCATGTAATATGCAGAGAGAAATAGAGAGTCAAAATGTGCAAAGAGAGAGATAGGAATCATAGAAGGAATGGAGAAGGAAGAGAGAAAGGTCGATCGGTGCAAGAGAGTCAGCTAAAAAAAGAACGAGAAGCGCGAGAGTAAAAGAGAGAGAGAGAGAGGGGGGGGAGATAGAGAAGAAAGGGCGACGAACGAAGGAAAAAAGGAGAGAGCGACAGAACACGCGCGCGCGAAGGGAATTTCTTGGCGAGAGAGGCAGAAATCCTGACCACACCCATCGATTCGATCGTTGCGGAATCGCCGATCGGCAAGCTTTTTCCCTCCTTTTAATCCGGTCGTTGGATTAAAAACACCGACGATACACAATGTGGCTTTTGCTACGCGAACGTCGAGAGGACGTTCTAACCTAAATTTGATCGCGTGCGTGACTCTATTCGATCGAGTCAAACTTATTGCAGGTTCTTCTAAGAAACGTAGAAAGTATCGAGGTGTGCCAGATTCTGAGATTTTTCGTTCGCCATTTTTGTTTACCCCCACACGGAAATTAACTTTTTATTATTATTTCGTTCGGAAGAAACTCGTCGGCATGCTCCATTTAACTTTGCTAACAGATAAGGAAGCTATTTTTTCTTTCTCTCTTTCCTCGCGCCACTCCTCTCCCCCTCCCTCCCTCTCTCACTCTTCCATGGTGGTTTCTTTACCTGGGCTCGGTTAGGATCTGGTAATTAGAGGAAACTCACAATAGACAATACACCGTGTCTTGGTCACCGTTGGTCCACCGTTCGCGCCCGCACCCGGTGGTCCATAGTCACTTCACCAGGCCCGACAACCAGATTTCGTACCTGCATCCTTGAAAAAAAAAAAGAGACAACAGCGGTTCTCAGCTGAAAAGACTTTTCATCAACGGGCCGACGATGGCTCGCCATTTTTTAAGCGTAGTCCTTCTCTCTAATTTCTTTCTTTTCTATTTGTTTATCTTTTCATCTGTCTAGTACTCTTTCCCACTCTTTCATTTCGTTCGATGGCAAAACGTCGCTGGGAAAGTCTGCGGAAGAAGTCTCCTTTTCTCTGACTCAACCAAGAAAACATGTCAGAGACTTTCCTCTTTTCTTTTCCCTCTCGAACCTCTAAACGTGTCCGCCGCTCAAATACACAGCAAATATATATCTAACGATTTACTCATTCCAGCGTCGTTCCGACGAAACGGAAAGAATATAATATAGTCTACCATAGAAGCTTATGTAAGAAGTTCAACGCGAAAGAGACAATCACAAAAGTCTGCTATAATACAAATACTTCCTCTTGCGCTTTACTTCAAACGTGGCTATGCGTTAAAGAGCAATGGGTGATATACTAATGACGATTAAATTATCAATACATCTAAATCTAAACGATATACACAACTATATATATACATATATATATATATATATATATATATATATACACATACACACACATACCAATAGATAATATGCGCAGTAAAACAAAAAATGATCAGTTGACAAAATAAGCGACGATACTTCTACATGTATACATATATACATATACATACATACATATATATAGTGTATACATGATTATAAATTAGATGCGTTGAGTTTGCCGCAACTACCAGATATCAAATGTATAATATATACGTGTGTAATAGATGTAACAGTGCCTCGCCATACCAATTGCATAAAAAATAAAGCCACGGATATACTAAAAATCGGTGACTCACTTTCAACTACTCAAGCGATATATAAATATAATATAATATTATAATAATTGTGCTAAAACAGCGTTTTTTTAGATAGTCATTGGCGGCTATCGTACAATGCCCGATGTTTATATTTCCTACTAATATAACTAATTGATTGCGCGAATAAGAGGAAGAAAGGGAGGAGTGAGGAGGGGAAATGACGCGAACGGAACAATGGTCCTAGCGAATAAAAAAAGATATTCCCGTTACAGCTATACGAATCCAGAAGAATTATTCTCCGTCGTTATGTCGCTGTTTCTACTGTTTTCTAGCGATCTCTTCTATCGTCCTCGAAAAGTACTCGTACTTTGCGACGAGCTTCAAACTCGATTGGAATTTGTTTCCTGCAAAGTTCTCGCAAGCTTCGGATACTCGAATGATCGTCATGGTAGACGTTCCGTCTACTCCCAAGTATCTCAAGAGAGAGAAAGAGAGAGAGAGAGAGAGAGAGGTTGGAGAAGAAAGCAAACAAAAAAAAAACAAAAAACAAGAAAAAAGCAAAAAGAAATAAAAAGAACGAGGAAAAGTCTCGAAAGAGAGTGGAAATTTCGATGTCGCACAAATTTTCTAATGAGAGAACGTAGGTGGATGAAGTTAAAAAAGTATATGAAAGAAGGGAACGGAGGAGAATGAAAAAACGACGTAACTTGAAAAGTTTTGTCCTTCCCTCCGTGCAGAGCGAATATCCACGTCCATCATCGCGGAGTTCCTTTGACTTCTCTCGGTTTTTATTTTATACGGATTTATATACGATTGTGAAAAGGAAAATATTAAAAATGTCTTTATTTAAAGCAAGCTTAATTTTTCCAGCGCATCAAGGTCACTTTGTTAATTTTCTTGCAATTCCTAGTAACGACAGGACGACTATCTAGGAAGAAGTAGAGGGGAGGAGAGAGAGAGAGAGAGAGAGAGAGAGAGAGAGAGAGAGAGAGAGAGAGAGAGAGAGTGAGAGAGAGAGAAAATAACGTAGGAGGAAATCCATAGGCGTAAAAGGCGCGCGGGCGCACAACACGCAGCTCTCTCGCACAGTTTTCGAGAAAGTGGTGGGGGATGAGGCTAGACACGATGGAGGGAAGACAAGAAGGGGAAGGGGGAGGGAGAGCGAGAGAGAAAGCAAAAAGGCACGATAGGGAGAAAGATCGGACTATATGCCGGGGCACATCGGGTCGATACTCGTTTCCAACGAATCGAGAAAATTCTTCCGAATGACTCGTCTAATCCACACACACAAACACACAAGCATACGCATTCGTTTGCGAGCAGATAGTAGAATAAAGTGCCATTGAGATAGATCCGTTCGATGATCCGGCTCGCTGCGAAACGATATATATATATATATATATATATATATAATGTATGTATGTATATATATATATATATCCCGTGAGTCGAATAGATTCTAAGACATAGGTAACAGCAATCCAAGGCTCGATCAATAAAGCACAATGTTGAAACAAAAGGAGATTGCTTTTTCTTTTACATTTCCATGCGAGTAATTAGCCGGAGCGTCTCGGGCACTTAAAAATAATTTACACTTGAGTCCCGAGAATCGGATCGTTTGAGTGCTCGAACGCTAACGACGCTGCGAAGAAGGTACACAACACGAGTGGTGCCAAGTGTCGAAGAGACGACACAAGGAGTCGTTTCGTAGCGAAAATGCGCGCGAAAAAATATGGAATATATCGAAATTTGTTTTTATCCCCTTCTTGGTATTTCTATAACTTTTCCTCCAACCGATTATATCAAACTCGTTTTACGAATAGTTACGTTTTGTACAATACAAGCTGCAAGCAATAATAATAATCCGTCGTAAATCGAAATGAAAATTAATTCGATCAGAGAACGAGTCGAATTGAAAGCCTCTCTCCTCCCTCTCCTCGTCGATCCCAATTTTTGACAACCCCGTAGACGCATAGGCGTCGCTCTTAAAAAAGAAAAAAAAAAAAAAAAAAAAGAATCAAGGTTCTTCGGAAGGTGGGGGTAAATCTCTCTCGGAACAGTCGGTAAACTTAGATTCCTACCTCCGTGCGAACGACTGCTGCCACCAACGTCGTCTGCGACACCTCCCTTTCGCACCCACCAACACCCTATGAACAACCGTCGTCGTCGTCGTCGTCGTCGTCGACGCCACCCCTTCGGCGAACCTATCTTCGCCTGGTCAATAACCTCCGTGCTCTCTCGCGTACAACGTCTATTATAATCGTCTCCTCGTTTGAGAGCCTCTGCTCCTCTTCTACGGGTCTTTTTCCTTCTTCCTATCGCTTCTAATCGTGGCAAATTCTTTCCTCCGAGACATCCATATCCGATTTCAGCAATTTATCCTACATAAATTACCGAAATCTTTCTACATCCGAGCCGTCATATCGGACGATATCACAGAGAGGAGCTCCGTTGAGAACCACCGTCGTCGTCGTCAAACTTACCTCTCGAGGGAAGCCTTAAGAAGTTATCACGACGTAAGTGTTTCGAGATAGACGGCCAGGGAGTGAGAGAGAAACTATCCGAGAGTTTAAAAGGATGTCCCTGTCGATGCTGCTCGAAGAGGAATTATTATTTATGACGGAGAGGATGCGAGCATTGTCAAAGATAATTAATAGAAACTTTCCTCCTCTTAAATGAAACCAGAGAGAAATCGTATAATGGATATTAATCGTGTCGAAATCGACGATTAATTATTATCGATCGACCATTGCAACGAGCTCGTGAAAAAGTCATTAAAATCGATGCTAGGAACGCGATTAAAGAATTTCAAATGACGAGAGTACAGCGGCGTACGATCTTGTACGAATTCATTCTCCCTGGAAATTGCAAGCGTAAGGTGATGCCATCTGTACTGGTGGTCTCGAAGCGAGTCTTAAAAATCATCCCCCTAAGATCAATACTCCGTACGCGAATGGGCACGAAGTCTGTAAAATGCAAAGTCTAGCGGTCGCTATTCTCTTTCAATTTTTTACAAAACGTCGTCGATATTCCTCTATCGTATCGATCTAATCCTCGTTACTCGTAATTGCACGCAAAATTTCATTCGAGTCAAGTCAATTCTCTTTATGCGTTCGGTAGAGATGCGGATTCTCCAGAGTCGCTAGGAATTTATATCGTTTGCCGAGAGAGAGAGAGAGAGAGAGAGAGAGAGAGAGAGAGAGAGAGAGAGAGAGAGAGAGAGAGAAAATCGACCAAGGGAGTTCAACATGGCTGCTGTGCCTCCTTGGGTAATCGATGATCATTAGCGAAGAGCTTGTTAAACAAATGCGAGCAGAGTTCGGACGATTTAGAAACGCATGCTCTTTGGAAACCCTACGGAGGGAGCCAAAGGATGTATGGATATGGAAGACCCATGAATTCGGGTCGGGTATTTGGCTTAGGAGAGTGCTTATCAAAGGTTTCTTCGCGAGTCCTCTTTGCGGCTTCTAACGAGATAATTCGATTTCTACCACTTCTATCGCTCCCTTCTTTTTCTCTTTCGAGGGTGTTTTAAACATTTTTTCCCTCCTCTCAACTTCCTTGCAAACTCGCGACTTACGAAATTGATTCTTCTTAAAAGAGAGTCACCTAGAAGAGAAAATAAAGAAAAAAAGGAAAAAGAAAAAGGAAAATTATAGGTGCAACAGGTCCGTCGAAAGAGAGGAAAGAGTAAATACATATACATATTTATTTATATATACGTCTATGTACGTAGACGCTATCGCTAGAGATTCTGCGCGTCGAGTAGTCACGACGAGAAAATTCCTCTTAGAAAATTAATTACTCAGGATCGATCGATTCACCGATTTATTCGAACAGACATCTTTTAGCGTTTAGCTCGTAAACTAAAATGGGTCATCACGTCATACCGAGAACTGGCTCTATTCGAAACCGACGATTCAGCCCACTCGTGCGTTTCCGAGTATCGAACTTTCCTTCGAAACGGATAAAGGAGAGAGGCGAGTAAATACGGAAAACGCATGTCGAGTACCCTCTCTCTGCTCGAACGAGCCGACGTAAAAAATTATTCCTAGAAGTAAGACTCAGGGAGGAGGGAAGCATATTTTCAAGCTGCATTCGATGGAAAAAAAAAAAAAGAAAAAGGAAAAAAGGGGATGGACGGACTTCTACCGCTTCTAATCGTCACAATGAATATATATGTACGACGAATGCTCCTTTACTAATAATTCTTTTAATGAAATTGACTGAAAACGAAAGAGCAAGGTACACAGTATGCTTTCGGCTGATCATAAGCAATAAAAAAAAAGGAGGTTGAATAGGGGTGAAAAAAAATTGCAGAGCTTTGCACTCGTTTCGAGGCGAAACCGTTTCGAAGGGGCTGACTCGGTGAGCATCAACAGCGATAGAAAAGCGTGTTTACTCGTCGTTGTCGTCGTGTCAGCGATTCCAGAACGTATTATTCCCTGAGCGAGTTGACAATCTCGTCGGTTTAGCGTGCGTGCGCGCGCGATAGAGAAAGAGGAGACGGGGAGTGACGAGAGATCGAGGGAAACGCGTGTGGAAGCACTTAACAGGCACGGTGGTCTACGCTTCCCCAAGCTCGTCGAGACGCGATTAAAATTGTGAATTCCACCCTATACCGAGAGAGCATACACAAGATGATCTCGAGTTCCGTTCTACTCGGAGGGAATCATTAAAGTTTCGCTCGATCGATGTTACTACCGCTACTGCCATTACTTTATCAAAAAAAGTCTTTTTAATTTTACACCGATTTTGACATGTCGTTCGAGTCTCCGACGAAAGCTTCTTACCGAAGATTTTCTCGATGGACTACCGTTCAAACGTTTCCAATCACGAGAGTCATCGGGCGTTCATCGATCGATACTTTTCAAAACTCTTTCCTCTCCTCCGAGTAGAAACTTTTGCTTGGTTGCGCTTACACAACTGCCTACCTACGTAGAAAATACTCGAAGGTTTACATTTTATTTATAAAAAGAAAAAAAAAAAAAAAAAAAAAAAAAAAACTTTTTTTTTCGTTTGCAGTTATGGCATACGAAAAAACCCCAGCCAGCCATTCATCTGGACAATCGATATCGACTGATGAGACACGAGCCAATGCTCGACGTCGATGGAAACGAAACCAACGAAATCGGTGAGGATGACATGATCGACATAAAGGATCCACCGAAGGAAGGAGAAAAGGATCGAGAATAATGGATATTTAAGCCTGCGAAACCATTTGAAACTTTACGGCGTAAGATTTTAGGTTGGTCGAAAAGCAGGGGCCAGGGCAAAATCTTTAATGAGAAATAACACAAAAATTGGACAGGACAATCCTCGAAGGACTTGCAACCCGAAGAGGATTAGGTATTCCTCAAAAGTCGCCGTAAAGTACGAAATTGTTCGAACCGATGTGACCGTTCTCTCGTGCCGACCTCTAATCTTTCCTTTCGAAATCCCGAAAATCCCTTGGTTGTCTCTCCGTTTCCCTCTCGCTTTTCACCCGCCGTCCGCGCCATCAACGTCAAAATTATTCTTTCGGAAACACAAAAATTTATGTAGGATGAGAATTGCTCGTAGAAATAAACAAAATAAAAGAAAAGTTATCGTCATATATTCTCCTCTTTCAAGCGATTTTCGACGCCTACTAAAAGACCTTCCACGTACATTTACGATTAAGGGAATGGGAGAGAAAGAAAGAGGACGTTTCGTCCTCGAAACTTTAGCTGGAATTTTAATTTCCCAGAGACCTAATCCCATCCCCGCATCAAAGCGTACCCGCATTCACGTATCTAATTAAGAGAGACGGTCGAGAAGAGCTACTAATCGCAAACTTTTCTACTCTTATTTTTCTCAGCTCCAGCATAAAATAATTTCTTCCATCTATGAAGGAATTCTTTCCAAGAGAACCTGACAAACTTTGGAAACGTATTCGCAAACACCGTTGTCGTTCAACATTCGCAACAAACTCGATTCCGCATAACAACGTTTTATCCCCAACACCCTGATGTCCCTCGCATCGGACGCAATCCAAACGACAAGGTCGTTGTCTTGCGTCTAAATAAATTATAATTTTAATTTGCTAAATCGAGAGTAATCGAAACGAGGCTTTTACGTAAGAGTAAACAACGATCAAGGGGAGGAGAGAGAGAAAAGCAAAAAGAAAAAAAAAAAAAAAAAGAAAAGAAAAAGCGCAGATAATAATGGCGCCGACGTCTCTCTTGGCAGGACAAGACGTATAGAGGCGGCCGTGTTTGAGCTTGCCGATCGAGTTATATCCGGAACGTTGTTATCTCGAGTTATATCGAGAGTACAAGCGAAAATAGGTTGAAATCTTGCACCGTACTAATTTAGGGCGTGGTACCGGTGCCTGTTGGTGGCTCGTAAAAGAGAGGAAAATGACAAGTCGTGTCGATAGGTCTCCCCCCCTCCCCATCGATCGAAAACTTTGCCGACGTTGACCCGATTGCGTCGATTTAACTCACGACGCGTGTATTTTTTTTTCCTTTTTACCCAAAGCTACCAAAAATGCGCTTTTTTCCTTCTATCTCGATCGAGCTCGTTAACTCTATAACAATTAGGAATCAACGTCGATGAGAGATCGCATAGATGCACCAGGTGACGACGGTGGTAGCAACAACAGAGAACGGCAAAGCTCGAGCGTACTCCCACTCTCCTTCTCGATTCAACGTCGATCTTCCGCCATAATGGTCAGAGCATAGTCAATGTTCGACAGCTGTTGCTTTTCCTCGCACACGACTACATATATCTTGTTAAGGCTGGTTTAACGTCCTCCTTACACACTCCTCTCTCGTACCAAGGTAGACCGTTTCTTCCTCGAGATTCATTCTCGATGCGGTCTGAAGGACTACGAGCTGTTTCCACGAGGCTAGAGCGTGTGTGTGTGTGTGTGTGTAAGTGAGAGAGAGGAGACGTATCGTATCATCGGCAAGGAGCGCAACAACGGGTCACCGAGCAGCAGCAGCAGCAGCAGCAGCCATATCGTCAGTGGCCGCTAGCAACGTCATCGACAACACAACACACATACATACACCATGTGTCCTCGCGACAAAGAGCTCATTCAACGGCGGACAATGGGCCTCCTCTCCCTTCTCTCACGGCTTACAACAGCACCGTTCGTGTCGTGCTTCACAACACCAACTTGAAAACCGAAAACTGGAAGAGAGATTGCCAATGGGCTTCGATGGATTTTTTAGATACTCGTATACACATATTTCGCTCGGATAAACTTTAAAAGATAAAGATGGAGAAGAACATATGAGTGCCATAAATGGTCAGATCGTTGATCCTTCAAGACGGTTGATGGATGGCCGAGGATTCATCAAGACCGTTCATTGAACGACTGGCACAAAAATAAAGAAAGACAACTAGAGCGAGAGAGAGAGAGAGAGAGCAGCGCGTGTACCGAGCCTTATGAACGACGACGACGAAGATACGTCTGGTGCATCCCAATCGTGGTTGGCCTTCGCTCTTTGAATGAGAACCATCGTGCCGTTAGCAATTTAGCAAAGCTCGCTGTCGGCAACAACGAAGCTCCTTCAGGATGAACGAACCGAGAAAAAGAGAGAAGTCGGTCTCTCTTTTCTCGTTTCTTCGCTCTGAGACTCCTCTCACGAGACGAAAAACGAGAAGAGAAACGCACGATGGTCCTCCATATATCTCTCTTTCTCTTTCTTCCGTACGTGCAGTACTGAGAGAGAGAGAGAGAGAGAGAGAGAGAGAGAGAGAGAGAGAGAAGCTACTATCTCTTGCGATGCCAGTTCAGAGTTTCGTCTGGTAAAAGCGAGCTACTCGAGAAAGGGTGTGGCTTACTTGTGTTGCACGAAGGAGGAATATATCTCTAGGTGCATACACGCGCGCTCACACGCACACACACACACGCGCGCGCGCGCGCTCGCAGATGTATAATATACGTGGAAGAGGACGAGTGGTGCTCGAGGTGAACCGCGAGATGAGAGGAAAGGTGCCGTCTGCTCGGACTAAACTGCTTGTTTTCAACGAAGTAGGAGAAGTAGCTTTACCTTCAAAGCGACCGCTCCTGACCACGGACTCGATTTTATTGGTTGAGTACGACGTTGCCTCCGGTGGCTCTAGAGAGACACACTCGCGAGTCCTCCGATGATCGTCTTACGACGAGCGCTCTCCTTTATCCCCCTGGTAAATTGGCCTTTATTGTTTCTCAAATAGACGCATGCACGTGCAATATTTACCGTAGAACGAACGAATAAAATCAAGGAACTAGATTCAAAGAATAGTTATATCTCTAAGTCCCTTTTTCTTCATTAAAGTCACGCATGACCTGTTGCTCTCTCTGTCGCAACACGATGTGGCAAAACCGGCCCCGTGAGTGACTCTAAAACGGCAGACATTTCGTGACACATTGCAGCATCGAAGGTTAGACTCGTTAAAATCTTAATTACTCTCGCTCCAACACGCAAACGTTCTCCTTTTAAATGCGACAAAAACTTTGCGATGTCGAGTGAAATATATACAATATATATCGAGAGAAATCTCTCTCGACGAATACGCATGCACGCATTTTTACATGAATAACTTATTTGTACGTAATATAATGAATAAAGAGTAAACGATAAATCTCGTCAGATAGGATAATCAAAAGCTCTTTAAATGCGTAAGCGAACAAAGTTTCTCTCAACCAAACGATCTCACGAGTGACCGACTAAACGTTGTGCAATAAGGAAAGTTTGTATTCCGAGGTTCTGCCAACGATTTTAATTAACGATTGCTTTTAAACTTATGGACCACGGCGAGCGCTTCGCTCTCATACTCCTCTGTTAACTCGAAAACGCGTACTTTCCTTATCGTTCCAATATAGATTTTCACCACTTTGCAATTTTATCTTTTTTTCTTTTCCCCCTTCCCAGAAAAAAGAGAGCCGCCCTCGTCGATTCTTCTCGTCTACGGAGATGATATACGTTTGGAATTATTTTGAACAATATTACGCACGACGAGAACTCTACGAACGTTAAATAAAATATAAAGGGTAGCTCGAGGAGTTTCTGTCTGTAGCTTACACATGAAATAAATGAGACAGAGTGCTCGCAGCTGCTGCTGTCTCGCACCTGGCGAGGAAACCTTTCGATCCTTCCAGCTGTAATAAATACAGAAAGAGAGAGAGGGAGAGAGTTCAGATATCGGAAGGGGCCCTGTAATTCCAGGCGAGTCTTCGCCGAGCGGAAATTTTCCAAATTTTAGGGCTTCGGCGAGTTCTACTCGGCCAAAGTGGATCGATTAGACAATTTTTTTTGCTTTGTTATCTTCGCGAGAAATTTTGCGTAACGCAGAATTAACAAGAACTTACCGCCGAATCGATTCGGAGCTCTTTCGCCGAGCCAACTTCAAGGCAGAGAAATCAATGAGGTCGCGTGCGTCGCTATTGTATGAAATATTTGCTTAAAGTCTCGTGTACGAGTACCCTAGTATTGTCTTGTTCTTTTGTTATCTTTGAGAATAGCGTTGACGACCGTACGTCGAAGGAACGTACGACGATTGTTAATTAAAGAAACTTTATGAAATAAATCTCCTATCGTTATCGAATATGTCGGTGTATGTATGTATACATATAATATATATATATGTGTGTGTGTGTGTGTGTATTCTCTACGCATTGAATGAAAAAAGAAAAAGAAAATTTCTTACAAAATCCTAGTAAAAGTATTTTCTCTTCTTCGACCTTATATCGGAATCGTCTTCGGTATCAGCAACACCGTTGCGCTTTTGACAAAGGAGAATTGAATGGGAATGTGCTGACTGTGACGAGCCCGAGCACTGAATATTCCGTTTCTTTCTTGATATCGCTCTACAGCGCGCAAAGGAAGAAATGTAAACGTTGAATGCACGTGAGAAATAATAAAGAGAGGCAGGAATATATATATATATATATATATCACCCGTATATAGTAAGTAAAAAGGTGTAACGAAAAAGGTGTCTGAAGGGTCTTGGAGTACAGCGGCTGCTTCCACCGGGAATGGACAAAATAATGTTAAAGAACATCGCTGAAAATGAATAGGTATATGTATATGTACGTTATACATCTTTTTTGATGAAACGTTTGTGCTTTTTGTTTTCTCTTCGTTCGGGCCAATAATCGCGATCTCTTTTGCACGTCTTATGTACATAAAACGATAGCGTGCACACCGTGGAACCGGAGTAAAGCTTCCAACGACATTGGATTCGTTGGGCATTTTAATCAAGTCGATAAGATGCGCCGTTACGCACAAAAATTCTCCAGATATAAGGTTAGAATCGGTTAATTGCTAAAATTAATTACAGTCTGGTGGGAACGGAGATAGGCGTTTCACGAATGACGGATTTAATTTGATGAACTTAGTTGGGCCGATCCTCCTCTCTGAAAATAATAACGATGAGTAATGACGATGATAACAACAATGATGATAGTAACAATAGAAATAAGAAGAAAGGCGAATTCGTGCTTCGACGGAGATGTAAGGAATAAGAGAGAAAGAGAGACGCTGGTAGCAAATAACGAGCGTTTCTCCGCTCAGTCGAGAGAACAAGAATCCGACAATAGTTATCTCGTTATTCGAGACTCGCTGGACCGTGTTCCCCGAAGTTACACGCGAAACGCCCAAGGTAAAACACGATCCTGTTGAACTATACGCGAATCGATGCGCCCTAGTAGCACAACGCCATTCCTCTTTTTCTTTTTCTTTCCTCCCCCGGCCCAACTAATCCAAATTCAATGTTGGTACTTTTACCTCGAGTCGATGCGACTACACGCGTAAAGAAATAATAATAATAATAATAATAATAATAAAAACGTCCGAAGAGGGTAGAGGACATTTTTTTCCGTGACCAAAAGGGCGCTCAGGGGAAAATAGCCCATTGGGTTATTTACGTCCGGGATAAAATCAATGGCGCGATTCTTTTGAAGGATCGCTCACAAACGCTGAATCAAATAATCACGTAACTTTCAATCAGGTGGTTATTACCAGAGTCGAATGAAGGAAATTCGACGAGTAGGACAGAGAAATTCACGGAGAACGAAACTTTTTTACTTTAATATGCTATCCGCGAATGGGACAAAATTCGCAAGGAATACAATTCCATTTTTTACGAATTCGACGTAGAGATGCGCGCGATGATCGAAAGATCGGTGATATTAGTCCCCGTGAGTGGAAAGATTGTGAAAAGACCTGTGACTCGAAGAAAAAACTTTAACGAAAGGAAAATTTTCTATCGGCGAAGAAAAAATTACGTGCTCGAACGATAATGTAATACCTTGAAGAAACAATAAAAAGAGAACAATAACGATCGAATTAATTCGGGTCACGGAGGCAGATCCTACTTTCGAAGCAAAACTATCAATCGAGTTACTCAATGTCACAGTCAATGAAATAGTCGATGCTCGACGATTACCAATGATTTTTATATGGTTCAAGTAAATAGGCTAACAATAAAGTTGACTAATTTTTCTTTCGATTTCTTATCCGCTCGTTGCCGCCTTTCCTCCTCCCAAACTCAATCCAATATATATATATATATATATATATATATATATATATATATATAATTGAACGAAAGAAAGATAAATTTTCATCGGACGAATGCGGATGGTAGAAAGAAGGAAAGGCTCGACGCTCGTAAATCGAGAAGAGCGAAATAGCAAAGTAAGAGAGTGCCGCGGTACGAAAAGAGATTGTGGGTGTGGGGAGGAGAAGAGCAGGCCGTCGCAAGAACGACGGAGAAGTGGAAAGAACGTATGCGGGTTGTGTAGGGGAATAGGAAGAAAGATACGGATGGTTATGGTCTGATGGGAGAAGCGAGAGAGAGAGGCGAGGAAAAGAGGGAAACAGTGGCAGGCACACCACGTGCATCGACCGAGGTCTTTGTCACTGGAAACCACCGTACTCGATTTCTCTCTTCTTCCTCTCCGTTTTTCTATTCTTCGTAACGCGAAGCCAAACTTCTCTTATTTCGAAAAATCTTCCAATGAAGATATCGAATTTGAGATCGAGTGAGAAAAATACAGACGCTCGTAACAATAGTATCCTCCTATTACTAACCCCGGCAAGACGCTGTTATATATTCCTTTTCTATTCCGCGTAATCGCGATCACGTGCGCCGCTGTACCTCTCTCAACATTCGACAGCTATGCTTAATCCGCCGTACCAGTTCTCGTTCATATTAGCTTCGCAGCGTATTTGCCAAGAAAGTAAACGCAAAAGAAAATTTCCCTTTCCTTTTTCTTCTTTTACTTTGTAGCTCGAACGATTAAGAAAATATATATGATTCGTAAATCTATTCAAAATTCCCGAGATATAAGGGCGTACGATCGAGAAGAGAATTTTTCAAAGTGGAGGAGAGAAAGCCGAACGTTGCCTTTTCTCTCACTTTCGAGAGTGTTTCTGCCCCCCCCCCCACCTCTCCCCTAAGTGGAACACTCCGAAAGAGAGCAATTTGCTTCTAGTTCACGAACGAGTCACCGTCCAAACTACTAATTACGACGGTCCCGCGCTTTCCGATAGAAAACAAATGGTCCGATGAACGTTTACTCGCAACGAAACTGCGCGAGCGCGAAAGAATCTCGATGGAGGGAGAAAGAGAGAGAGAGAGAGAGATGCAAAGACAGACTACTCTCGCTGTCCGTATATTTCATCGGTAAAACGAAAAAAGCAACGAGAGAGGACGTATAACGAAAAATTGGATCGTTCGGACGAAAACGTATCCCTGGATAATTATTATTATTATTATTATTATTATTATTATTATTATTATTATTATTATCATCATCATCATCATCATCATCATCATCATCGCCGCCAAGGGAGTTAGAACGAAGTCGTAATTATTCCTTCCGCAATTAATTAACCTAAACGAGCGCGCGAGATTTGACGGACACACACGGTTTAGCCTTTTGCGGCGGGATGTCACTCTCGTGACGGCACTCGAGAGCCATGCGTTCCACTTTATCGGGGATTATCATGCACGAGGGGCTTATCAACGATATACGTGTACACTTTAATCGCTCTCCCTAACGATCATTCGCATCGGAAATTATTTATCGAACGTAACCAAGTTACCTTTACCCGAAAACCGACTATTTCTCCTCCTCTTATGAGAATACTCTGCGATTTTCTCTCTCTCTTTCTGTCTACCTTTCGTTACGACCAAAATTTGACATTGTCGTCGGTTATCATTGGAGATTGGCACCTTTGATAATCGTATACGTCCACAGATCGAGTCCAATGTCGCTTCTTCCACCACTGCTCTTAACGATCTCCCCTTAATGGACTTTAATAGCCATCTTCGTCTTCGCATACTTCCGTGTACTCTCGAGAGTCTAGCGAAAATAATCTTTCAAGGCCGATGACAGACAACGCCGCGCGTCAAGAGCTTCCAAGGATATGCACGGATTATATATCGCAAGATAGTTTCAAGTTTCCCGCCTTAAATTCGTTCCTTCATAAAGATCCGAGCTTTCTCTTTTTCACTTTCTCCATTTTTATTCTAAATAGTCGTAATAGCTTGGAACGAAAACTATCTTATATATTAACTCCGATTGGTTAGATTTTCCTCTCCTACGAGTTACGTTCCAGGCTTTTACGTCGTTTCGGAAAGCAATCACGGTCGGCGTAAAAAAGGCGCGCGCGCACGCGCAATCGCTACATATTACTTTTTATTCTCTGCAAAAAAAAAAAAAAAAAAAAAAAAAAAAAAAAAAAAAAAAAAAAAAAATGGAGAAAATAATCTGTTAGCGCACGTGGCGCTTCAAATCGTCGACGCGACGAAAGAGAGAATAAATGGCGCCAAGCGTAACGGATAGATGGACTTCATTCGCTGTCAAATCGTAACTGCACGAGAAGCAATCGAGCGATTTTATTGATGAAAGAAAAATATACCTGCCCGCATGATAATAAATAAAAGAACGAGGCAGAAAAGTTGAGAGAAGGAGAAAGATGGAAAGTATCGAACGTACCATCTGTTTTTGCGTTGTCAGGACGACGAGTACTACTCGGACGGTTAGAGAAGGAAGGGACGAAGACTGATGCCGATGGCCGCGAAGAAGAGAAAGTAACGTAATCCACGACACCCTTCGCGTCTTTTCTGCGAATCTCTTCCCCCCCCCTTTCCGCGTCCGATCACCACTTGGCATAACGCGTTGTCACGACGACCGATGAGGAATGTAAAGAAAAACAAAAAAAAAAAACAAAAAAAAAGGAAAAAAAAAGAACCAACGAAACCAAGAATAACCAACATATAAGGAAACGTTCATTTATATAGAATCGTGCCGTATACATTCCGAGTTCGGAACATTGCACGACTGTTAGTGCTTTATTATTTATATACAACCGTGCCGTGCCGTGCCGTGCCATTTAATCGTCCAAATATTTATATACATCGGAGAATGTCCAGAATGCATCTGAAATATAAACGTGTCAATCGGTTTGACAATTAAATGTCTTGGGGGAAAAAAACCTTCGCGTACTTTTACAATTACACCAGAAAATAGAAACAATATTCATAGGGATCAAACGCAAGCGTGATGTATAAAAATCGTGTGACGTATAAAACTATGAAAAACAATTTTGTGCATTTCGTTGCACTTCCACGACGCAATGCACATCTTATATAAACGAATCTTGATCCTTTTCCCACTGGCTGGCTACTACGATATACACGTTATATATTCTCATATAACATACAGCAACGTACGTATTTTCAAAAAAGAAAAAAATAACAAATGCATTTTGTACAATTTTATTGACTAACGCGCGCAGTTGGTACGATAGTACGTATTTTCGCCGCTAGTCGAGCACGAAATTCAAATGGCCGAACACTCGAGAAAGACAAGTTTTGTTTTCTTCGTAATAGACGCATTAGAGAGAGAGAGAGAGAGAGAGAGAGAGAGAGAGAGAGAGAGAGAGAGAGAGAGAGATGTTGTGATTCTTGAAAATGTGCGTGCGTGAGGAGGGGAGGTAACTACGCGACGAGAAGGCAGAAATGAGGAGAAAGCGATAGAAAAAGAGGGTGAGTGCCATCGAGCGAGCAAACTGGGGGAGCCTAGGACGAGAGAGAGAGAGAGAGAGAGAGAGAGAGAGAGAGAGAGAGAGAGAGAGAGAGAGAAAAGATGGCAGAAGGGGATAGACAAAGCCTCGACGCGTTGTTCCCAAGTCCGGGCGTACCTCTCGTGTGCGACGAGCATACCTATATACACGCTCGCTTCTTCTACGGTATATACAAGCAAACGATATATCCAAGCAAGAGAAGAAGGGAGAGAAACAAGCGATATTCCTTTTTCGTGCGAGTCGTTCTACGAAAGGAAACAAAGCGTGTAGCGTCTGTATGCCAGAACAGAAGGGAGAGATAAAAGGAAGGGGGGACAGGACGCACGAGGACGAAACGTGCAGGTAGAGGAGCAACGCTTTCTCTCTCTCTCTCTCTCTCTCTCTCGTTCGCTCGCTCTCTCCTTCTTTCTCTCTCTCTCTCTCTCTCATCCGACCGGTCGACGTGAGACGAAGAGAAGAAAGAAACGAACGAGTCGGGGAGAGAAGAAAAAGAAGACATGCGAAGAGTGAGAGAGGTTACGTCTCGAGGAAAAAAACGACAAAAACTCTTGCTCGCGTTTCGTGTATATGTGTGTGTGTGTGAGAGAGAGAGAGAGAGAGAGAGAGAGAGAGAGAGAGAGAGAGAGGATAGGCAGTTGGAAAGAGAAAGAAAGAGATTGTAGTGGTTCGTAGCTTACCCGACTGCCGGGAAGGTCGTGTAAGGAAACATCCTGACTCTTCTTAACTTCCAGGATCCCTGGCTTGCGTTCGGCTTTTCTCTCTCTCTCTTTCTCTCTCTCTCTCTCTCTCTTTCTCCCTCTCCGTTTCTCCAAGTATCCAGATATCGCGGTGTATCGCGATAACGATCGTTATCTCTCGCGTAGCTTTTTTTTCGCTTGAGTTCCTTCTCTCCTTTCCTTTCGACGAGAACGCTGAACCGAGAGACAAGGTAGCGCGTGGAAAGGAGAGACGACGCGCACGACGGCTGCGAGGACGACTCGGTAGCAAGTTCAAGGTCTCCGAGAGCACGCGATACGCGACACGATGCGACGCGACGCGGCTAAAAGGATATACCCAGCGAGGAGGGAATAAAGAAAAAGAAAAAGAAAAAAAAGAAAGCAAAAAAAACGTTATAGTCGAGAATTCTTCCTTTCTTCTCTCTTCTCGCGGTGGTAACGCGCGGAACGAAACGGAACGCGAGAGCCAGCGGGACGCGCGAGACAAAGGACGAAAGGGATCTGCGAGCAGCGCTCTGGCAGCCGCACGCGAAACCAAAGAGAGAAAGAAAGAAGGACAGATGCCGCACGTACTTTTCTCTCTTGCTCCTCGGTCTTTTTTCACAGATAGGCAGGAAGCACACGAGGCACGGTCACACCACTTTTAGGATATTACTTCTTTATCCGTTTCCTCTTTCTTCTCTGTCTCGTCCTATCCTTTGAGGCCTTCTTCTTCTTTCTCGCGTCACGCGTGCGCGAGAGGACGCGCCAAATCTCTCTCTATTTCGATTCTCGTTGATTTTCTCGAAAGGTACGACGCGACCGCGGTGAGTAAGTCGAGACTCGGGTAAAATCGAGGACCGATCGTTGCTTGCTTCGCCCTAAGGACGGACGCACGCACGCACGCACACACACACATACACACCATACACACACCACACATATATATATGTGTGTGTGTGTATATATATATTATATATATATATATTATAGACACGCGCGCGCGCGCGCGTACGGTCTTAGGACACAAGAAGAAAACTAGAAGGAAACGCGCGTCCCTGCTTCTCTCTTTCAACGATATGCGTCGACTATGCACTCGCACCGACTGCCGGTGCTCGAGTGGTGGGGGTAGCCCCTGCCTCGCCGGCTAGGCGGCAGTGGCGCCGCGCCGGCTGTCACGAGGGAGGGGGAACGTAGCTCGTTGGCTGAATACGTTTACCGGACGTTGAGCGGGGGTGAGGTTAGAAGGGGGCGCCCCTAGGATAGGTCGAAAGGATGCGGGGGGATGAGCGCGGGACGTGAGCGCACCCTCCAACGCACGACGGCCGTCACGCGTACTAACGGCTCTATCTCTCTCTCTCTCTCTCTCTCTCTCTCTCTCTCTCTCTCTCTCTCTCTCTCTCTCTCTCTCTCTCTCTCTCTCTCTCTCTCTCTCTCTTCTCGAAGTTTGTTGCGACTTTTAATACATTTTCCGACTCGATATCCTTCTCCTTTTTTCACAGAATCTAAAAATGGCCGTTATCGTTGGAGTAACGTGTTGATACGATCAATGACAAAGGAACTCTTCGAAACGAGGCAAGTGTCTTATTTTAAGAGATAAAAACCGAGCGATCATCGTATACACGAACTGCTAACGAATGTTCCGCATTTTTCTACCAATGGCCGTTTTCCTACGGCACGATTGTTATCTGAAAATAACGAGCCGCTTTAAATTCGATATAATAATAAACGATCTATCGACTATGGTGAAACGAACGTAATATTTCTTTGGAATGCGTTCGATCGTAATAGGGAATATCGACGCGTGCCAATAATTCGTAGTACCTCTGCCCTTCGATAGAGGACCCTGTATCGTTAAACAAGCTATAATCCGTTGCGACGGCACTGGCCAAAATTATGACGCGTCCCTTCGGTCGGTAAGCTGTTTGCAAGCTTGATAGAATTAATTAGATATATTCGTACGTGTATACGTTTGCGAACGAAAGCGCGCGCGCGCGCGATTTACACGGGAAATCTCGCTCGCTCCGTGGAGATCGTTTAATGAAAAATTTTTCACGAACGGAAAGACCAAAAACGCAAAACGATGAAATCAGATTTTATTCGGTCGAGACTTTGCGACCGCTACGAGACCGTTAACGCTTCGTCGGACGAAGAAGGAGACGACGGCACGTGTTCGCGAAAGAAAGAGAAAAAGAAGATATAAAAAGAAAAGAGAGGGAACCAAGCGTTCGTTACATGTGGTAAGCGTTCGTGCAAAGAGTAAATAACCAAGTACGTGGGGCTCGAAGCGAAACCGGTAAAGCGACGGCGGTGGGTCGACGCCATGAGTTATGCAACCGTAAGACGCATACAGTTCGTGGGTTTATGCGCTCGTAGGAGAACGTTCGACGGAATTATTATCTCTCGGTGAGATATATCGCAACGTCTTTTAGACGAACTACTCTACGAGCTAGCCAATCAACGTCGGATAGTTTTTTTTATCCTTCTTTCCTTTTCACTCCGTCAATTTCTTTCTTCCATTTTCTTTCGTGGACCACACGGTAAGCCGATAGGTCATGATCGGAAATAGCTGGCCAACCTCCAAATCGTCGGACAGATTCCGAGCGTGCGAGGAACGTCTCAAGGTGAATGCGTTGACCTTATTCGGTAAATATACGCAACTCTATGTGGTTATCAAGCGAAAAAAGAGAAGAAAGAAATAAAAGCTCGACTCTTGACGAGAGTATAACTTTTTTACTTTGAAATCAACGCCGTCGCGAGATCGTACCTATTCCAATTAAAGATTCCCGCGAAATGGGCGCATACATATGGAAAAGTCGATCGAACGGGGCAAGAAAGACGTCGGGGCGGAATGTAAAAATCGCGCGCGCGAAACGAATTCCACTCGAGTCGTTGCGAACAAAAAGCAGGAAGCGTTTCCTCTCTGCAATACGAGCTCCCTTTAAGAGGATTCGTTCGTTCGTTCGTTCGTTCGTTCGTTCGAGAGAGAGAGAGAGAGGAGACACCTGGGGGTGACCCGTTCGACGGCACTCGTCGTGCTTCCCTGTCCTTCTAGAGACTGGAATCGCGTCGTTCACCCTCTAGCCACGTGTTTCCCTTTATATCCTCGCTGTATATATATATATATATATATATATACTCCCCGATGCATAGGGAGGATGAGAACGGCGGTGCGGTCGTAGCAACTTTATTACGCAAATTCAATTTACCTCGTCTATCGCATCGTCGAGGAGCAACGAACCAGTAGACGGACTAACGCGCGGAGAGAGTACTAAAGTAGCAAAGTAGCAAAGTTTCCGCGATCAATTTGCAAAGATACTAGAGAGCTATCTAAAAAATGACATACCTATTACAGAACGATTTGAACGTTCCAGTACACGTCGCTGCACTTTTCGCGTTCTTATACGTATACGCGCGTAGGATAGATAGATGCCGCAACTACATCGGCCACGCACATTCGGCCGCGATCGTTAAACCGTGTAACTCGGCCTCGGTGAAAGCTATCTGGGTTATTTTACAAAGGAACTCATCCGAGGGAGCTCTTAACAAGTGCTGCGGGTCGTACAAGAGAGAAATAAAGAGAGAGAGAGAGAGAGAGAGAGAGAGAGAGAGAGAGAGAGAGAGAGAGAAAGAGAGATGGAAGAAGGGAATGAAACAAACGCGGTAACGATTTTGTGTCGACAAAGCCGACCGTTTGCAATTTCACCAAATGGAACTTTTCTTTAATACACGGAACGGGAACATAAGTAACGGACGAACATAAAAAATATCCATGTTTCATCAAACGTATCGTTTACGTCGGACAGAGGTGAAAACCGATAGGAAAGATCTCTTCTCGTTTTACAGGGAAAAAAGATAATTACGGGCTTACTATCTTTGCGAGCATTAACTCGCATTGGAATATCGAAAATGAAGGAACGATTAATAGGCGCAGTCGAGTTCGAATTTTAAGCGATCGCCACTGGCAGCTAGCGCCGTTTGAATATCACGGAAATTGAAACTATAAATTCTGCGATCCCATAAATTCCGTGACTTACCGAGCGTAAACTCTGTTCTCTCTCGTGGCTCGAACAGAGAGAGAGAGAGAGAGAAAGAGAGAGAGAGAAAGTCGTAAGTACTGTAAAATAACGAGCGCGAGCTAGCTACTACTTCGGAACATTCTCACCTCGAGGCTACGAGCCCGAAAGGCCTCTTACTTACGAAGATTCATTTTATCATTCTCTTCTCGCGTCGCAAACGCGAATAACAGGTAGCTACGTGACAGGAAAGAATTGACTACATAGTTTTCACGAGAAATCTGTTACGTGTACAAGGATCTTTGTTTTTTACAACTGCATCTACTAGTCGCTAACAACGCACTAATTAACATTAGTTCTTTAAAAGTCTTATATTTTCGAGAAGGAAAAAAATTTCTTTCCTAACATTTCGAGGATTCGATTAAATAAATGTTAACCTGTAAAACGTAAAATGGCGCTCGGTTGATCATCGTTTCGAAGAGGAAGGGAGCGAGAGAGAGAGAGAGAGAGAGAGAGAGAGAGAGAGAGAGATCGAAAATGGTTCTCTGGTCGGTAGTAGAACGTATTCTCGTCACGACGAGTTGCACCGGGTGGTACGGTGTGCCAGACACGAGCCGGTCTTTACTACTGACTGCCACTGCTACTACTACTACTACCACTACATACTCTTCTCACCCTTAGTCTCGTTCGACCTCACCCTTCGTTGCCGGAACACTCACTTAACTTCCATCCTTCCTTCTCTCTCTCTCTCTCTCTCTCTCTCTCTCTCTCACTCGCTTGCTCTCCGTCGAGACTTTGCGAGATTTTCCTTCTTATCGCATTTTCCCTCTCTTTCTCGCGCGCTTATCGCTTTCCGCTGCTTTGCGTAATTTTATCCACCACTTACTTGCGACACGTGCTTATAAATACGTAATCGTTGGCTGTCCGACATTATTTTGTTCACTTTTTATCAGATTTTTATCCATTCTCTAGTCATTCTCTCTCTCTCTCTCTCTCTCTCTCTCTTTCTCTTATTGCGGTCGTATCGAATCGAAAAGAAAGGAAAGGTGATAAAGCTCAAAGAGCACAAAGCTCTGCGCTAAAGCTCTTTTATTACGAATCTGTTTGTAAACGACACAGCCACGAGATCATGTCATTGAGGTATATCTCCTGGCAGAGATATCGTCCGACGCGATCGTTAGCAAAGTTCGTCCTTCGTCGTACCATCGAGTTTCTGGCCCCATTGTCGAGCCCGATACCGTATCGATTCCAAGGAGCTCGAGGTGGGGCTAAAAGTAGAAGAAAGAGAAACGAATGGAGACCCGGTGGAAAAGAGAAAACAAGTGGAAACGGAGAGAATGTTGGTTGGAAAAAAGAGAGAAGGATAGTACAAAAGTACGCGGCCCTCTTCGTTACTCTTATCGAAAACCGGAAGCAGTATCGACAGCCCTGAGGTCACTCCGATCGAAGATTTTTCGATTGTTGCCTCTCACGAATACTCTGACAAAAGAAATCGGAGCAAAGTTGGATCTCTAGTTCGGCAAGGGTGGTCCTACCTTGCTCGAGTTTAGAATTATAGCTGAAACGATATCTTGGTTCGAACGTTTCTCGACACTTTTGCTTCCCTTTTATTCTTGCTCCTTTTTCTTCGGCCCGATGAATTTCTAAAGATCGTAAAAGATTTTAATCGTAAAAACTCTCGCCGTGATTTGACAAGCGTGATTGAATCCGATTAGAAAATTGTGGGGAAAAAAAAGGAAAACGGAAAAAAAAATTCGCCGTCGAAAGTGGCACGCATCGTTGCGCACGAATTAACACACCGACGCGGCGTACGATTTCCTTTCTCCTAGTCTAATCTTTGTTCCTCTCCGTTAATCACGGAAATGCGACGTTAACGAGCGCGATTACATTTACACGAGCGATTACCACACACAGCGGCTCCTCCGTGGGTGTGTGCTAATCGTTGCTCCACATCTACGCTCTTACGATCGATTCGATCGACTCCGAGAGAAGCTACGCACACTCCCTGATATTTTTAACATTATTACAATAATCGGATACACCCAACGATATAAAAGTCTTTCCTCCTTTTATTAGGAAAAGACGTTTGGGACATCCTCGAATTCATTTAACTCGCTTATCGCTCGTTTACATTAATCCTGCCATTAGAGTAATTACGTTGGAATCTACAGGTCGCGTCGGAACGTGCAGCAGGTGGGAGAGGAACACACCGAAACGACGAAGATCATCCTAGTTCCGATCGAAGCTGGTTTCCATGGAGAGAGAGAGAGAGAGAGAGAGAGAGAGAGAGAGAGAGAGAGAGAGAGAGAGAGAGAAGGAGGAGGTGGGGTGCGAAGGGTCGAACGTGACTTCATACGGGAAAGGGGACGTCCCGTTAGTGAGCTGCCCAACAACGCCGTGGAGACCGAAAACTATCGGGAATCATCTCGAGACGAACTCGTTTAACCGAGCTCGCCTATTCGACGAAGCGAAACCACGTTGCGGCTTTCCCACCGGCAGTTGTCAAGAGATTATCCTTAGGCGAATCTCTAAGCTTCTTTCTCCTCTCTTACGCTGTAGATCTTCTCTATACGCTGTGTGTTAAAGAAAAAATATTTAAATACTTTTTCACTCGGACGTGACATTACTTTCGAATAAATGAATTATTTCGATCTTGCGGGATTTGAGAATATTTTCGAATAATTGCATCTCAACCCTTTCAATATCTAATCGTTTGATCGAATATTTATAGAATATCGGTATCGCCGTTAGTCCTTTTACAAAGCAAAAAAGAGATTTCCGAGGATTAGTACGGACGTATCGTCGACGTTCTCCTATTATTCGCTATTCACGATAATATTATCCGTTACGTAGGAACGTTCGATTATCATCTTCGCCGAGCGATCAGTTTAAAATCGTTTAAGAGAAACGAATTTATTTGTAAAATAAATATTTCATTTGGAATCTAACGAACATTTTAACGAACATATATTTTCGAGGAACACCCTGTGCATTAAGTCATCGTTGTCGTCGCCTGGCCATTCTCACACCAATCTTCATTCAAACCCAAGAAATAAGGAACAAAGTGAAGCGTCCGCCGTCTTGTCGTGCACCTGTCGTCGACCTGTCTTCGTTCCACCGTCGCTGCGCGTTAACATATACCTCTTTAACGAAACTTTGGAATTTCGCAACAGCGTCGAAGACCGAGAGAGATGGACGGATAGAACGATTACGGGCAGTGGTGGTAAAGCAGCACACGGACGCGTCCGTACATACGGAAATGTCATTAAAGCGTTACACCTAATTGCACCATTAGGGTATCCGTCTAATGCCAAGTTGAAACCGCAATCCGATTTCGATGAAATTTCGAAAGCGACGAGAGACGGCCACGATTACTCCTTACCGATATTTTTCCTATCGTTGTGTCTCCCTCGTAAAATGTAGTAAAATGTAGTTTCGGATAAACGATTTTGGGAAAAGTTTTGAGATATTAATAGAGTCGATATTAAGAGAACGAATCTGATTTTCTCTTCTAATAATTTTTTTATTTCATTACGCGTTTCATTCACGCGTATAATACAAAGTAGTAATAATAAATGCTACGTTACAAAGTATCACGTAGAAATCGAATAGCTCGGCTTGCCATAAACCGTACGCGTAATCCTCCACCATAATGGTATCTAAATGCGAATCATTCGATATTCCGATTGTATAGGATCTCTCGAATCACGGCAAGCCGATATTATCGTGCGGATATATCGGCGATACCAATTGCATTTGCTTTACTCGCGACTGACGGTTTCGTGGTCTTGTAAGTGTAAATATAAACGTACTGGTATATCGTTCTAATAGATGGAACGAAAAATATTAATAATAATGAGAAAATAATTTCGAAAGAATATTAGAAGATTGCGAATCGAAAGAAAATTCTTCTGCTCGCGTTGCCAACGTCTTAACCTCTCGCACGTCCCTTAACAAAGCTTTTTGATTATTACCTCCCTCTCTCTCACTCTTATCGATCTTCGAAAAATCTTCGCAAGACAGAGACTCGTGGGAACAAAGAGCGGCTACGCTAGAAAGAAGAAGTTAATTGCAGACGCCGTTCTTTAGATTCTTTTTTTATTTCCCCTTCTACTGGCAACGTAAAAGGGAGAGAGAGAGAGAGAGAGAGAGAGAGAGAGAGAGAGAGTTGGGGAAGAACAACGAAAGAGGCTGAAAAAAGGGATGCGCGTGTGCGTAACTCGTGCGTTTACTTACACGCTTATATACGTGTCTGTGTGCAAAATCACGGCGTTCTGCCCCTGAAAGAACTTTAATCAAAACTACAAGAGAGAGAGACCTACTTTCTCATTCGTTCATCCTCGCTTCCGACTTCTATTTTCTCTCTCTCTCTCTCTCTCTCTCTCTCTCGCTCGCTCGCTCGCTCGCTCGCTCTATCTCTTTCCGTTGGTACCGCGTAGCCGGAGAAGAGGAGTCTAGGCAGAATGCCTCGTGCCTGGCAACGATGCTACATTGTCTATGCCACTTTATTGTCGCGACCGTTAGAAGACCATCCCAGTTGTCGTCGTTTTCCAACGAAGCCGGAGTTTGATTTAAACAACGCGGGCTCCGACTCTATCCTCCAACTCGCAAGCTATTTTTCCTTAGAACTTTACGAGACGAAGAAGAGGAAAAAATATAAAAGTGCAACTCTGAGTGCAAAGAGATATCTTGGCGCGTTTAATTCGTCTTCTTCTTGGTAGTCTTCGATACAATGGTACAAGTAATAAACAATAAATGAGAGTAAAGAAATCGATTCGTTAATTAGATCGCTCTATTTAGCGAGTCATCGTAAAATAATATTCGAGAATGGTGCGGAGAATCCATTGGCAAGATGACTAGCGTCGACGATCTCTAAGGATACGTTCTAATCTATTCGCTCCGCGGCATTTGGCGAAACGGATAGCCAAGTGCTAGGCTAGAATCGCTTAGAAATGGACGGAATATCGTTAGGCTCTTTAGGAATTCGATCGTTCGATTCCAAGAAGAGAATACTCGCCGAGGCTAAATAATCCGCGTTATTCCGAGTGGTTCGTCTAATGGATATACCGCGAGACGTTTCGACATTCGTCTCCATTTTTCCTTCCTTCCGAGAATGATTCGATCGTGCCACTCGACGACGGAAAAATGCATTTCATTCTTCCGTCCTATTTATTAATTACTCTCGTTATCACGATTATCCGAGTTTTAATTAATACTTTAACACTACTCACTCAGTCACGAGTATCCACGATCGAAAACTCTACTCGATGCCGTTGATACCAACTACTGTGTGTCCAATTAAAAAACGCGTCATTCTCGTAGTCGATTCCTTTTAAAGAGAAACATCGATTATATTTCTTGTAAAATCGATCGGGTCGTGCAAAGTGAGCATGCTGACTCGTTTCGATTGTAGAGCCGCGTAAAGTATCTCGAAGGGAAGACGGGGGAGATCTTATTTCCTCGGCGTAGCAGGTACATCGAAGGGAACAGCCACTAAAAAAAAAGCAGGTGGAATCGGATGGAAACATCGCTAACGATTAAGCTTATCTTTTAAGAAAAGGACCGACTCGACAAGCTCTTTTTCATTAACGCGAGAATTCTCGTCCGACCGGCTTCTCTCTCTCTCTCTCTCTCTCTCTCTCTCTCTCTCTTTCTTTTTTTTTTCCAATCCCGATCAGTCATGGGAAGCAATTGAAAGGAATCGTTCTCCTTTTTATTAGAACGCAACGTTATTAGCACGACCACCAGTGGATTTTCACCTAAAATTAAATCCTGATAGAAATTTTTGCTTCTTTCCTTCTTTCTTTCTTGCTTTGGGAAAAAACCAATGGATAGGCATGATATACCTACGGAATTTATCCGTGACAGTGATTCTTTTCCTTTTTGTTTCGATAACTTTGACGACGTAGAGACGTACGATATATCGAACGTATCCCTTTTATCCGCTCTACGAACGCTCTACGAAAGCATTGTTTATTAAAAAAGTATACGGTATTGGAGATATTATCGACGTTAAATTTCAGTGAGCTTCGCGAATAAAGTTCTTACAAGTTTCTCTCTCGTCTCGGATACTCGGGCATTCGTCGTTAAGATATATTCCAGATATATTTTTGCATACCTTTATATACTACTTCTATAAGCATGCATGCACTAGACGGACTTCTATACATACGCCGTACGTACGTATCTATGTCAAGTGAAGCTTTCGATAACAGCTCTCTACTGCTTTATTTTACGCACTACGAGCGTGAAAGCACCTCGGAAACTCGCGAATGAAGAAAAGAAAGAAAGCAAAAAAAAGAAAAAAGAAAAAAAAAAGAAAAAGAAAAGAAAAAGCGAGAGCGAGAGAGAGAAACTATCGTACGAGACGTTGAATTCTTTCGCAAAACCTCGTATGCCATTATATCAATTCATTATATTAATTTCAACTTCCGCTTTTAAATTTGCCAAAAGCCTCTATAAGGCGATCGTAAAGAGTATTCGAAAAGAGTATTTTGCGAACACACGATATACATCTACGATTGATAGAGAAAATGATAAGACGACGCTGACAAAGTGCCAAAGTGCCTTCACGTTTTACGTTGAAATTTCTGACCGGTGCGAGGAAAGCCCTAAACTTTCGCCGAGAGCTTTTATAAGAGGCTTCCGAATTTGGAATATCGAGGAAACGACGAGTCGTCACTTACCAGTTCTCTATGACGCCGACGTTCGTGAAATTCGGTGGAAAGCTCGCGGCCGCCATAGGTGGTCGCGACCGATTACTCGAGCCTCCCTGTCACTTCCGTCTCTTCTCGGGGACACCGACGTGCTCTGCATGAAAAAATTGACCAGTCGATTAGACGACGTCGGAATTTCGATTCTGAAAAAACAAAAGAAACAGAAAAGAAACACGGGTGTTCATTTTCAACCAAATGGCTCGTAAACGCTTCCGATTGCCGAGAGAGAGAGAGAGAGAGAGAGAGAGACGAGATGCGATTAAGCGTCAAACACGAATTGAACGTTACGTCGAAATACGTTACGACGTTCTCCATTGTGTTCCATCGCAACGTATCGAGATCCCGATAACCGAATGCGCACGATAATAACTTTCAACAGGTCCCACGATCGTCTCCTTCGAACACGTACGTGCATAATATATCGTAGAAGGATACTGAGCAAACTATTGTTTCCAACGTTATGTCTAACGATAAGAAGCATAATTTCAAGTCGAAATAAAACGATGCACCATTGCTATATCCAATTACAAGTTATCAAACTTAAATTTCTCCACTCTATTCCGACTTGTTTCAACGAGTAACAAAGTTTATCACCAAGCAAACGAGATGATCAATTTTAGGGAAGCCTTCATAAATGGTTAAATAAGACATACCGGTGTTATAAAGGAAACCAAGTAGAATTTCTTATGGTTGAGAAATTTCTATTATATTCTAAGAAACGAAACGTTAGAAACTTGAAATTAACGGTGCAAACGTAGATCGACTTTCGCGTCTTGCTTCTCAAAGTCGACGTTGAAGTCTTTGCGTTGTTCGAAGACGTTTACTATGTCTGTAATTTGAATCTCAATGATGATAACGAACGAACGTGAGAAGGGTTGACGCAATACTTGGAAATCACTGTCGTTTCTAATGATATACGCCAGGGAAGAAAAGTTCATTATTATCTTACAACTAACAAATTATTTCGAGAAGGAAGACGTCGTCACATTATCGCGAAAGAATTGTTATGGGAACAATGTTGATCTATGAAATAGCAGCGTCTAAAAGAAAACGACCTATACAATATTCTTGTCAAAATTATGCAACTTTTCTATCCGACAATATTTTTCTACGAACCATAATTTCAAATTTATTCAAAAATGCACGCCTTATATGTGCCCTCGTCGTGAACATGGACACCCACACGGTGACGCGCTATCTTCATTTCTATCCTTCTCGTCGGTATTCCTTTCTCGCATTATTATCTTTCTGCTTTCGGGTAGCACTTCGTCCCGCAGGCAGTCGGTATCGGTAATGAACGATCTATTGTGCCGTTGGATGCTCTTTGAGGAAGAGAGAGAGAGAGAGAAAGAGGCGACGGAAAGGAGAAACGGAAAATAAGAGAGATGGGTGCTGAACGAGCGAGAAGGGCTACGGAAAGAGTATAGAAGAGGTATGAAAACGGTACTCGTTAATGGACTCCCACCAGACACTTTTACCCTCTTCGTCTCTCTCTCTCTCTCTCTCTCTCTCTCTCTCTCTCTGCAACTCCCACTTCTTTCGAGGCAGCTTTTAACAAGCCCCAAGCGTACAGAGTGCGAGAGAGAGAGAGAGAGAGAGAGAGAGAGAGAGAGAGAGAGAAAGGTGGATTTGTTACACGTGTAAGCTCGTCTCGGTACATATCGTGCCGTTGTGCATCATTATCGTGCCCGAGCGCGTCTTTTTAGCGGCTGTGTAGAGAGACAGAGAGAGAGAGAGAGAGAGAAAGAGAGAGAAAGAGAGAGAAAAGGACGAAGCAATGGTTCAAGCCTAGTGCAATGCAGCCTAGACAAACATATAGCGGTTCTAATAGCAACGTTAGGTGGGATCGTTTTCATTAGAACGCTTAAACGTGACGTTGAAAATTGGCAGATTTTTTCTTCCTTTTTTCTTCTTTTTTCTTTTTTGTTTTTTTTTTATTATCGCGATTTAGATCATCGGACAGGATAATGAGAAAGTACGAGGAAGCCCTTCATCGTTGTACACTATCAATCGTGATCTACCTCAACCTTGATTTTAACATTTTCAAGCAATGTTTTTCAAGAGGAAAACGAGAGAGAGAGAGAGAGAGAGAGAAAAGTATTTGGTTCGATCGGTAAACGATCAATCGGCGCTCTCTTCGTACGTTTATCATTTGCGATTCTATGTCTTCCTTTTCCTTTCTTCGTTGAGTTTCATTTTCTATCCCTCTCGTCTCATCGGTTGTCTGAATATTTGATCGACGATCGTACACGATAATTCGGTCCGTTCGAAGATTCGCATCGTTATTTATGTATATACTAGGTACAAGGGAGAATAAGGGGAAGGACAGGAAACTAGTTTGGTCCTCTTTGGGAAAGTTTGAGCCCAAACTTTGCCAACTAACGAACGAGAAGCCGAATGAGATGTATTCGCGAGGAGTACGAGGACGAATACACTCGAAGCTGACTAATTAACATCGGGAGAGACAGAGAGTGTGAGAGAAAGAGAGAGAGAGAGAGAGAGAGAGAGAGAGAGAGAGAGAGAGGGAGAGTGAAATCGATAGTCCCGCACCAGTTCGGCCAACGGTGAATCGTTGTCGCGCGAGCGCATGCACGTCGTTAAAAAAATCGAGGACTCGAAGCCCGCATATTTGGGTTAATTGAGGATAATCCATCTTTTCCAAGACTATCCATTTACTGGGTTCTTCATAAACCGACGTTATTTTCACGTGCACAATACCTATCTCTCTCTTTCTCTCTGTCTTCTACTTTGAATCATTTTCCATGACGAGAAAGAGAGCGAACGAGCGAGCGAGAGAGAGAGAGAGAGAGAGAGAGAGAGAAGAATTTAAAAAGGCACACGATCCGTTCAACCTAATTTCGTTAGCGAAGACCTCGTTCGTTTCAAGAAATCCTATATTTTTATCTTTTATTTCTCTCTCTCTCTCTCTCTCTCTCTCTCGAAAACTATACACGGAATTGTGTGAGAGTTTCCAAGTTTCTAACTACTGAGAAAGAGAGAGACAGACGGACAGAGAGAAGATGCACGGTAATGCCATTTGCAGTTCTCCCGTTCCGTATCATTTCTGGCCACGAGTAGAGATACCAGCCGTTGTGTAGCACCGTCCTCGAGTACCGGCAAGTCTAGATAATAATATAATAGTAGTAACGTATTCGAATAATGTGCACTCGCTAACGTGTCTACCTGCATATCTGTATACGTATCTCGACTATTGTAATTGATATAAGAGAGCTAAGTATATTTATGGGCGTACCTACGAATGAATACAAAGTATCATTGACGAATCTCTTGGTAGATAGTATCGTTGAATCTTGCACCATAGAGATCTAGATATAAACAAATAAATAATATCGCATAATGTACAAGTTGGCATGTAAATCCGCTGCCCGGATCGCTTCTTCTAGGTGGAAATTCTTCCTTTGATTTTTATTTCCTCGTCATCGTACTAAATGGGGTTGCGCAGGCGCCAGGGTGACTGTTTAATCCCCCATTCCTCCCCACCAGCTTTCTTTTGGTAACCTTCCAAGCCGACTTCCGGCCGCTTGGCCGAGGTTCAACGCGTTAAACTACGTCCACGTAGAAAATTTAACGTACGGAACGCGAGCATCCGTAGGTATTAGAAAAAGATGGAGGAAAAAGTCGTGTGAAACTAATACCAGCGATACCTGCATAATCGTTATGTAACGAGAGAACGCGGAACCTGCCTTTCTTGCATTTATTCGATTTTCATTCGGCCATATCGAGCAACAAGAAAAATATCTGATAACTCAAATTTATAAAAGATCGTTGTTGATGTCGTAAAGAAGAGAAGAAAAAAACCGGGGGTGGTGCAAAAATGGCTGGATTTTTTATAAGAAGGTGGAAATGGAGAAAAGAAAAGATCAATACCGAGAAGAAAGAAAAATCGACGACTCAGCGTCCGGCTATTATCCGTCGATCGTTCGTTCCAACGTCCTTCGAAGATTGGCCATTGGCCGTTTTGAATTTGATGAAAAAGATTGCCGTAGAAAGAGAAAAGAGCGATGATAACGGAATCTCGATGGGGAATCCATCACCGTTTATCGTTCGAATGACGTCCAAGTATCCTGGAAAACGGATCTCGATGACGACGTGAAAGTCCATAGAGAAAATGGAGAGACACGGTAAAAGATGTATCTACTGGTAATAAATACGATAAAAATAATGTCCATATATATATATATATATATATATATATATATATATATATAGGCGATATATATACAGGAGCCGATCGAGGAGAGAAGTAAACGGCACGACATCCGAGCTCGAACTGGCTCTGACATAGAATCCGCGTACTTACGTCCTTCAACAGTCCGGGAAATCTAAGACGAATCGCAAGACCTACAAAGAAAACAAAATAATACGAAAGGATGAGAGAGGACAAACTTTTATCGGCCGTCTTTGTATCTATCTGTTGGTACTTTATAACGACTTTGAAATGGTTGTTTTTAACAAAAATAAAAAAGAAGAAGGGGAAAGAAACCAACGGCGAGAAGGAGAAGGACGTTGGAATGGTAGTCGTACGAAGGGGAACACTTTTGCTCGCGGTACTCGCTTTACGGTTCGCGTGCAACGCCACTCCAAATGTAGGTTGCACGTCCTCGAGTGGTCCACGTTGGTTCTTGATTTTTTTTCCTCTCTCTTTTTTCTCCTTCCATTCGAAGGGATCCGCGCCCTTAACTTGCGCTTTCCTTTAACTCTCTTTCTCTCCCTTTTCTTTTTTTAATTACTTAACCCTTGAACTTTCCACATCGAACGCGTTCAATATACTTTTGTCATGTTCTTTTATTATTTTACTCCTAGATTCCTAGATTGTCTTTATAAGACAGGTAATCTAGAAAGTTGGGATCATTTATCTTCGTTGGATAAAATCTGCTCGCTCGGAGGAAGATTTTGTTAACTCGTTGTTCAAAATAAAAACTAAAAGAAAATTAAGTGTCAGGCTGCGGGATAAAAATTGTCGAGAGAAAATAATCTAATCGAGTTATTCAAAGTTTCTAATCTTTGATTCTTTCAATACTGGTTTCACTTTCTCTTTATCTAGTATAAGTAGGAAGTCGTAAATCCGGTATTTGCCGTTTCTCAACGAGAAGGGGATCAAACCTTGGCGACTATCGCGGGATCGAGATAATAAACCGAACGAACACAATTAAATACGCAAGCGACTTAGTAAGCTATAAATAAGACACGAGGAATAGCTAGGATTGCTTTTCACTGAACGTCAATGAACGACAACGAAGATTACGAAAGAAGTACGTGGGCGGATCGGAACGTTCGTTGGTCATGGTCCATGTACCGCGAGCACCTTGTTCCTGCCTCTACTCTCTCTCTCTCTCTCTCTCTCTCTCTCTCTCTCTCTCTCTCTCTCTCTATTGCATCATGTTCTTGTTGCAGGAAGAACGATCGAGTCGGAAAGCTTAATGGATTTCCCAGGCTTGTCCCTTCGCTTCTGCTTTTGTCTCCTGAAATTGCGTTAGTTTCCTTTTTCCGACCCTTCCTCCCTTTCTCCGAGACCATCGAATAATTTACTGTGTTAATCAAGCGGAGGAGAATATAAAAAAAAGAAAAAAAAGAAAAAAGAAGAAAAGATCGCGACTAGCAATGAGAATATATATTCCTTATATATTAAATAGCCAAAAGACGTATTTAAATAGCGTGATAATTTTCATAACTCCCTATAGATAATCGGTATGCTAGTCGTTAGCATAATTAAAAGCCGATCGATTTTACGCAAGACGACCGAGGTGAAGAGGATTGAATCATCGTTGGCGGATCTCTCGCCACGGGAGATTTAAAGGGCTCGGCAGTACATAAGCTTTGAAGAAGGAGTAGAGAGAGAGGGGAGATAAAGCAGTGTAGCGAGGAAATGAGATGGGAAATCAGATGTCGATTAGCGCCTTTCTTCGACGACTACCGACACTTCCTCTACTTACTCCCTTCTCCTCTCTCTCTCTCTCTCTCTCTCTCTCTCTGCTTAAGTCTACAGCGTCTGACATTTTCTTGAATATACCTTGGCGATGTACTTTACGCGAAAAACTTGATCGATAGTATTCTTCGTGCAAACGGCTATACAAGTATTTATATTTGTGGTAGAATTAATATATTTCATTCTCTCTGCTTTTATCTGCTAATTTGTCTCTCTCTCTCTCTCTCTCTCTCTCTCTCTGCTTTTCGATCGACATTAATCTTTCTCGAAAGAAGACGTACGGATTTACGAGCTCCGACGGACGTTCTTCCGTCTGTTACTCTTGCTTTAAAATTCCAATGATCACGGTAGCCAATTAAAAAGCAAATATAGACGTTCCAAATGAAAATTTCTCGTTTGTTCCACGCCCGGGGTGAAAGAAAGGGAAAGAAAAAGGGGAGAGAGAGAGAGAGAGAGAGTATCGAATTTATACGTACATCTCGTACGTCTCTATTCTTAACGATTTGTACGTTCGATAGTAAAAAATGAATTCTAATTGAAAAGAGATAGATTAAAGTATCCTTAGATAATCTCGATCAACTCGTCTCGTAAATAAATCGTCGTAAAGAAAATCATCGACGTAGTTTCGAGCGTCCCGTTCCAATTACGAGGGTGCTTTTTAGAAGAGAAACATAGCCCACGTACGTTCTCGTAAATAGTAAGCTTGCCTTTTAGAGCTCAGTAATATTTACGTGGCTCGATCGAGGAAAGACTCGAGGAGACACCGTGTAGGTATCGGCGTAAACTAGGTAACGCGAAGAGAACGGATCTCGTTGTAATTTACGTTCACGTAGTGAGCTGATTAATGGTCGCATGCGATCAGACGCGAACGGGCAGTCGGTTACGAGAGCCTCTACTATCTTTTGAAAAATGATTGGATTGAAATATTTTTCAATGATAAATTTCTGTTCTTAATTAATATCGTAGGTAACGTTTGACGGTGTCACGTAGAGAAGCGAGAGCCATCGACTTATCGTTGTCTCCCTGACAAAGTAGTCGGAACTCTAAGGGAGTAGAGTATTTTTCAAACTTTTCACTTAAACTTTCTGCAACGAGCTCCCAGAGTCAAAGTTCTCGAGCTAACGCTTACATTATCCAGCTCGGGCTATGCGCATCCTTCGACTTCCTCCAGCCGTTGAGAATTTTTTCACTTTTTACGAGGCTCCATTTCGAGTTTTCGATCGAAGACAAGTATAATAAAGTATGAGTATCACAATAGCTCGATATTCCAAGGGTTTTTACAATCGATATTCCAAACTATCCAAGTCTCCCCGACGTCATTTCAAATATCCACGCGCATTTATCTACTTCTAATTCGATCGATGAAACGCAATAGGTGCACACCGCGTTCAAACGTTTCATTTCGCGAAGCGAACCTATTCGAAGCATTGAATTCTCTACGATTCGTCGAAGCACGAAATATATCTCTCTTTACTCTAGGTACGAGATATGTGTATGTGTTTTCGGTACCTATACGTGTTACCTCGATGTTATACATATGCTTGATATCGGATCGAACGTTTTACCGCAAACATACCGCAACGAATCATTAGAGAAGTTTCTATGCAAACGGGGAAGAACCGATGCAAAAGAAAGAGAGTAGGTATCTCTTTCCCTCTCTCTCTTCCTGGGCAAGGTCGCAAACGTGCTCGGACCAAGCCAAATTCGTCGTCGGGGCGGGTGTAGTTTGAACCATCGCCAAATGTGACTAATCCCATGAATGCCGCACACCGGGCTAACTGGAAACGTCTCTCGTACTCTTTATAATTTATTTGTATATATATATATATATATATATATATATATATACACACACACACACACGCGCGCGCGCGCGCGCGCGGTGAGAGGATTCTCTCTTTCCTCCTATCGTACAAAGTGTCGAAAAGAAATGGTTGCTAAAAGAGAAAAGTAAAGATTCGGTTCGATAACGGTGCAATTTGATATTTTCTTTTCTCATCAACATTTGAAAAGTCGAGCGTCGAGCGTCGTCGCGGAAAAGACAAAAGTGCCGCCGCCGTGCGGATTTGTCTTTCTCGAAAGAAATTCTTCGAAAATTATTCCGTGAGAAAGCATAGAACGCGTACGGTATATGTAGGAAGCGAGCGTTGCAATTAGACCGCTCTGGTAATTACGTCGCAATTAAGAAATTACGTTTTTGTTCTATCCCGTCGGAAGTGGTAATCGTAGGACGACGATAATCTTCCTAGGACTATCGAGGCAAACGCGACGACGATTCATTTCATCGACGAACTCGCGTGATTTTGGCCGCACCCTCTCCTCCAAATTATTTTCTACCTTTTTCTGTTACTTTCTTTTTTTTCTTTCTACAGGTTCATATATTAATTTTTTATCGTCAACGTTGCGCTCGAGGAAATTCAGTTTTCCATTAAACGCGAACATTTCTTTCGCAGTTACTCCGTTTCATCCACATACCCGCTTTACGGATTTCCTTTCCTTTCCGACCGGTGGACGGTTAGGATTTTCTCTAAGCCCCGTTCTCCGTGTTTAAGCACGGAAAAGTAGAATAAAAGCGTGCTTCGTGATACCGTCGCGTATCGTCTCTCTCCTCGAGATATACGAGAGTGTTCGTGTGTGTGTGTGCCGCAAAACACGACGTACATACCTACTCGTGCCCCGAGAGCAAATTATGTTTCTTTTCTACTCGTGTCTCGTGATACGTCCACAAAACCGTTGAGAAAATTCCATCCCCATTTAAAAGTTAATCCGTACCAAGAGATATGGCGATGAGTGAAAAGCGAAAGGAGAGATCGACCAAAAGAGACTTCGAAATGATGATAATAGTAATAAGAAAGAATTAATTTTCTCCTTTCGTTTACGTACGTCAGTCGTAATGGAGAAACGCGTTAAATAGCGTTATCGGTAAGATAGGTAACATAGAAAATCCTGATCGTTGCAATACTATCGAATTTCTCGAGCTATAGACGTTGTGAATTCGTTGTGTGTTCGAAAAGGAACGGAAAAAGAACTGATAAAATTGATTTATTCCGAGATTTCGTTTGATTCTTTTTATAAAAGAGCCGTCGTTGATAAGTATCCCTTTGTTCGTCGCTCTTTGGCTATCGTTTTCAAACGAAAAAGCCAGATAGACGGGATAAAAAGTCGAAACGGGCTAGTTTAGGCTTTCGAAAGCTCGAGCTAGACAATGGCACACATTTTTGTTCGATCCTAGGTGCATTCCTAGAATACACCTCGTAGTAACGAATAATGCGTTAGGTCTCTGGGGAGACTTTTAGGATTAAGGAACAAGCAACGAACCGAAATCAAAATAGCTCATAAAACACGCATCGAGCGAAGGTGCTTAACGTCCTTAGCGAGGAATCTTCCCTTCTGCCTCTTCATCTTTTCTCCCTCTACTTCGTTTCTTCTTTCGACGTGAATCAAAGGACCAGGTTAGAGATATAGAAAGAGTAACGCGTAAGTCGTTGCCCTACTATCGACGTTTCGCGGAGAGTCGTTTTAGTTGCGACAGAGGAAAAAGGAAAGAAACGAATGGACGGAGAAGGAGGATGATGATGGAAAAGATGGAGGGAAGGGAGTACAACGCGAGAAGAGTGCGAGAGCTAGAAGGAACACTCTCTTTCTTTTTTTTCTCTTCTTTTTCCCAGGCTATGACGAAAAAACTGTGTCGCCCATTGTCGACCGGTACACAGCGCGGAACAATCGCGATAATGAGAAAGCTACGCAGTCGAAGAGTTCCTTTTTTTTCCTTCTCTCTCTCTCTCTCTCTCTCCTTTCACTTGGTCCTATCTCTTCTCTTTTAGTCAGATTCCAACTTCAATCTTTCTCTTTTTCGTTCTTTCTTCTCTCTTTCTCTTTCTGATCATCGACGAAACCTCCGAGACCTTTCCACTAATTGTTTCGCGGATCTCGATCGATCCGACATTTTTGACTACTTGTTCCCGAGACGAGAGAGAGGCTTTAAAGTTTCTCGTAATCGGTCGACGCGTGCTCTTATCACGAAAGATCAATCAGAATCGAAATGTTTTCAAGTTAAATTAGTACGTCTTGTTTCTCTTTTTCTTTGAAACGCTACGAAATTAAATTGATTCAGCGAGCGCACTCGTCTGGAAATTGTTACGTCTCTCGAGAAGCGTGGCAATAAGTCAATCATGGATATCGATCGAGCGCATTCCAAGACTCGTACATAAGTACTTATGTACGCGTCTTTTTCCGTGGTACGTCAGACGCAACATCGAAATACGTCACTCGATGCCAATATTACCGCATTATAGCACTCGGAACTATTCGTATCGTAGTTACGTAGAGGTATTACGTAAAAGGAAAATCGAGCCCTTAGACTCTTCCTTGATTTATTCTCGCGATATCGTTCGTACTATCCCAATGGAAGGAACTGCTGCAAGTTGGATGACGAATTAATCAATTGGCCCATAAAATAATTCAAGATTTCAACACGACATTCCTAGGTATACAGATATAGACAGACTCATGTATACGAACCTTTACGAATCTTTCAAGAAAGGAGCGCATTGCTTTGAAGAGGCCTCGAATTCTATGGTTTTACGATCCA
>NC_140830.1:3837500-3852500 GCF_050613455.1 Vespa mandarinia
GTTAACGCGATTATCCTAGAAAAAGATAGTGGAATTTGTCGAAAACGTAGGTAAAATTGTACAGAGGATTAAAGCAGCTTTTCGCTGAAATGTGTGATAAGGGAAAAAATGAAAAAAATTCTTGTCGTAAAGAGAGAGAGAAAGAGAGAGAGGGGGGGGAGGGAGATAAAGAGGGAGGTCGATCGATTTCCATGGCGATTCCTTCGCACGCGGAAACGATCTCGCGAAAGACTGCTTTCTTTCTACTTTGGGATGGAGTGGAAACGCGGAATAGTATTTTCAAAGCGTCACCTGCGAGAGATGCCATCAAGCCATCGACTGACAAAGAGAGAGAGCGAGAGGGAGAGAGCGAGAGGGTGAGAGAGAGAGAGAGAGAGAGAGAGGGAGGAGAGTTTCTGCGCAGAAAACTCCTTGACTCGCTCTCGCGTCCCTAAGCGACGACGCTCGTTGTCTGGCCATTAGCGGACTGCCGCCGTCTTTTTGTCCTTTTTGTCGCTTCTGGCTCGTTTTTACTCAGGCACCGACGGCGGAAAGCTTCCCGATGACTTTTTGCTCGTTTCCGTCGACTACTATTTCTTTATCTCTCTTTATCTATCTATTCCGAATAATGATTCCCGCTGTCCTAGCATTCTCCCACGCTTCGGACGAGTCCTCGGTAGATAATCGAACGGTCCTTAGCAACTTTCTCTATCTCAAATCGATTCACTTTCTTTTTTTGCCAAATCTTAAGTACTCGCCTAAAGAATTCGGATATCAACTAGGCAGCCAACTTGGCCAGAGAGAAAAGAATGCAGAGGAGAATTGTAAGAGGAGAATAGCTTAGCAAACGGATAGAATCGTACGGCTCGACGTAGGAGACGCGGGAACCCGAATACCGCATAGATCACGCATATTCTTACGTTCGCACGCGTGCCGGCAATACCGTGACTCGCCGGCTGCCCATTGTTGGCTTCGCTAATTTACGGGCCTATTAATTAGCGCCCTCGAAGCTCAGATATTCCAGACTCCCGCACATACGGACGACCACGTTCCTCTCCGCAAAAGGAGCTGCGGGATTCTCGCTATATCTATCTGCTCTGTCTGTGCGCGCGCGTGAGAGTGAGAGAGAGATAGTTAAGTTATATGCTCACCGATATCGACTGTTTCTCATCGTCGATAACTACGATATAGCATATAACGTACGTAAAGCTTTGAAACCGATTGATCGCAAACGCACAGAAATATTATTGATATCATTTATATCGAAATATTCTCTCCGGCGTTCCTTTCGCTTGAATTTTCAATCAAGTTGAAAATATCGCTTCCTAGACTACTTTCGCGATCGTTCTAAATGCTTGAAAATGGGGAAGGGATATAGGTGGAAGTCTGTAGCAACCCTTAATCCGATTTCGTCCATCCTCCCCGTTTTCGAAAGCCGCTTTTGCGATACTCGGAAAGGAAAAGTCGAGCGAGGATTTTGAGAATCGAAAGAGGATAGAAAGACACGATAATGATCGTTGCTTCGATAGAAAAAAAGGACTATCTTTGAAATCGACTTTGGTTCGGGCCCAGAAAAAAAGAAAAATAAGGAAAACAGAGGTGAACGAGCAGAACGATATTTTGCCGTCAAGAAGAACGGTGAGTAACGTCATACCTGGACGACAGACATTATGGATGACAGTGTCAGAGACAGAGGGGCCAGCAGGCTGGACAGGACAACGCGGTGTCAGTGTCCAAGGGTGCAGAGTGCAAGAGACAACGAATAATTCATCCCTTTCTCTCTCGCTCTCTCTCTCTCTCTCTCTCTCTCTCTCTCTCTCTCTCTCTCTCTCTCTCTCTTTCTCTCACGGAATACACAACATACGCATGTAAACTGCACAACGAATATCGTGCCACAGACTCGTCCAGTTGTTTCGAGTTTGTCGGAATAAAATAAAGAGCAATGATTACATCCTACAACCCCTAACTTAATTACTCAAAGTTCGCTCGAATTCTAATTAACGAGTCCACTGAATTTCACAATATCGATTATAATCAATTTATTTAAATCGCATATAAATACGAATTAATATTAGAGGAGATTAATCAACATCAATCGAGTTGTATTTTCGAAAGACTTTTACTTACATCTTTTGCCAGAAGGTGAATATTCAAACGAGAAAAGTTCTAATCGCGTTAGAGTTATACGGATTAAGAGTTTACTCTCTCTCTTGATCACGAATACCGTAAATGTATATATATATGTATATATATATGTATATATATATATACACATATATGTATATATTGTCGGGTAGATTAACTCGGCCAGTAAATTTTGCGATATTTGTCTCAGAGTTATGGCATATTAAATCGTCGATATGGCGGCATCAAAAGAGGAGGACAAAGAGAGAGAGAGAGAGAGAGAGAGAGAGAGAGAGAGAGAGAGATAGTTTCTCCAAAACAAGAAGCACAGCGGCTTGGTAAAACGATAGGGAGATGAGGTAAATGCAAGAGAACCGTCGACCACCGGTGGGTATATTAATCCGTAATGGCGAAACGATTAGTCAAGCTTGCCTGCAGACCCCACACAGTGCTGACAGTCGCACGCGCGACCTGCACATGATTAATAATCATCGTTCGGCCAACGTTATCGGCGTTAACGTTATCGCTATCTCCATGTTCGGTTGGCCGCCCTTTTTCTTACCCTCTCTTATTGCTCATTGTTAGCATCGATATTGGGACGAGGCAGACGAATCGAGGTGGATGCGACTATAAGAATCAAAAGAGGTATATAATGCTAGAAACTCGTTTCCTTCGGAGAACAGAGTTTTACCATTCGGTAATACGAAAACAGGTGGAGGAGATGCTCGACTCGAGAGAGGATATTTTGTGGCTGGTACGATCAAATCCTAGGGTAAACCAAGAGAATCCTAGCGGCAGCCTGGCTTTATCCTCGCACGCTGCGGTCTCCTACTAATGCAGCAATAAACATGCATCTACGTGAAAACACGGCGAGACATAAACTTCACAACTTTCCTCCTCCTAGAAGGAAGAAGAGGAAGGAGGAAACGTATATAAAAATATTCCTACCACAGAAGGACTTCGAATCGAATTCCTTCAATTTCATTAAGGATCTTTCGAGGAAGAGGTTCTTTGCGACGATTACTATCGCGAAATAGACACATTCGCGACGAGCTAAAAGAAAAAATGTAAAAATATGTAAAAAAAAAAAAAAAAAGAAACAGAAAGAAAATCGTCTTCTCTAAAAGAATGATTTTTTTTCTCTTTCCGCTCGGCGGTTACCATTTTAATCCCACTTCTGATGCACGAGCACGAACTACGGGAACGTTTCTTTCGTGCTCTTCTCGCGAATTACGCTCGGACGACGCGGTTATTTTAAAAGATTGTCTTCTATCGCGCTCTTCTTTTACTACTAATACTTTCTTCGTAGCGACATCTTTAATCTTACGATGCCGAGCACTTTTCTTGCGAGCACGCGAATATTTTCTTTCCATTTCTCGACAACCAAAGAAACAGAGAGATTCTTATTGTTTCTGAACAAATTAAATGCTCCTTCGAACAGTTTCAACGTCCACGTTGTGTTTTTCCTTCCGTCGAGCCGACTGCCAAGTGTTCGTTCCAAAGTATACAAACGATCGATACGAATTCGATTTTAACGATTCTCGAATATCTCTACACTGGCCGTATACACATAGGTATACATAACTTTGGACGAGTTTAAAAGGCCAAGAAAGAAGAGTATTCAAGCGGGACGCTCAAGACAGCTATATATAGCTGTGTGTGCGCGCGCGTGTGTGTGTGTGTGTGTGTGTGTGTGTGTGTGTGTACATATATATATATATATATATATATAGAGAGAGAGAGAGAGAGAGAGAAAGTATTGCCTTTGGAAAAATACGGGCAGTGGTTCAATTATCGCGAGCTAAACTTTCCAAGCATCATGCTCAATTTCTTAGCTTCTTTATCAAGCGACAAACTACTTTTTTCCTCTCTCTTTTTTCCTTCTTGACGAAGTCAGCACGACGACGACGACGATGGCTGGCAATGTGCCTCCCTACCGGCGACACAACGTGGCACTGCATCCGACAAGCGTGTAATTCGCCTACCTCGAAAAATCATCGCCGTGGAAAAAACGTTCTGGCTGTTCGAGAGCCGAAACATAGTAAACGCGAGCGAGAGAGAAATTTCTTCTCGTCGAATCGAGCAAGAACCACTACGGTCACTTTGTCGGACAACCGAATCTCGCTCGATTTCACGGAAATTCGATTTCGACGATGCCTGCCTACCTATGGTAGTAAGAACGTCGTTCCCAACGTCGACGGAGTTTGACGGGTCGTTGGATATTCGGATAATTCAGCCATTAGGCGAAACGATTCAACTAATAACAAACTTTTTACTTGCTGCTACACTCTAATGGGATAAAAGATATTTCGAGAGCACTACATATCTATGTACGCGTCTAGGTTGTATATTACTCCGAAATTAATCGAGCGAAAAGTTCACCCTAAGAAATTAATAAACGTAAGGCCTTAGAAAAATGAACACCTGTGGCTCCAAAATCGATCCCATAAATGAGATTGGATAGGAACTTTTCTCCATTCGGTGATTTCACGGGAAGCACGAGAGCCGAGGCTTTATTTTTCATACGATATCAAGTACGACGACGAATACGACGAGGTACGTCCCGAAATAATTTCGAATCGTTTCCAGAACGCCTCGTCGTGGCAATTAAGCGGTCAGAAGCAGGTGTCACGGCACATCTACCAGATATATTTCGAATCGAGTTTTCCCAGTGCACGTATACTCTCTAACTCGGACATCTCTCGCAATCTGCACTTCCGCTCGAACGCTTCGAGAATCGCGATCCACATCTCGCAAAGTTGACAAACGATCTGCAGTAATTTCTACTAGCTTTTACTTTCACGAGGACGAACGCTTAATCCTCCAGAGAGAGAGAGAGAGAGAGAGAGAGATCAAATTTCCCTATCTATATATCTTATTCATATACGTAGGATCAGATATTTAAATATCGAATTATTTCCGAACAAAAGCCCTCCTCGTTCGCCTTAGATACAAATCGGACTTTGCGATTATTGCCAAGTACGATAGACACACATATTTTATGTCACGCACACGTACTTGACACCAGGAATACACGAAGCGATACAGCATCTTCTCGTAGGTTGTTTCTATTTGTAGTCGAGAATTTTCGGTCTCTGGCATTCGGCTCTAACGTTCAAAACGGTACTCCAGGTATTATTTCTGTTCGGGATACCCGATGACCCGTATTCCCATTCTCAAAGTTCATCACAGAGAGAGAAAGAGAGAGAGAGAGAGAGAGAGAGAGAGAGAGAAAGAGACGCTGGACTTTTCGGCCGATCTTTTCTTCGCTCCATTGTTGCATCGATGATATCCAACGACTTTATGCTCGACGATACGCGAAAAGTCGAAGGAAAGGAGGACGTACTTCTTCTGGGAATGACAGCTTCTTGCACGAGCGATTACCTCGATATGCCACCAGAACACCACGAAATTTCTTCGAGATTTCTTGTTCTCGATCGCTAGGAAAAACGATCAAGATAGATTATGTTAATTGTTTTCTTTCAATTTACAGTTTACGTTTCCTTAACCCTTTACAACAACACACATTCACATTTCTTTTTGTTTAAACATTCGATATAATTTCACTCTCATAATTAAGCGATATCGATGGTTCGCAATATTATTTAGGTTTGCCATTAATCTCATTTTCCTATTTCTTCCTCGTTTCGCAACACCCACAGTTATTAAGGTCGACGCTACGACCTCGCGAGATACGCTTTATATTTAAGAGAAAAGAAGAAGAAAAAAAGGAAAAGAAAATACAAGACGTCGTTAAACTTCGGGCCATTCTCTCTCTCTCTCTCCTTCTCTTTTTCGTTTTTTTATTAATGGCACTAGTATCTCTCAACTTACACGACGTCGTTCCGTTTAATTGCGACCAAGTTGCCGGGAGGTGCGATAACGAGGACTTATGTAATGAAACGCGGGAAAGGAAAATTCGCGATATGTGATTAATAAAGAGATCCAAATTGAAGAAATCCCGACGTACCTGGCTCTGTGATCATAAAGATATTTCTTCAATACTTTCCATTAACGTTAGACCAATTTGTATAATACTTACGCCTCTTTCGAAATTTGTCAAACTTTTCCTTATGGAACATTTGCTTATTTCAGGACGTAAAATCGTTCCTCTCTTTTTCTCTTCCTCGGCTTTGTCTCGAGCAACAACACGGAACGACTCGAACGCGGCCGGCATAAAATAATCCACTTGGGCGGGGGAATCGATTCGCTTCGTGGTCGCCTTCGCTCGTCTAATAATTTTTAAGTAAAAGCTTCGAAGGAGAAGAGAAGCGCCGTCAGCTCGCAAGCTCGTGAATTATTTAAGCAGCTTTTTAAAAACCTCTCGTTGTTCCGCGCAGGCGCATGGCCGAGCTACGTACCTACGCCTATTTCAATGAAAAAAGAATGCTGCCAATTATTTTCCGGGCGAGAAGAAAGGCTGCTTTAAAGCGCACACATCGATTTTACTCGCTTTAGCAGGGCTTAATTAACGTCACCTTATACTTGTTGGCACGGATATCTACGTACGTACTTGCTCGCGAGGGAAGAAAAAAAATATATTAAAAAAAAATCAAACTCCTAACCCGACAAAAATCCTTTTCCGTTCGTTCGCCTCGATAAGCTTACCCTTACGATTGATTTTTGTTTCTTTTTGTTTTTTTCTCTTCTTTTTTTTTCTTGTTTTTGTTTTCTCTTGCCCCCCCCCCCCCCCCGAGAACCGTAAGGATCCATTCTCTTCGTACGCGGTGTTGGCTGATTGCTGCAACAATTTCTCCGAGTACTAATCGCTCGATATTTTATATCGCTTCCGAATGAAACACTTCGATTCACCTCGATTTAAATATTTGCCGATGAACGAGACCATCCAATTTATTAAATACTTGCATCGTTCTTTAATAATATCGATATATTCAACGCCGAATCGTTGCATTTAAGTGGCGATCTTTCGATGCAAATAGAATTAAAAAAAAGAAAAAAATAAAATAAAAAAAAAAAAAGAAAGAAGCAACAACGACAACGAATTAAAACGAGCCACGTTTAGATATAGATATTATTTATTAAAAATTGGTTTCTAAGGACCGAACCTCAGGCTTCGATTATATGGCCTCCTCTTAGATATTGCATAGTAGGTATCCGCTTGCACCACCAGTTATCTCTCTAACTGACTTCGACCCAACTGGCAAGCTAATCCATAATCAGTAGATGCCTATATCCACTCGACTAGTTGATGCATACATAATGGATACGACAGGAGTCGGATAATCCGCGAATCGTCGAGCGTTCGCCTACGAATCAACGCACGAGAAATCCTATGAATGTCTACATATTCATCTCTATCGTTCTTACACGAGAAGATTAAGACGATTCTATCGAGAAACATTCCAAACAAAATTCCAATAATCTGTCCACCCTTATTTATAAACGTCCACCTTTCCCATCGACTAAAAATTATAAATAACAGAAAAAAAAGAAAAAAAAATAGAAGGCTACCTCTCTCCTTAGGATTTTTATCGAAAAAAACGTCGAATCTTTTCTCTCGTCGACTAACGAAGCTCCACGCGTACGTAGATATCTCGAGTGATATTCACGAAGCTCTCTAGGAAGCCGTAGGCGCGATAAAGCCCTTTCTTTGCTTTCATTTTTCTATTTCTCCCTCTTTGATATCGGCTATCCGTGTGTGTGTGTGTGTGTGTGTGTGTGTGTGTGTGTGTGTGCGCGCGCGCATGTGTATATACATACATGCATCTCATAAAACTCGCGGCACCGTAAAGAAGCTCCGGTCTCGTGCATAAAACCTTCAATGAAGCGTCGATGCAAAGAAGAGGGGCAGAGGTGCCAGAAGGGAGAGATGGTGAACGGCGAACGATTTTTACGGTCGGTTTTACGGAGCTATTCAATGGGACGCGACGCGCCGCGTCTCTCGTACTTCTTCTCTTCTTTTTTTCTTTTTATCTTCTCCTTCTTTCTTCTTCGCGTAAGAAGGAAGACTACGAATCTTACGCTGTTTGTACTTCGTGAGCCGTACCCTCTCTCTCTCTCTTTGTCTTTCAAAGATTAGGCACGATTCACATTTTCCCGTTAACGATATCGAAAGTCTTTGCTTTCCCTTTCGTTCTAATCAATTTACAAATTCTTTTTAACGAAGGTATACTTAATCTTATACGAGATAACGGCTCGATCGTCGACGCAGATTTCGCGAATAATCAAAAATTACAGATATTTCTAACTAACATTCGATCTCTCTACGTTTTTGTTATCGCTGGGCCGTTAAAAAGGAAGGAAGCTTCGTGGAAGCGTGTAAAGATAACAGGTTCCACGCGTGTTCGCAATGAACGATATTTGTTTGTAAACTCGAACCGATGCATCACACGAGAGAACAGAGAGAGAGAGAGAGAGGGAGAGAGAGAGACGCAGCACGCGATACGCAATGCATTTCGAGGGTGTGCCTCCAATCTCAATCACATAGAAAAAGAGAGAGAGAGAGAGAGAGAGAGAGAGAGAGAGAGAGAGCGGCGTAGGTGGGCGAACACAATGTTCAGGAGATCCGAAAATCACTCGCATTACAAAGCGACGCGCTGTCATGCGGACATAGGTTATTTGTTCCTGGCAATGTTCCAACTTGGGTATTCTCTCCCCCTCCCCCTCCTATTCCCGCACCCCACAGCATCATCACCACCGTCCCAGATCCTTTAGACATCCACCGATGGAAGATGATCGGCAAAGTATCTAACGATATTCCTAAGACATCTAGCCTAGTTTATCGAATAATAAACGTTAAAGAAGAACGAATCGAAGAGTACGTATCTGCGACGACTTATTGCAACTTAAACTTTTATACGAGGTTAAGCTAAAGATTCGGTTAGGTTAGCTTTCATTGAAGACAAAAAGGGAATAAAGAGGGTTGATTAGAGTCAGTCGGTTGGAGGGTGAGATTTCGTTCCGTTTCTTCTACGAGCTACCGAGGAGAAGAGAGAAGATAAAGCGTTGGGTTTTATCTTCTCGCGTGATTAAGCCACGGGACTGTAAATCATCGATTATATTCTCGTTAGGCTAAATAGTCTCCTCTTCCGTCTCTCTTCCCCCTCGTACACAATATCTCGAAGGTGAATTTCTCCTCCTTTCTACGAATGAACGCGTTAGAGCGGAAAGATAGGACAGATCCTTTCACCCTTCCCCATCCGTATCTATTATGTTTCAATTTAAAAACAACTTTCTCGGCCACGAATCGATAAATCGTTGAGAGATCGAAAAAGAAACCTTTCTCTATCCTTTTTATCATCCTTATCATATAAGATTGATCCTCTTTTTCGGAAATCGACATTTCGAGATGTCACCTTTTTATATCTTGCAAGGATGCATCATCCATCTTTGTGCTAAATAATAAATAAACTTTGAAGGTATTTTCTTCGAAAGAAAACAGGTATCTAGCTAAAATTCTTACTCGATAAACTAATACGCTAATGATGATAAAATTCTATTACAGAAGCCGATTCAATGCGCGTTACAGCGAAATCTAGCGTACAACGCGAGACGATTATGTCCCATCGCGCGAAGCCAGCCGCAGATTTCATTATCCTCCTTTTCAAAGGAGAACTGTCACCCCCGAGGGGGATCCAAATGACGTTCCTCGGAGTGAAAGAAATAAAGGAGAGGGGAGAGAGAAAGAGTATGAGGGTAGATAGGACGAAGCCCTCCGTGATCTCGAGCACTTTGAACCCCTGAAATGGCGTTTACTGCTCGAAGAATTCACCGCTCAGCGCTTTTGACGCAGTCCCTTTATTTTCACCAAGTCTTGAGAGTCCTCGAAAGCGAATCGAAAGGACGTCGTCGTCGCGCCGTCGCGAGGCTCGATTTAAGAAAACTTAAGAAAAAAGACAAAATATATGGTAAACGAAGAGACAATTTTAACATAGGTTATCTTCGTTCTTACGTATAAATAAATAATTAATACGATTGGAAGGAAATCCTGTTAAAAGTTTGGCGAGGCACGCATAGCGACATTACCATTTACGTAAACTATCTATAAACGTACGTCCATACGTCTTGGCGAGACAGAGAAAGGCAAAGTTTGCCAAGTCGGGCCAAGTTTCCGCGATGGATTAGTCACGAGCCAGATTAAGCCACGGAGCCTATTGTATCGCGGATTTACTAAACTGCAAATAGACTTGAGCGAGTGAAAGCTTCAAAAGGGATGAGAATAGAAAAAGAAAAGAAAGGGGATAACGAAGGGCGACGCTAAGGAATTGTTATAGATTTGCTGATAAAGAGAAGAAAAGAAAAGAAAAAGGAGGGAGTTGGAGTCATCGGTTAACTCGGGTTCGTCAAAAATCACCGTCATCATCGGTCCCCTCCTCCTCTCGGTATAAATCAAGAGGAAGAAGAGTTCACCCTTCGTGACAAAAGCAGCAGCAGCGTCCTCGAGGAGGAGGAAGACGCTGGTGATGGTGGTGGTGGTGGTGGTGGTGGTGGTGGTGGCGACGGTAGCGGTGGGCATGGCTCGTATAAATTTTCTTTCTGCCATTTTTTTTCCCATCGCTCGACGGCGAACACGAAAGGGGCGGAGATAAAGCTCGCAAACAGGCGAACCGCGGCAGAATCGTTTGTCATACGAACGTCTCTCCAAACAATAAAATCGCATCGGGAGGAAGCGAATTCCAAGTGTCGAAAATTCTATTACGAAAATGTGCAAACGAGCAATATGTTAACGATATGGCCAGCGAATGAGGATGATTTTTTAATAAAAATCTCTTGCCCTTTTCTCTTCTTTGTCTTTTACCCTTCGCTTCCCTTCCTTCTCGTCCACAGATTCCTCCCTTCATCGACGCGCATTTTCGAGCACGCTCCCACTTTTATTTTGAGTTTTTCCAACGGCCATGGAATTTTTATGAAAGAGCCAGCTTCCAAAAGGGAGCCTCCTCTCGCGTCTACGCTCGATAAATTATTACGTTAAACATTAAATATTCGAGGGTATCGGCGATCTTCCTCGTTCGATATATCGATTAGATTTCTGCCCTACGGCGAAACGTTCCTACGTATCACCAGACCTATTCCCGTCGAAACTTCTTCCGTCGTCAACAATGTCCTTTCGTTAACGATATTCCAGGGAGAATCTATACATGCACATGCGTCGATTTCGCTAATATGCGGACAATATCGCGAAATCAAATTTCAAAATTTAAATACTATCGGTAGTATTGTAGCCGTGGCACTGTAGCGGAACGCGTAGAATTCAATTAATTATAATTGGTCGACGTGAGCTCGCTTCCTCCCACCGATCTCCTAATTAATTAATATCTTCTACAGTCGTTAACAAAGCCAAATACGTGTACGATAGTCTAGCGAAGTCCTAAGGGAAAAACGATAGAAGAAATTCATAAACTCTATGAGAATTTTAATTCAAGAAACTTGCCGGAAGTTTTTCGAAAAATGGACAAAAGGAGACACCTGCTCCCAAGAGATGAAAACTTTCATTCGTTTAGCGGGCAAAACCGTATATACACCGTATACATATTACGTGGGTATACATATATATATATGTGTGTGTGTGTGTGTGTGTGGACACACAGAGCCACGTAAACTCGTATTATTCGTAATTTCGTTCTTACCGCAAAAGTACGAGGAACGTTTCTCGTACTAGGCTCGGGCCGCTTCGAACTTGCTAAAAGATAAATGAAACAGTTTCAGGAGCCTTTCCGTTTTTTATCGGAATAATCGGTCAGCTTTGAACGGAGCGCTTTTCCGTGTCGCGTCAAAATTTCCCGTATAATACGTAAGCGATAAAATCCATTGGCTATTTTCGTAATAATACATAATCCCTCAAAGCTTTAACTTGTCAACGTGTAAATATTCGGAAAATAACGAGAGTATGAGATTCGAGATATTCGTAGCGGACATGATCGTAACTCACAGTTTCGCGTGGATCCAAGAATCGATCCTCGCAGATCCTACTCTCGAGATACCCGGGAGAACGTCGTACAAGAACAAATGTCTACGTGTTCGGTGAACGGTAACGCGCCCACAGGATTCGAATACTAGCTACGTCGTTTGTTATTTCGAGACGGTACGCTCGAACGAGTCTCCCTCTTTCGATCTATTTCTTCGTGTTACATCGCGTGGTACATCGCGAAAAATGTAAATCCTTTTCCTGATTTCGAAAAATTATTATATACCCGATAAAGCGCACTTTATTTTCTATCTCTTCTTATATTATCCTCTATTTCCGAGAGGCAAAATAGTTGACGCGTCTCGTTAACTATTTTGCTTTAAAAGAGTTGCCTATCGTCGAAGACGATAAGCTATCGATAAATCGAAGACTGAAATTGGAGGCTGATTAAGAATGGCTGCTAGGTGGCGGCGACCGCCATAAAAGTCCCGGCGAACCTCAGGAAATTAATCTTCTGATCCGTGATACGAGTATACCGCAGGCATTGCGCAGGGTAGGAAACTTTGGTCAATTACGTGGGTCGGCCCTCGAGAAGCCCTACGACGACGCGTAGGGTGTAATCGAAGAGTGGGTTGTCGCCATCGAATCCGCCTGCAAATTGTTTTCCGCAAATTGGATCGCTCTCCTTGGAACGTCTCACCGTGATTCGGAAGGTATCGCTAGGTCGGATCTTTGATCGAATCGAATGACTATCAATCTCTTTTCTTTTCTCCTCTTACATAGCAAGCCGAAACTTACCTTTCGAAAAAAAAAAAAGAAGAAAAAAAACGTCGAGTCATGACATTATCGCAAAAAATTTCATCGTCAACGCGCATCGAACTCTACCGAACTTCTATTTTGTCGAAAAAAAATCCCTCATAAGCTTCGGAAGGAATAAAAAGAAATGAGGAATGTATCGCGATATTCGCTTAAATATGACATTTACATGACGTAAAGACTAATGCCTTCCTCGTTGAAACACGACGACGTGTTGGGGTTTTAGGAAGACAACGCAAAGCGTGACAGACAACGGATACATCTGAATTCAAGCTCGTCATGCGAAGGTTTCTCTTCTGGAGCTGGAATAAAACAATGGGGGAGACGCGAAAGGAGACAATGAAGAGATAGAGAGAGAGAGAGAGAGAGAGAGAGACGGAGAAAAGTTTGTTTCTCTCTCTCTCTCTCTCTCTCTCTTTCTCCCATGGTGCATATTTATTCATCTAGTCGGTAACCAAAGCTTTGGAAAACAACGAAAAGATAAATAAGAGAAAATAAATAGAGATGAGTAGAGAGAGCCGGTGGCTTTAACGACGGGTCAAGTTACCAAGGGTTTCACCTTGTCGTCGACCTTTCGCTACCGAACCGTATAACGAACGATTAAGCGACAAATTAATCGTTTCTACGCGAAATATCAATCGTTCCAAAATAATCTACCGTACTAAACATTTTACATATCTATAAAATTTAATTAGGAAAATAATTAATATTCCGGACAAACGTAATTCAGTATTCAATGGCACCCACATATTTCATACGACGTATGTACGTGCATATTTCAAAATCGCAACGCCGCGAATACTTTGCCTTTTACTACGTCAGAGAGAGAGAGAGAGGGGGGGGGCACGTGCGCCCGCTTTTTGCAAAAAACAAGTATTCCTATATCTCAAAAGTTTGGCAATAGTCCCTCCTTTACGTCTGCGCGCACGCGCTCGTCGTTCTCATTCGCGGCTTCACATATGAAAGAACAAAAACGCATAGTCTAAACGGTCCTATCCCGTATTGTTTGAACTTTCGAACAAGACCGCTATAATTCAGAAGCCCTCGGAGCAAACGGCGAATCGTTGCTAAAAGTCCTGCTTTGCTTATCCCATCGTCGCAATCTACGGGAAGGACGAGCGAAACGCGCAATCGGTCCTACAAGCGCGTGACTTTATGCAACGTTTAACTACGTATTTCCTCTCGCTCGTAAGGACAAACCTATTACGCTTACATTTCTATTCGAATAATAGCAACCGGGTTGCTCGTGTATACTGGGTGAGCAAGAAGAAAGCTCTTAGATAGAATCTCGTTCGTCGTTCTATTTCGAAGGAAATATTCGTGCATTCTGTTTCACGTCGCACACCATCTAGACAGACACACGCGAATGGAAATGCGTCATCGCATTATCGACAATCGTTTCGGACCACTTTCGCGAAGAATATCTCGCGCGCGATCGGTATTGCGAGATGATAGAGTTTTAATTGAAAAATCGCCATGAGAAATGAGACTTTAACGGTTTGCGACTCGTTCCACCGCTATTAAATATCACTCGCTTTTCATTGTATTCGAGAGAAAGAGAGATTTAACGAGTCGATTTCAGGAAGAAGAGAGATTCAAGCTGGTCGAATTTTTGGAAAATAAAATAGGATACGTTTGATAGTTTAACAAAGAACATATCGCAGCATCCAAACGAGAAAATTCATTAAGAAAAGTTGGTTAGTTTTGACGATTAATCGATGCGAGTATAACCTTTATTAGTGAAACCGAATTGCCTGATGAGGCCTCCAAGTTGTGGTCGGTTGGCAAATATATCAGTATGACGAACGACGAGCGAGAGAGATAGCGATAGAGAGAATGAAAGGGAGAGGAGACAAGGGAGATGGAGAGAAAGAGAGTCCCAGGAGGACATCCTGTAATTTGACATTAGCCGTCTTCCGTCAGCGTCGCTAGCTTAATTACATTCCACGATGATGCTCCTCGCTTATTGTATCCTTGAACGAAGTTATGCCTCTGACGACGAAAGAGCCGAACGTAGCGTAGACTCGGACGAGAAAATTGGAACGGTCTCTGGTGACGATCGTCGTTCACCTAACTATATTCGATAGAGTAGAGTAGAAAATTTGAAAATTCCTCTCGGACGCGAAAAATAGGAAAGAAAAAAAAAGAAAGAAAAAAAAAAACAAACGAGAGATCGTGGGATCGAAGCAGCGGGTTAAAAAAAATCCTGTGGCTAG